>NC_135901.1:5774435-6234697 GCF_964194155.1 Cetorhinus maximus | reverse complement strand
TTAGGCTAGCAATCCAGAGGCCTGGATGTGTGTTTGGATCTTTACATGGCATGAGGGAATTTAAATTCAGTTCATTAAATAAATCTGGAATTGAAAGCTAGTCTCAGTGACAGTGACCATGAGACTATCTGATTGTTGTAAAAACCCATCTGGGTCACTAATGTCCTTTAGGGAAGGAAATCTGCCAACCTTACCTGGTCTGGCCCACGTGTGACTCCAGGCCCCAACAATATGGTTGACTCCTAACTGCCCTCTGAAATGGCCTAGCAAGCCTCTCAGTTATACTCAAGGCAGCAGCTCGCCACCACTTTCTCAAGGAGCAATTTAGGGAAGGGCATTCAATCCTAACTTTGCCAGCGGTGCCCAAGTCCCGTGAATGAGAATAAAAGCTTGGAGGCGATCAATCTCTCATCAGATATTCAACTAGGGAAGACTGCATTATACTACTGAAACTGGGGCAGGTCTTAGGGAATAGCAGAAATATATATATTCTGCTATATCCGGCACTGTATCAGTCTCGGGAGTATCGGAATAGTTTCACAATGCATTCTCTAAATTTGCCTCTGACGCCAAATTGGCAGGGGGTGCTGGGGGAAAGAGTGAGGAGGGCTGCAACAAATTACAGGAGGACAGCAACAAACTTGCAGGATGGGAAAATAATTGGCAAATAAAGTTCAGCACAGATAAATGTGAGGTAATTCATTTCAGTGGGAAGAACAGAGAGGTCACGAATTACTTGGAAGATGGTAGTCTAGGTGTAGTAGAGGAACAAAGGGGTCTCGGTTACGAATACGTCAATCATTGAAAACCGTGCCACAGGTTAGCGAGGCCGTAGAAATAAGCAAACAAACACCAGGCTTTATCTCTAGAGGGCTAGAATTGAAAAGTAGGGAAGTTCTGCTGAACCAGCACCAAACCGAGATTAGACCAGACTTACGGTACTGTGTGCAGAACTGTTCACCATATTATAAAAAGGATACAGGGGCACTGGAGAGGGCGCAGGGAAGATTTACAAGGGTGATCACAGAAATGCGTGGGTATATATATCAGGCAGGGGTTGGCAGGCTGGGTCTCTTTTGGAAAAATTGGAAGGCTGAGGGGTGACCTAGTAGAAGTCTTTAAAATGATGAAAGGTTTCGATAAGAGTGGATACAGAGAGAACGTTTCCTCTTGTGGGGAAGTGCAGAACCAGAGGCTGTCAATATAAGACAGTCACCAAGAAATCCAATGGGAAATTCAGGAGAAACTCCTTTACCCAGAGAGTGGGAGAGAATGTGGAACTCATTCCCACAGGGAGTGGTTGAGGTGAATAGTGTAGATGTATTTAAGGGGGAAGCTGGATGAACACATGAGGGAGAAAGGAATAGAGGGGTTACAATGAAAGATTTGGATGAGGAATATCGGAGGAGGTTCGAGTCGAGCATAAACAGCAGCATGGGCTGGTTGGGCCGACTGGTCTGTTTCTGTGCTGTATAATCCTGTGTAGTTTCCGATCAGTGTCTCAGTTCCTTCTGCTAACATCCTTCATGCCAAAAGCCAACACATTTGTAAGAGTAGGCAGAGATTTAAACAGTAGTGAATAAAAATGGGGCTCATGAAATAATTCAGGAGCCACCTGCGAGCTTTCCTCATCACCGTCACATACACGGGTGGGCAGTTTAAACCCACAACACTACACCAGCACTCTACTCGCGGTCTCAAATTTCTAGAACACAGCCAGGACAGTTTTTCTAGAACAGTATATTTTCAAACTGGCTCGGGAACAGGCCAGGCGAGAGTTAGAGAGGAGGGACAACCGGGGCGTGGGGGGGGGGGGGGGGGGGGGGCGGGTTTGTTAATCATCCAACAGTCAATGACTGCATTGCAAAGGGTGACCACAATACCACTGAATTTGAGCTCCGGTTTGGGAGGGAGTCAGCGGCTGTATTTTGGTTGAGAGAATGATGAAAGTCAATATAAGTTACAATGGTACGATTTTTAAACGGGGGATTCCCTTCCTATTTACTTCCTAAATAATGAATTATTTCATGAGCCCCGTTTTTATTCACTGTTTAAAGGTCTGCCTGCTATTACAAATCTGTCGGTTTTTCGCATGAGGGGTGTTAGCAGAAGGAACTGGGGCACTTGTCGGAAACCACACAGGATATAGGGCACAGAAACAGGCCATTCGGCAGCACAGGGAGAGGCCATTCAGCTCCTCGGGCCTGCCCCCCTCCCCCATTCCCCATTCATTAGGATGGCGGCTGATCTTCTGCCTCGACTCCACCTTCCTGCCCTATCCCTTCGCGCCCAAAATCCTATCAGTCTCAGACTTGAATAGACTTAGTGACGGAGCATCCACAGCTCTCGGGGAGGGGTGGGGGGGGGTTAGAATTCCAAAGATTCACAACCCTCCGAGTGAAGGAATTTCCCCTCATCTCAGTCCAAAATCGACGACCCCTCACCCTGAGAATGTGACGCTCCCGCCGCCCCCCATTCTAGACTTTACAGCCGCAGGAGGGAAATAGTCTGTCGGCACCGACCCCGTCAAACCCTCGAAGAATGTTCAAAGTTTCAATCAGATCACCTCCCATTCTTCCAAACTCCAGCGGTAACAGGCTCCCCTACTTCAATCTCACCTCGTAGGTCCGCCCTCTCGTAGGGATTCACGGAATGAGTAAGGAGGCCATTCTGCGCTTCACCCCCATGCCAGCATCCCAGGGATCAGTCTCTTGAACCCTCACTGCATCCCCACCAAAGGCAAGTCTCCTTAGCTAAGGAGACTGAAACTTGTGCACATGTGCTCCAGGCGTGGTCTCGCCAAGGCCTTGTATAATGGGGGCAAAACTTCCTTACTCTTAAAACAGCACCTCCCTCGCAAGGGGAGAGCCGACATGCCATTCGCCGCCCTTTATTGCTTGCTGCCGCCAGCGGGGCAGCTTGCAGCGTTTCGGGTGTGGGGCACCCAAATCCTCCCACGCGTCAACATTGGCCAGGGCTCGGCAAGGTGGCTGAAGGGTGCAACGCCAAAGCAATTCGCTCCGGGGCGTCGCCCTGGCTCCGTTTGAGCGAGGGGCACTCGGCGAATCCCAAGTGAAATTGGCGCCGTTCTCCCTTTTGCCCACATGCAATGATGATGGTGTGATGATGATAATGATGGTGTGTGTGTGCACGTAATTCCTGCCATTTCGTCTTACCTGGACCTTTGGTGCTCTGAGACCCTTTACTGCCTTATTTCAACTCTTCAGCCTGCCACTGGTCACTTGCCTACCTCCAACCTGATACGCTTCACTGACTTGCTCTAGGACTATGTCGCAACCTCTCCTATCTCTTAAAGCCTATCTTCCCTCTTAAGAGGGAAACTTTTCATTTAAGTCCAACAGTTCTGACATGCAGTCAGAGCCACATTAGTTGGCCAATGTTTGGGCGACCTTTGACCCTGCCTAAACTGGCATCCCAATGAGGTCCTGGCTGCCTTTTATTTCACTTTTTAAAACAAAGGGGAGCCTCTCCTGTTTAGAGTAACCTTATTTCAAAAACAGTGTTCCCTCTTATAATGTTTTATTTCTACTTTATTCCATGACCAGCCCCTCCACCTCACATCCTCAAATGGTGTCGCTTCCCCCTCCATCCAACGGCTTAAATATCGGGGCGGCCGCAGGGAGGGGGCAGGGACAGCCATCGCCACGCCCCCGCGTCCAATCACGGCGGGCGCTTCTGCATCGCCCATCGCGCGGCGGCGGCCCGCCGTCCAATCAGCTCCCCACCACCTCCAGACCCCGCGCGGGCGGCGGGCGGCGGGCGGCTCGAGCTTTCCCGCCAACGGTCGGAATTCAAAATGAGGACCACGTGGTTGGGGTGGTTATTCGGCCCCTCCAGCCATTACAAGCCCCTTTCCCCAAAAATGCGTCGCAAAAAGGCATTAACATGTTGAAGGATATGGGGACCTATCTTCTCAAAAGACATGAAGATGAAGACATTAAGATGACTGAAAAAGAGAACATCTTAAAAGGCATTCGCAAAAGGAGAGCACATCTTCTTAAAAGGCCATGAGATGACTAAAAAGGACATATTTTCTCAAACGGCATTAAGATGATTGATAAATAGAACACATCTTCCCAAATGACTGGAAAAGAGGACAAATGTTCTAAAATGCATTAAGATACAGAACATGTCTTCTCAGAAGGCATTAAGATGACTGAAAAAGAGAACATAACTTCTTAAATGCATTAAGATAACCAAAATGAGGACATAAACAAACATATGAACTAGGAGAAGGAGTAGGCCAAAAGACCCTTCGAGTCTGCTCCGCCATTCAATAAAATCATGGCTGATCTGATTGCAACCTCCTCCTACCCCTGATAACCTGTCACCCCCTTGTCAATCAAGAATCTATGTAGCTCTGCCTTAAAAAGATTAAAAGACCTTGCTTCCTCCCCCTTTCAAGTAAGAGAGTTTCATGACCCACCACCCTCCGAGAGAAAAATTTTCTCCTCATCTCTGTCTTAAATGAGTGACCCCTTATTTTTAAATAGTGACCCCTAGTCTAGATTCTCCCACAAGAGAAAACAGCCTCTCCACATCCACTCACCCCTCAGGATCATAAATGTTTCGATCAAGTCACCTATTACTCTTCTAAACTCCAGCGGATACAAACCTAACCTATCCAATGTTTCCTCATAAGACACCCACCCATTCCTGGTATTAGTCTAGTAAACCTTCACTGAGCTGCTTCCAACGCACTTACAACCTTCCCTAAATAAGGTGACCAATACTGTACACAGTTCTCCAGGTGTGGTCTCACCAGTGCCTTGTACAACTGAAGCATAACCTCCCTACTTTTGTATTCAATTCACCTCGCATAAACTATTACATTCTATTAGCTTTCCTAATTACTGCATACTAACCTTTTGTGATTCATGCACTAGGACACCCAGATCATCCAGAATCTTAGATCTCTTCAATCTCTCACCATTTAGATAATATGCTTCTTTTTTATTCTTCCTGCCAAAATGGACAATTTCACATTTGCCCACATTGTACTCCATTTGCCTGGTCTTTGTCCACTCACTTAACCTATCTATGTCTACCTCTTTATGTCCTCTTCACAGCTTACTTTCCTACCTATCTTTGTGTCGGCAGCAAATATAGCCACCAAACCATCTGCCCCTTCATCCAAGTCATTTACATAAATTGTAAATAGTTGAGGTCCCAGCATTGATCCTTGCGGTACACCACTCGTCACATCCTGCCAACCAGAGAAAGATCCATTTATGGCTACCCTCTGTTTCCTGTTAGCCAGCCAATCTTCTATCCATGCCAATACATCCCTACACCTATGAGCTTTTATTTTCCACAATACCGTTTGTGTGGCACTTTATCAAATGCCATCTGAAAATCTAAGTACAGTACATCTACTGGTTCCCCTTTATCCATAGCACATGTGGCTCCTTCAAAGAACGCCAATAAATTGGTTAAACATGATTCCCCTTTCAAAACACCATGTTGACTCTGCCTGATTGCTTTGAGTTTTTCTAAATGCCTTGCTATAACATCTTTAATAATAGCTTCTAACATTTTCCCTATGACAGATGTTAAGCTAACGAGCCTGTAGTTTCCTGTTTCCTGTCTCCCTCCCTTCTTGAATAAAGGAATCACATTTGCTATATGCCTATCTAATGGAACCTTCCCAAAATCTGGAGAATTTTGAAAAGCTTCTTAAAAGGCATTAAGATGATCAAATATCTCCTCAAATGCATGGAGGCGGCATATTATAAGGCATTAAGATGACTGAAAAAGAGAGCATTTCTCAAAAGGCATTAAGATAATTGAACAAAGGAAAATATCTTCTTTAAAAAGCATTAAGATACGGAAAAAGGGAAAATATCTTCTTAAGAAGCATTAAGAGGATTGAAAAAGAGGACATATTTCCTTAAAAGGCATTAAGATGGCTAAAAAAGAACATAACCTCATCTAATTGCTGAAAAATTGGGAGGAAATATCGAAGGCAAGTTAATCATCGGTCAACGCCAGAATGGTTGATCAAGGCCAAATAATTACCTCCATGTCCAAACAAGAGTTGTCAACACAGGCCATCAAGAGTCACTAAACTTTCTTGAAGTGCAACCACCCACTAAAAACTTAAATGTAGCCCAAAGAGTTTCAGGGGAGATGACGGTGTAGTGGTACTGTCACTGGGCTAGTAATCCAGCGGTCCAGGCTAACGCTCAGGGGACACGAGTTCCGATCAAGAAGATTTAGCAGAAGCAACATATATTCTGAAACAGGAACCTGTCCTCTGTAGGCAAAAGGAACATGTCCAGGCATTGCGCCTTTTTTTGAATTAAACAAAAGCCTGGGGGCGAAACAGTTCCCTTGGTGCATTGTCCAAAGTAACACCTTGACCAATCTGCTAAGTGCAAGACAAAAATATTCGCAGCATGTCTCCTCAGCAATAAACAACTCATCTATTCTAAACAATTTGGTAGATATGATGCCTTTATAAAGCACCTTTCATGACATGCCAAAGTGCTTTACAAGTCATTGAAGTACTTTTGAAGTGTAAGCACTGTGGCATTGTAGGGTTACCAACGCGATTGCTTGCTTTTTTGAATGTCATTGAATAAGAGATAAATGCTCATGGCACAGTAAGGAGAATTCCCCTGCACTTCTTCGGAATAGTACCCTTGCGATCCTTTACATCCACCCGAGAGGGCAGATGGGGGGCCCTCAGTTGAAAGCCTCATGCGACAGTTCAACATTCCCTCAGTACTGCATCAGGAGTGTCAGCTCTGCTTGTTGGCTCGAGTCACTGGACTGGGCCTTGAATCCACAACCTCTGACCCTGCGGCCAGGCTGCTAGCCAACAAGCCATGCTGGGTATACAGTCAGGCTTTGTATTCAAAAATCAGGGTGATTTGATTGAAGTGTATAGAAGATCCCGAACGGCCTTGACAAGGTGAATGTCGAAAGGATGTTTCCTCTTATGGGTGAGTCCAGAACTAGGGGGCACTGTTTTAAAATTAGAGGTCGCCCTTTTAGGACAGAGATGAGGAGAATTTTTTCTCTCTCAGAGGGTAGTGCGACTTTCGAATTCTCTTCCTCAGAAGATGGTGGAGCCGGAGTAATTGAATATTTTTAAGGAGGAGGTGGACAGATTCTTGTGAGGCAAGGGAATCAAAGGTTGCCGGGGTTAGATGGGGATGTGGAAATCGAAACACAAGAGGATCAGTCATGATCTTATTGAATGGCGGAGCAGGCTCGAGGGGCTGAACGGTCAACTCCTGTTCCTATTTCTTATGTTCTAATGTTCCAATCATGTCAATATTTCCTATGGGGGAAAATGTTAACATCTCCACTGTTAGAGGTGAATAAGATTAGGGCAGGTTTAGATAAAGTAGACAAAGTAAAGCTGTTCCCATTAGCGAGGTACAGGAGACACAGATTTGAGGTTTTGCACAGGGGATGCGAGGGAGATGTGAGGAAGAACTTTTTTACATAGCGAGTGGTAATGAACTCGCTGCCCACGAGGGTGGTGGAAGCAGAGATGATGAATGATTTCAAAAGGAAATTGGGTGTAAACCTGATGGAAATAAACTTGCAGGGGTACGGGGATAGAGTGGAGGGAATGGGACTGACTGGATTGCTCTACAGAGGACCAGCATGGACCCAATGGGCCAAATGGCCTCCCTTCTAAGTGGTAATGGCTCATTGACCATCATCTGTGGCCTTATACCCTACTATTGAACAAAATGTTAAAGTCTCTTTTCCTACATATATCCAAAAACTTTCTACACAAATTTCCATTTGCTTTTTCAACTCATTAAAACTTCTAGCATACAAATTGAGGCTTTAAAAAAATTACGCATTTCACATGATTAAATTTATCCATAGGGTTTTTATTTGAAAGGGCCGACTTTTCTACACGACAGCAGCACAGAAACAGACCATTCGGCCCATCTGCTGCATGCCAGTATTTCTGATCCACATGAGCCTTCTCCCACCCCCTTACCACATCCTTCTGTTCCTTTCTCTCTAATGTCGCTCCAACTTCCCTTTAAACATATCTATGCTATCCACCTCAACCCCTCCCTGTGGTAGCGATTTCCACATTCTCACCACTCGCTGGGAAATGAAGTTTCTCCCGAATTCCCCATCGGAGTTTCCATTCAAAAGGTCTCAACCTCTTCCAGCACTTTGAGTTTAAGACTCAATATCCATACACTTACAGCTGTATTTTCACTGTCTAAATATATATCAAAGGCTCCTTGGTAGCTGGAATATAATGGCACTGAGATAGACGAGTCACTGAATGTTCTGGTTCAACCCTTATCAGACTCGAAAGAGTTTCAACCCTTATCAGTGTGTGCATTACTTTTCAAAACTATTTAAATGAAATGCTGGAGGGGAACATTTTAATAAGTTTATTTGGATAAAATTCCTGTTTAATATTTTGAAAGGTGATTATTTGTGCAGTGATTTAACATCTCCTACTTGGGCAGCCCTTCAGGGTCGAGAATGACTTACTTCCACTCCAGTCCAGTGGGTTCTATGGTGGCTGAGAAGCCCAGCGTACGATCTCAGACTGTTCCACATGCAGCGGCAGCTGGAGCTTGAAGGGTGGGGCAGATGGCTCCTCTGCGGGTTTGCGCGCTCTTTCGGACGCCTGGGCTTCACCTTCACAAAAGAAACTCCTCCATCCATTTTGGTCGGTCACAAGCCAGGGACTCCCATGAGTCGGTGTTACTTGGGGCGGGGGATGCGGGGGAGGGGGGCGGTGAGGAGAAGCGTCACTGAAGCGTCTCCTGCCTCCACTGAGTTCTGAGTACAGCAGTTGCTTCCAGAGTCTGGTATCAGGCATATGAAAGAACTGTCCTGCGCACCAGAGTGGGTTTGGAGTGATTTGCGCCTCACCACTGGGCATATTGGCTTGGGAAGAGGAAGCTGGTGTTGGATGGCTTTTCTAGTTTAAAAAATAAACGGCAGGAATGATTACACATAATTATGCTTTTGAGGGATTCTGCATAGAGGTGGTTGGACATTGGAGACTCATTTTTCAGATTTTTTCCCCCCAAACACACCATACTTTGGGAAGTCAAGATGCCAAATGTGCTGATGCTGTAGCATATTAAATCATTCTGCTAGCATAGACGCGACCCAGAGGGACTCATCAACTTGGTAATGATATTCTTTGCTCGCCAATATGCAAAAATTTGAGGTTTAGTCGTCAGAATCCTCCAGGCCCACTTCAAACTCGCAGGCTTCCCTTCTAAAACGGAACACAATTTATTGGCTGCGATCTCACCTTAAATCTGGCCCTGCCAAAGGGGCTTCCCCGAAGGAAATGTTGCTAATTTCGCTTTCTTTGGAACAGAGGAGACCAAGGAATAGAATGTAAGTGGTGTACAAAGTTAGGCATTTTATCTATAATGGAGAGGGCCATGATGCAGAGTGGATATGAAGTACCCATTTCCTCAAGGAGCTCTGTATTTGAGAGGACTGCCTAATTGTGTTGATACGTGCGCGTGCAGGAGATTAATTGGAGTCAGGTTGTCTTGAGGTTTTGAAAGATGTAAAGGATAGGGGTGTTAAGCTTGAGGTACAAGTAACTAGGTTAGATCTAAAATTTGCATTTTTAGAGAAGTTGAGAGTTTGTTTGAATATCAAAGGGGAGTCAGAGGTACCAAAAAACATCTTTACATTTCGCAGGGAGTTCCATAGGTAGAGTAGTGGGGTGACGATATTTTATTGACCCAAAAAGCAAAGACAAGACAGAAACAGAAAAAGATTTTATATGTGGAAGGATTTGAGTTTCAAAGGTGTGAGAACAGTGGAACTGGGATGGAAGGGGAAAGAGTTTAGGATTAGAGATAGCTGGAGCTCTGGGCCCGGAGAGCTTGCCATTTGAACCGGCCATTAGTAAGTCCTGGGCTGCAACAAGCAGTTTTATTCTGAAGTGGATTCCAACGTAGAGTGGAAGAGGTTAGAGGTCATGTGCTATGCCTTTATTAAAGCTACAACACTTCACCTTGTGTAATATTACTGGATTTTATAGTTAACCATCTATAAAGGGACTGTTGCCCGGGAGGTGTTGCCTGGGAGGTGTTTACATGTAGGATTGACCAAGTAGAATTTTCCTTTTTTTGGGGCATGTTTTTTAAAAACTAACATTAATGGTGTAACTAATCGTGTGTGTTTACGTTTCCTTTTATTGTTGCTAATAAAACTTTTGGGATTTTAAGAAATAAAAGTAAAAGCATTACTGGACTTCTTACTAAGATCGGTACATCGCCTTGTTTTCAGAATACAAAACAAAGGGTATCGTCCATAAGACAAGTTTCCCTGAGATTTGGTTTGCTCAGCAATTAACACCGGCTGTGGTTATAACAATGGAAGATGGCCACACTCCCAAGGACCTTCCATGTAGCAAGGTACATGGACCCAAATTACTAGTGGACAACAAAAGCAATGGTTCAGGGATAATTGTAGCCATGACACGAAGGCCCTAACCATCGACAATTGCACCTGGAAGTCAATTCTTTTAGGTTGGCATGCTATGCCACAAATGGCCAGTGGCAACAATCCCCAATGTCACTTGGCAGCTTCATGGTGCAATGCCTGAGACAGAACCTGTCACTTGGCCTTCAAAGAGAAAGGTACACCAAGTGAAGACACCCCTCTGAATGGATCATTTGCTACCTGCCCACCATTGCCCACAGATTGACCTCACCAAGGGGAATGTTGGTGTCCTTCAACAACCAGGAGACAAATATAATGTCATTGGCAGAAGGATTAGATGGGCATAGAAACGGAACTATCCATATAAATATTGTGGCTACGAGAGGTCAGAGGCCAGGAACCATGTGACAAGTAACTCATATCCTGACTCCAAAGCTTGTCCACCATCTGCAAAGCACAAGTCAGGAGTGTGATGGAATACTCCACTTGTCTGGATGAGTGCAGCTCCCACAACACTCAAGAAGCTCGACACCATCCAGGACAAAGCAGCCCCGCTTGATTGGCACCCCATCCACAAACATTCACTCCCTCCACCACTGACAGTAGCAGCAATATGTACCATCTACAAGACGCACTGCAGGAATTCACCAATTCCCCTTCAAAGCACCTTCCAAACCCACAACCACCACCACCTAGAAGGACAAGGGCAGCAGACACATGGGAATACTACCACCTGGAAGTGCCCATCATTGTCACTCACCATCCCGAGTTGGAAATATATCAGCCATTCCTTCACTGTCATTGGGTAAAACTCCTGGAACTCCCTCCCTAACAGCGCTGTGAGTGTATCTGTACCACATGTACTGCAGCTGTTTGAGGCAGCTCACTACCACCCTCAAGGGCGACTAGGGATGGGTAATAAATGCTGGCCCAGCCCGCATAGCCCACATCCCATGAATGAATTTTTAGAAATTCATGTGATGGGGTACAGGCAGCAACCTTATACACATTTATTGGATGTGGACATCGCTGGCCTTGTCAGCATTTATCGCCCATCCCTAACTGACCTTGTTCAGACATTAAGAGTCAACCACGTTGCTGTGCATCTGGAGTCACATGTAGGCCAGATAAGGACATCTGAAGGTCAGTGAACCGGATGGGATTTTACAACAAGAAAAATGGTCAGACATGGGGTCTATTTTATTTTATAAATTGACTTCAAATTTCACCATTTGGATTTGAACTTAGGGCCCCAGAGCATTATCCTGGGTCTCTGGAATACCAGCCTGGTGACAATACCACTACGGCACCACTTCTCCAAAAAGTGCACTTGGAAATCTGCGTGTCATGCTGTAACCCACAAGGCTAGGGACCAATCCCAGTTGGCACAGACATGGGCCAAATAGCTTCACTATGCTGCAAATCAAAACAAAAATTGCTTTTAAAGTTATCCAGGGTTTGGGAATGTGTGTATACCTAATCCAGTTTTACAGAAACAGAACTACACAGTTAGCATAGAGAAACAAATTCCAAGGTAGCTGACTCCAGGATAAATTGCATAAGTTATTCATTTTAATAAATCAATTCCTCACGGGTGACAGACAGCTCCAATACAAAAGTCTTTGATGACCCACATACAAACATGCATTTATGAAAACAGTATTTACAGGAAATTTTTGAACAGAACTGGAAAATGAAAAAGTGGATGACAAACAGGTTACATGCAGCAGTTAACAAAATGTTGAAGTTTTTAAAAAAAAATTTTTTTAAGTCAACTGCAGTTAAACCCTTCACTAAAGCTACTTTGAAAAGTCAGATAACAGTCACTGTGCACATTAATAATTTTATTTAAATTCTGAAGTTTCTCAAATAACCGTAGTGAGTTCAGTTATCAATTGGAAATAGACTGAAACGTTAAGTTGTGCGAATTTTGACACTCCCATTGGCATTCCTTTCGTGAAATAAAATGAGACTCACTCAGCAGTAATCTGTACAAGAAACAGCTTTGTTTACATTTTCAGCAAAAAAAGTGAGTTTACTTGCATTGCTCAGAAATCACATCTTTCATTTCTTTTGCACACACTTGGCATTTCCTTTGAATCCTGGCCTTTCACCCACCAATTCCCCCTGCAGTGACAATTCTCTAAAATCTCCTCCTGTTGGGAGGAGAGGAAAACAAAGCTGTGCCGTCAATAGTCAGCCATTCTGCCAAAATATTGGGCTCAATTAGTGTTGATGTGCTTGAAACAAAGGTTAAATTTTTTTTAAAAATTGAAGTGTTGCTCGACAACCACACTGGACTCAGGTTGAAGTCAAAAATATCACGCCCATCACCTTTAAAAGTGGAGAGTCAGCAATTCAATCTACACTCGGGCTTCCAAAGACGGTCATTGGCTGTTTAATGATGGTGTTTACTATTACAACATCTACAAGAGCTATTGCTACTTTTAACATGGGAAGGATAGAAGAAATGATCCCCAATATTGCGTCAACACTTGGATGCACAATACAGGTTAAACTTACAAAAGAAAACACATCTGGGTTATGTTGCTCATTCAGACAAAGAGGGTCAGTCAATATGTTGCATTGACATCAGCTGGAGTTGCAGTAATGTGCTTAGGCGAAACCTCACACCCAGCTAGCATGGTAGCTACCAGCTGCAGTGAAATACGAGTCTTGTAATGCCTAGCCTTCAATTTTGGCCCATGCCCATGTGGACTGCCAATTAGAATTTCATCTGCAAGCCAATCTCGTTTAGTTAGTTGTGGAAGGTCTTGGGATGAAATGGCTATGTTTTGTACTTGAAGAGAATGCATTGTGCATTAACAATCTTGGACTGGCAGAGCATGGAATGCCTCTGCAACAAGGTTACATTGCAGACTATGGAGGAAAATAGGGAATTAAGCCACTTCACCCACCAGAGGATGCCAATGTTGGCCTTTGATACTGAAGTTGAGCTTTCCTCTCCCTTCATGTGTACCAAACACCATTAGATTGTTGGGCCTCAAACAATGTTATTCACCCTTCAGTACATCCTCCATTTTCCTCTGAACACGGCAGGCATCGTCCGTAAACTTCTGCAGCATGGTATCCAACAAGCGGATGGTGGAAGCCCCAGACAGCTTCCCTCCAGGCAGGGTCTCGAGGAAGGGAATCCACTTCACGTAGCTGTGGGGGACCGACACGTTTATCTTCGTCCACTTCAGCAGCTCCTCCGAGACGCCCTTCTCCGTCAGCATCTTCGCCATCGTGGTGTGGATCTCATCCGAGAGGACAAAGGTCGGCTGGCGAATCAGCTTGGCCCTTTTGCTCAAGGCCGGGTAGTCCAGCCCCAACAGGACGCGGTAAAGCCGGATCTCGTTGTACAGAAAGTGGACATTGGCCTGGTAAGGTAGCTGCTCGACCGGGATGGGGTCGATGAGGCAGCTGTAGACCGCCGACACCGGAATGAACTCCCTCAGAGAGTCCTTCAGCTCCATCTTGTTGGCCAAGTAGTGCAGGGAGAGCAGCAGGGCATGTTTCTGGAGTGGAGGAGAGGAATTTCTCTGCAGAGCCTGGACGCATTCCAGAAAGTCGAACCTATCAACCTGGTGGCAGGAGACACAGAAGAAGTGAGCAATCGCGTATTCAATGTTCAGGTTTGCAAAGTGGTCGGCGGTGAAAACATTCAGGACGTCATCAACGAACTCCTTGTCCCTGTAGCCAGGAGGGCCCAAGTCAATCTTGGTGCGGATGAGGTAGAACTGCTTGCCAAGCCGCCTGAGCTCGCTGGCAAGGGTTGCGACCTCCCACGTGAACCACGTCGATGACAGGATGAAGAAGCCGACGTACTTGTCGACGTCCACCGTCTTCAGGTAGTTGCCCGACGAGAGGCCGGGTCCCGGAACGCTAGGCAGCTCCCAGAACACGGAGCTGGGGTTTCCCGGCCGGCTGTAAGGCGCCGGCTTTGTCACCTGTTGGGCGGGGCCGGTGGGTGCCGCGCCATCTTCGCCATCCTTGAAACCCATGACTGAATTAATGAAAGCAGACTTCCCCACTCTCGGGGTCCCGGTGACCGCCACATGAACCGTCACGCTTTCCAATCTGCTCCTCTCAGCTTTCACCAAAGATGCCACTTCGGATATCCCGCCACGGCTCATGGCATCTGAAAATCTTCCTATTATCCATGCAATTTCAAAATCCATGCTCGTAAGCTGAGAGAAAAATGAAACATAGTTAGAATCTAATCTACAGCGTAGAACAAAGAATGAACACACCGATGAGCTCCAAGAGTCCTCCTTCCGTTTCTAAGAACCACAAACAACACGTGGGAGGAGAGAGGGAGTGGAGGTGCCACATAATGGATGGCACTAGTAATCCGGAGACACAGGGCAATGCTTCAAATCACAGGGCCCGGGTTCAAATCCTGTCATGGCAAATGGTGGAATTAGAATGCCATAAAAATCTGGAACTAAAAATCTAGTGACGGCCACGAACCCAAGTGGTTCACTAATGCCCTTCCGGGAAGGAAATCTGCCGTTGTCCTTACCTGGTCTGGCCTACATGCGGTTAATTCTGACACCCACGCCCCATGAATGAATTAAAAAATTTAACTCAAGGCCAACTGAGGGAAGTCACCTTTTTCTCAGGCCTTGAGGAAACAGACAGGTCACTTTGTATAGATGGATGCCTGATTTTAATCTATTGCGTGCTAGTCTGCTAAACACAACAAGATTTGTCACACAAGGAGGCCATTCGATCTGTCAACTGAGCAATTCAGCTAGTGCCATTCCCCTGTAGTCCTGCATATTCTGCAAAGATCAAATCCAAGGAAATTGTACAAAGACCAATTACACTTCTAAGGCCAAGGCTTGGCCAACAGAGACGACCAGTCTGATAGTTCAAAGGACCCCAAAACCTCTTGGAAATGATTAATGATTGAAACATTAACCAGCAAGAATCCAGACTAAGGAATATAAATAAATCCTTTGTCCGAACCAAAGTGGAGAAGTGGGAGTCATATCACACGATTTCCCCACCATCCTAGCTGGGAGAACCAGTTACCCTGCCTTGTGGAGCTGCGAAGCAGATTGCGATCTTCCATAGAGCAAGTGGCAGCAGAGCCAGGATTCTGTCCAAGTTTAAATGGCCCTAGCCCCCATCTGCACTGTTTCTACCAGAACTTACTGCACCAGCGCCTACAGGACTAATTCATCTCATCATAGAAGTTCTGCGCACTGGAAAAGTGAATTATCCAGGATTAGTCTTCAAGCTGCTGACTCTGAAAGGAAAACATCATTGGACCTTTGATTCTGGATTCCAGTGAAATAATTTTTATTTTCTGTGGTCTTTGCCCTGTCCTTGTTCCTTTATCCCTCTTTTGTATGAACGTAAAAGTGGGTGGCAGGTGTGGTACGTGTTTTCTTTGTATGTGTAAAATAAACTACTCCTCCGATTCTACCCTCGAGTTTGCTGTGGAGTGGTTAATAACAATTGGATCACATCAAAACTGAGGCTTGGGGAAAAAAATGCCACTACTTTTGAAATCATTCATCCCCCCTACTTCCACCACCCCTCGCGAGCATCACGCGCGCAGTGTTAAAAAATAAAAATGTTCTTCACACTTCTCCTCCACCCTCTCCCCGCCCCACACCCCGTCTCTTAACTAAAATCTGTGTTCCTAGTCCATGGTATCATCAGCTTTTCCTCGTACAGGTAAAACGTGGAGAAGCTGGGATTGTTCTGAGAATGGAGAAGCTTAAGCGGACAATGAGGTTCTCAAAAAAAATCACAAACCGTTCAATGGCAGCAGAGTTTGATTTTAAACGGGGGCTGCTGAAAAAACCGTAGCAACACGAGAAAGTTTTTTTTTTAAAAAACCGTTGTGAAATGATGGCAGCAGCAGATTCTAAAATGAATATTCCTATTTGCGGAACTTTAAGGCTACAGGGAACACCGCAAGAGCGGAACTAATCAGATAAGAGTCAGTACATGCAGGGTGGGAAGAATGGCCTCCCCGTGCGGTACAAATGCAGAAACTGTTTAGCCTGCAGATGGTCAACCGTCATGGTCTAGCATTCAGCTGGATGGCAGTGTAAATAAATGCAGGATTAATTACATCTAATGGAGGCAAGTCCCATATGGAAGAAGTCAACCAAACCCATTTCTACTCGGATGTAGAGAGGACAATCTCAAGGCACAGGGCCCTCTATGACCAGTTGTCTATGTTAGTGTGCGGGTAAATCATTTCTTCAAAAGATCTCAAGCAGGCTATCAGGGTCACTGACCAGGGGAAGTCAATTCTGACAGCGTAGAATAAACAAAACACTCAAATTCAACCTTTTGATTTGCACATCAATCCAAGAAATACTATGATTGAATGCCAAAAGTATCTTTACAGTGCAACTTGGCCCGTTGTGTCTGCACTGGCTCTCTGAAAGAGCATTCTGCGTAGCCCCACTCCTCTGCCTTCTCCCTGTAACCTCGCACACTTTTCAGGGAGCAATCCAATTTCCCTTTGAATAGCTCGGTTGAACCTGCCTCCACCACCCCTTCAGGAAGTTCGTTCCAGACTCCAACCACCCTCTGGGTGAAAAAGTTTTCCTCAAATCACATTTACTGCTTTTCCCACAAAAATTTTGAATCTGTGCCCTCTCGTTCTTGATGTTCTCTTGAGTGGGAACAGTTTCTCACTATTTACCCTGTCCACAGCCCTCAGGATCTTGAATCTCTCTTATCTAGTCTCTTCTCAGCCTTATTTTCTCCAAGAGAGTCCCAGCTTATCCTTATAGCTACAGCTCTTCATCCCAGTTATCATTGAGAATCTAGAGAAAATATATCAATCAATATTTACTTTGGAACATAGGGAAACCTAATACAACCCCTC
Source organism: Cetorhinus maximus (assembly GCF_964194155.1). Taxonomy (NCBI): domain Eukaryota; kingdom Metazoa; phylum Chordata; class Chondrichthyes; order Lamniformes; family Cetorhinidae; genus Cetorhinus; species Cetorhinus maximus. The sequence continues at coordinate 6,217,395 of NC_135901.1, read as the reverse complement.
CTGCCCACGCCAGTGGTAATGCTCCTGTCAAGCCTCCTCCTAACTCAGTATACCTCTCTATTCCCATTTCCCTAATGTATTTAAAGGGGGAAGATGGATAAATACATCTACACTATTCACCTCAACCACTCCCTGTGGGAGTGAGTTCCACATTCTCCCGCACTCTCTGGGAGAAGAAGTTCCTCATGAATTCCCCACTGGATTTATTAGTGACAATCTTATATTGATGATCCCTAAATCTGGTCTCCCCCACAAGTGGAAACCTATTATAATCACATTCATATGTTTAAAGATCCCAGTCAGCATCTAAAAGCTAAGTACTAGGGAACATGATTGGGTGATTGTCAAAAACAAGCCGGAATATCCAATTTAGAACAAAGTCAGATTTTTCGTTGTAAAATAATGTAACATTACAACTCAGTCAGAACTCTAGACTAGAAACTCAAATTAATGAGTATCATTATTTGTCAGGAAAATCAATAGCATTTCAAATCAAATTAATTGTGCAAAGCTGCTCAATGGCCTGATTAAATCTATCACTGCAGTGCTTAGCACATTTAGATTTAACATATATCTCCACCAAGACAGCATCATTCAACTGAGAGATTACATCGTGCTAAAAAGGGACTGGAAATTAATTACAGACACCAAACATTCACTTTCCCTCTCCCAATAACCATTTCTATCTCAATTTCAAATCAGTTTTCCTGGTTTACGCTGGAGGCCAACAGCTCCAACGAACATTAGCCATATTAAAAGGAGGATCGGCTCTGCGCTACCAGTCACAATTACAGGACAAAAAAGGTAGCACTTTCAAATAAACCAACACAAATAGCCGTCTTCCTCTCGGACATGTTATTCCATGGATCATTCACTAAGAAACTTTAATGGTTTTGGACAATTCTGGCTGAGCTCACTGGAAACAATCAAAGCCTCCCTAATTTGTTTAGTGGAAGGACAGACAAGGAGCTGCTCAGCAATTCAAATTTCCAAAAACGCAAAGGGAACGTTGCTTCAAGAGCTTTGGGTTCCTCCTTCACCACAGAAGTAACAAGCATGCGAAAAACAGTGCTATGACCAAGAGATGAGGAAAAAACCTATTGTTCCCCTCACTAGTTCACAAAAACTGTTACCAGCCATTTTAACTCTCTACCTTGTTCTCACTCCAACCTGTCCTCAGCCTGCTCCACTTTTCCAGTGAAGCCCAAGGAACAGTACTTCATCTGTCAAATCAGACATTGCCTACAGCCTTTAAAGTTCAAAAATTTCAGACTAATCTCTGCCCCCATTTTGTTTCCTTTGCCAGTTTCACTTTTACTTTTTTTTTAAGCACTCAGACAACAGCTGCTCTTAAAAATTCTGCCATTCACACCTATAGACACATTTTGTTTCTTTACTTATCCCAAAACTAATTGCCTTGACACCACACCATAAAACTGCTCATCCTTCAATCACTTACATTTCAATTTTGAAAACAATCATCTCCACTTGCTGAAAATCTATTCCATTTCTATCTTTACTCAGTTCTGATAAAAGAACTTGCTTTTCTCGTTTCTCACCAAAGATAGTGCCCAGCCAGCTGATTGCTCCCAACATTTCCTGTTTGTCTTCAACTGAAGGTTCATCATTCACTAACCACCCAATCATACAACTCTGCCAAATGCTCCCACAGCTTTTATATAATGCTAATTGATCTCTTCTGACTACTTAACTGAAGCACCTATGTCAATGTGTAAAAGGTGCAGCCCAGTTTCCATTGACTCATTGTCGCCTCTCAAAATATTTATTATGTAACATCTCCACCATCTCATTGAGCCAATTATTGGTTAATGGAAGCAAAGTGGCATCCAAAGTGACTAACTTGACTCAGAAACCAGCTGTGAAATGTTGCATCCACTTAGACATGATAATGGTCAAGTAAAATGGCCACCCCCTTGGGACACGACAGTTAAATAGTGGTCAGGGTGCAAGGGGTAGTAATCTCGCCCCCGAATCAAAAAGTTGTAGATTTGTAGTCCCATTCCAAAGACATGAGCACAACATCAAGTCTCACACTCCTCAGTGGCAGTATTGAGGGTGGGCTGCCCTGTCAGAGGGCCAGTACTGAGAGAGTGCTGCTCTGTCAGAGGGTCAGTACTGAGGATGATCTGCACTGTCAGAGAGTCAGCACTGAGGATGATATGCACTGTCAGAGGTTCAGTACTGAGGAGCGCTGCACTGTCAGAGGGGCAGAAATGAGGAGCGCTGCATTGTTGGAGGGTCAGTACTGAGAGAGTGCTGCAGTTTTGGAGTGGAGGTCAGTACAGAGGGAGTGCTGCCTCTTAGAGGGTCAGCAATGAAGGCAAGAATTACTGACGGTGTGTTGCACTGTTAGGGGTGGGGAGGGTGAGTACTGAGGCAGCGCCGCCCTGTCGGAGGGTCGGGACTGAGGCAGCGCCGCCCTGTCGGAGGGTCGGGACTGAGGCAGCGCCGCCCTGTCGGAGGGTCGGGACTGAGGGAGCGCCGCCCTGTCGGAGGGTCGGGACTGAGGGAGCGCCGCCCTGTCGGAGGGTCGGGACTGAGGGAGGGTCGGGACTGAGGGAGCGCCGCCCTGTCGGAGGGTCGGGACTGAGGGAGCGCCGCCCTGTCGGAGGGTCGGGACTGAGGGAGGGTCGGGACTGAGGGAGCGCCGCCCTGTCGGAGGGTCGGGACTGAGGGAGGGTCGGGACTGAGGGAGCGCCGCCCTGTCGGAGGGTCGGGACTGAGGGAGCGCCGCCCTGTCGGAGGGTCGGGACTGAGGGAGCGCCGCCCTGTCGGAGGGTCGGGACTGAGGGAGCGCCGCCCTGTCGGAGGGTCGGGACTGAGGGAGCGCCGCCCTGTCGGAGGGTCGGGACTGAGGGAGCGCCGCCCTGTCGGAGGGTCGGGACTGAGGGAGCGCCGCCCTGTCGGAGGGTCGGGACTGAGGGAGCGCCGCCCTGTCGGAGGGTCGGGACTGAGGGAGCGCCGCCCTGTCGGAGGGTCGGGACTGAGGGAGCGCCGCCCTGTCGGAGGGTCGGGACTGAGGGAGCGCCGCCCTGTCGGAGGGTCGGGACTGAGGGAGCGCCGCCCTGTCGGAGGGTCGGGACTGAGGGAGCGCCGCCCTGTCGGAGGGTCGGGACTGAGGGAGCGCCGCCCTGTCGGAGGGTCGGGACTGAGGGAGCGCCGCCCTGTCGGAGGGTCGGGACTGAGGGAGCGCCGCCCTGTCGGAGGGTCGGGACTGAGGGAGCGCCGCCCTGTCGGAGGGTCGGGACTGAGGGAGCGCCGCCCTGTCGGAGGGTCGGGACTGAGGGAGCGCCGCCCTGTCGGAGGGTCGGGACTGAGGGAGCGCCGCCCTGTCGGAGGGTCGGGACTGAGGGAGCGCCGCCCTGTCGGAGGGTCGGGACTGAGGGAGCGCCGCCCTGTCGGAGGGTCGGGACTGAGGGAGCGCCGCCCTGTCGGAGGGATGACATTCGGATGACACATTAAACTGAGGCCCAGTCTTCTCCAATTGGCATTTAACAGCTAATTCTCTTCGACTGAATTGCTTGTTAACTTTGATGTGCTCCATGCAACCCACCTTCCTGTGGAACTAAGAAATTTTTGGGATGGATCAATGATTACTGGCCATCTTCTAGTTGTCTCTATCAATGTATGACATTTAATACCCCCATGCTCTAAACATGCTTACACAGGGCTAGGAATTGGTATGGTTAAAATTTAAAACTTTTTTTTAAAACTTAAAGATAGTTTGTCCTGTTGTAAAATTGTTTGTTCATTCTTTCATTTATTGCCCATTCCTATTCGCGCCTTGAGAAGGTGGCGGTGAGCTGTCTTCTGGTGTCAGCTGTGGCTCAGTTCATAGCACCCTCGCCTTTGAATCAGAGGGTTGTGGGTTCATGTCCCACTCCCGGAAAAACCCAGAACTGTGATTGTACTCGAAAGGGTTGCAATCTGTGACTGTTGATAACTCGAAAGAGTTTGAACAGCTGCAGTCCCTGTGGCGTAGGTACACCCACAGTGCTGTTAGGGAGGGAGTTCCAGCGATAGTGAAGGAACGGCGATATACTTCCAAGTCAGGATAATTTGTGACGTGGAGGAGAACTTCCAGGTGGTGGTGTTCCCATTTATCTGCTGCCCTTGTCCTTCGTGGCGGTGCAGGTTGCAGGTTTGGGACGTACTGTCAAAGGATCCATGGTGAGCTGCTGCAGTGCATCTTGTAGATGGGGCACACTGCTGCCACTGTGCGTCGGTGGTGGAGGGAGTGAATGTTTGTGGATGTGGTGCCAATCAAGCGGGCTGCTTTGTCCTGGATTGTGTCGAGCTTCTTGTGTGTTGTGGGAGCTACACTCATACAGGCAAGTGAAGAGTATTTCATCGCACTCCTGACTTGTGCCTTGTAGATGGCTTTGGGAAGTCAGGAGGTGGGTTACTCACCTCAGAATTCCCAGTCTGTAGCTCTTGTAGCTATAGTATTTTATATGGCTCGTCCGGTTCAGTTTCTGGCCAATGGTAACCTCCCAGGTGTTGATAGTGGGAGTTTCAGTGATGGTAATTTCATTGAACATCAAGTGGAGATGGTTAGATTCTCTCTTGTTGGCAATTGTCATTGCCTGGCACTTAACAATTCACGAATGTTACTTAAAGAAATGGTTCAAATTGTTCATCCCCCGAGATGCTCCTGAGTTTAGTGTGACACTGTACAATTCAGCTGAGTGCACTGCTAAGGTTTTATTGAATGGCGAAGTTTAATCAGTCAGACAATAGATTATTAGGCAAGAAGGGGCCAGCATGGAGCAGAAGGAGAATATTCAGCCCCTCGGGCCTGCTCCGCCATTCAATAAGATCGTAGCTGATCTTCTACCTTACTCCACTTCCTCACCCGACATATCCCCATATCCCTTAATATCCAAAAACGTATCAATCTCAGTCTTGAATATACTCAACGACTGAGCATCCACAATTTTTTAGGGCAGGGAATTCCAATGGTTCACAATGCTCTGAGCGAAGAAGTTTCTCCTCATCTCAGTACAAAATTGCCAACCCTTTATCCTGAGGCTGCGCCGGCCCGCCCACCCGCCACCCCGCCACCCCCCCGCCCCCGCCCCCGCCCCCGTTCTGCCTCTCCAGCCAGGGTGGAAATCCAGACTTGGAAATTTATCGCCGTTCCTTCACTGTTGCTGGGTCACAATCCTGGAACTCCCTCCCTAACAGCACCGTGGGTGTACCGACACCACATGGACTGCAGGGGTTCAAGAAGCCAGCTCAACACCACCTTCTGAAGGGGCGATTAGGGATGGACAATAAATGCTGGCCCAGCCAACGAAGCTCACATCCTATGAACGGTTTTTTTTAAAAAGTGATCTTTTATTGTCTCAAATTCTAACTTGATGGTGGACAGATTGGCATACAGTATTTTTTTCAGGCACCATCTCGTTTCTGGGTCAGCTTTGCTGAATCATCTAGCACAGTGTGCATGACTAGAGATCGATAAAGATTTTAGCTTTCCATCACAATCTGTAAAGTGAGACAAGGACAGAGGTCACATCTCTGCCCAAACGGGAATCAGGATAATTGCGTATATTTCTCAGTATATTCACTGCTTCGAGGCATTATCTCTGTCCAAGAGTGGATTAAGGAGAAGAAAAGGCTTGCGTTGCCATTAAGTTACAGCACAGAAGATGGCTATTTGGCCCATTGTGACTGCTGGCTCTCTGAAAGAACAGTCATGCAAGTTCTGGTACAATCACATTGCTTTTATATTCTGTGCCTCCATTTATAAACTCAAGGAACCCATTTGCTTTTATTACCACCTTATCAACTCTGTTGAGTTGAACAGTAGCCTTGTGGTCATGTTACTGGACTAATAATCTCGAAACGTGAGTTCAAATCCCACCATGGCCGGAAGGAATTTAAATTAGGTTCATTAAATGAATCTGGAATTAAAAGTGAGTAACAGTGATCATGATACCATAATTATTGTTGTAAAACACCATCTGGTTCATTAATGTCCTATAGGTAAGGAAATCTGTCATCCTGACCCGGTCTGGCCTGCATGTGATTCCAGAACCACAGCAATGTGGTTGACTCCTAGCTGCCCTTTGCAATGGCCCAGCAAGCCACTCAGTGGAATTCAAGAAGGCAAATCCCCATCATCTTCTCAAGGGGAAATGAGGGAGGGGCAATAAATGCCAGCCATGAATGAACAAATTAAGGGACCTGCCACCTTTAGGTTTGGCCAAATGCCTCTCTGCTCATCTCCACATGACCCATACGTTACATTTCCTGGTGGCACAATGATCAAGGGTTGCGTTTAATTCTGAGGATACTAGCTTGGGTGCCAGTAAGTGGGAACTTCAGTAAGGAACGCAACAACTAAACGCAGAGTAGGTGGCGATGGAAGGTGTTTAGGTGTAGAGAGATTGTATTTAAACTACATAACATTGTGGTGTGAGCACTCATCCTTTTATTGTCGTGTTCAGAAGGTGCCAGTGTGTAGTACACTCATGTTCCTCCATCTTTGGCAGGAAGGGATCATTCTGGCTTCCTGTTATGGTGTGGTGAAGACAGCAGAGACAAGGTGTTTATAGTCTGGGATCCTTAAAAGCCCGTGTCTTTCGTGTGCAGACGTCAGTTGCAAGTTTCATGGACTGGTTCGCTTGGCTCTCAGTCCCTGTTCCAGAGTCAGTCCCTGTTCCAGCTTTAGCAATGCAAGATCTTCATGATGGCTTTGCGGAACTCCACGTTGAAGGTCGTGTAGATGATGGGGTTGATGACGTAACCCAGCCAGGCGCAGGCGCTGTAGAGCCCTGGCGGGATGTAGCACGTCTGGCAGTGGACGTTCAGGATGTGAATAATGAAAAACGGCAGCGAGCAGATGATGAAGATGCCTGCCAATCCGACAGAGAGAGAGAGAGGAAAAGAGTGTGGGCCATTTGTCATCGCAACACAGTGACTCGCAAAAGGGTTCCTACTCCACTCAGCTCCTCAACCATATGGCAACAGGGCATCCATTAATTACTTATAGTTGCTAGTTCTTTGCTAAAATTCACATTACATCTCTGGCACACAAGCTTACAAATTTGGTATCATCGGTATAGAATCCAATCCTAGAACATAGCGATTTCATACAACTTAGCCTATTATTCTAGATCATTGTAACACTATAGGACTCTGACTAATCTACTGGGAGTATGGTAACACTATACACAGCCAATTAGTCTAGATCATTACATTTCCGTGCAGCTTGGCCTATTGCTCTAGAACTTTGCGGTCTAGTGGAATGCAGCCCATTGTTCTAGATCACAGCAAAACCCATGAACTTGGACTGTTGATCTAAGTCATTGTGCTACAATGCAACTTAACCTATGGTTCTAGATCATTGTGCCACAACGAAACTTTGACTATTTTGCTAGATCATTTCCAGACTATGGAAGTTAGTCCACAGTTATAGAGCATGTAATTTCTCCTACAGCCCTAGATCATTTCAGGATCCATGGATCTATCCTGTTCTTATAAATCATTGAGACACAATGGAATCTCGTCTATTGTTCTAGATGGTTGTAACTACATAGAACTCGGTCTGCTGTTCTAGATCATTATAAGAACCGATAGACTTTGCCTATTCTAGATCATGTTGACATGATGGCACCTAAAACATTGTTCGAGACCAACGAGGCTGTGGATCTTGGGCAATTGTTCTAAATCATTGTGTCTCGGTGGAACATAGTCTATTGTTCTGGTTTGTTCTAGAATCACCTAAGACAACCGCCAACCGTGTTGCTTTCTTCTCCTTCTGGTGGGACAGTTTGCTTTCACTGCTGATTTGGCCACTGGCACCTGTTTCTCGTCCGACACCCTCTGCACTTCAAAAGCGCTCCGCCTGAAGAACCTTGCTTGGCCATCGCACTCGGGGTCCCCGGATGCCTCGATGGAGGAAGGGGCCTTCCATTCACCAGCCATCAGGCAGGATCTGGAAGTGGTCCAGAGCTGGAAAGCCAGCAAAGTTCCTGTTGGCCTTGACCTCTCGGGAGGCCCCACAAAGCGGGCTCCCTCAGATTCTTCAGAGCAAGGGATTGCTTCTCGTACCAGTGTCTAGGATGCCAAAAAGAAGAGAAAATGGGTGTTACCAACAGCCAACAGCACAGACCAGAGCACACACAAATCACAGGAGAGGACAAGGAAGGGAATGACAAAAGGCCGTTGGTTCCAAGTCACCATTTTGTACATGGAGTGTGGGCAGTTAACTTGTTCACAGTATCATACTGCACAGAAGCCCATTAAGCCCATCGAGCCTCTGCTGGCTCTTTGAAAGAGCTTTCTAATTAGTCCCACACTTCCGCCCGCTCTTCGCCCAACAGCCTGACAAATCTTTCCCCTTCAACTATTTATCCAATTCCCCTTTTGAAAGTTCCTACTGAATCTGCTTCCACCGCCCTTTCAGGCAGCGCCTTCCAGATCACAGCAAATCACTGTGTAAAAATTTAAAAAAAATCTCCTCATCTCCTCCTCTTTCTTTTATTGATTCTCTTCAATCTGTGTCCCTCTGGTTACCGACCCTCCTGACACAGGAAACTGTTTCTCTTTATTTACTCTATCCGAACCCCTCATGATTTTGCCTACCTCGATTAAATCTCTCTCTTAACCTTCTCTGTACTAAGGAGAACAATCCCAACTTCTCCAATCTCTCCATGGAAGGGAAAGGAATTAGGGTTCTGTGCGATGGAAGTGGATCGATCTACTGACATTCTGCGCAATAGGAGTGAAGGACAAGGGGCTTGTTCCATTGGGATTGTGTACAATGGGAGTGAGTGGGAAGAGGTTTGGGTCCATTGAGATTTCGTGCGATGGCAGTGAATGGGAAGAGAGTTGATCAATGACCTTTGGAATGATTGATGACCCTAGTGACAAGTGGGAATTTCGGCCACTCAAATTGAACTGGGAATTTGTCAATCAGCTCCGAGGATTCTGATGTCTCCAGATGAGGCCTTACCAATTTCTTTTTACTCACGCTGGTGCTCCCGTTTGATTGGACCATTAAAGTGCAAAGTTTGACATCTTCCGGGTGTGTGCACTTATTCTGAAACTAAATAAAACAAAAAATGGAATTATCGACCCTGGCAACAGTGTAGGCACGAACATGGATATAAATACTTCATATCGGCCATAAAGAAAACCCATTGTTTACAATTTGAATTGAGAGATTGTCCATTAAATAGGGCAAAAATCCTTTCAAAATTACTGACTTAAGTATTGCATTTTAAAAAAAAATTATTCGTTCATGGGATGTTGGCTTCACCAGCTGAGCCAGCATTTCTTGCCCATCCCTAATTGCCCCTTGAGAAGGTAGGGCTGACCTGCCTTCTTGAACCGCTGCAGTCCATGCGGTGTAGGTGCACCCACATTGCTGTTAGGGAGGGTGTTCCAGGATTTTGACCCAGTGACAGTGAAGGAATGGCCGATATATTTCCAAGTCAGGATGGTGCTTGACTAGAAGGGGAAATTCCAGGTGGTGGTGTTTCCATCTATTTGCTACACTTGTCCTTCTAGATGGTCATGGTCGTGGGTTTGGGAGGTACGGTCTAAGGAAGCTTGGTGAGTTGCTGCAGTGCATCTTCTAGATGGTACACTCTGCTGCCACTGTGCGTCGGAGGTGGAGGGAGTGAATGTTTCAGCTGAAATATGATTGTGTGAAACGTACAGTAATATTGCACAAGGAAATTTCACTCTAAAAAGCATGTTTTTTAAATAATAAAGCAAGATACTGTCCCCTTCAAACACTCCCAGGACAGGTGCAGCATGGGGTTAGATGCAAAGTAAATCTCCCTCTACACTGTCCCCATCAAAATCTCCCAGGGCAGGTACAACATGGGGTTAGATGTACATTTCCCTCTATGCCTGCCAATCTGCAGCCTCTTATAAATGACCAACATCCTATACTTGTGGTGACATCACTTCCCCAGTCATCCTGTATCCTCCATTAAATGGCAGGTTGAAAGCAACTCTGCATCATGGCAGCATGTCTGATACAAAATGGATCGAAGCCACTCTAACCCATGTCGACTTGAACCCGTGCAGCCTCTACACAAAGCGAACTTGGGCAGGATTTAATCACGGAGTTTAGAGGTTAAAGGTCAGTCACTTACACCACGCCCACTACGCACATTCCCTCATTTTAATACTTGAGCTTGTTATTTACTCTTCCGACCTTTATGGGTGGTTGGGTTTCATGCTCCATGGCAACGCTGATCCTCTTAGCTGCCACGCGCTTCCTCCTCCGTCTCAGCATGGCATAGATCTGGACGTAAACTAACAGCGTCACGATGAAGGGAATGTAGAAGGAGACAATAGAGGAATATAAGATGAAAGAAGTGTTCATGATGGCACAGATGGTCTCGTCCCTTTTATCTGGAAGAGGACAGAGCACATTCCTGGTCTCCACAATTGCAAAAACTGTCATTGAGTCACTGGGGAAGATGTAACTAAAGGTTCACAAAGATGGCACTCGAATTACGAGCTTATAACTACCAGGCAAGACTGAACAGGCTGGGGCTCTTTCCTCTAGAAAAGAAGGCTGATGGGTGACCTGATAGAAGCCTTTAAAACTATAAAAGAGTTTTGACAGGGTGAACATAGAGAAGCTGTTTCCACTTTTGGGGTGGGGTGGGGTGGGGGAGGGTAGGGCTGGTGGGAGACCAGAACTAGACGGCCATCAATATAAGATAATCACTAGTGTTGTATGTGCCTGCATGCCACTGTAATGTAAAGGTGCACGGCAGAGTAAGGGTTAGAGAGGGACTGGAGAATAGCACCACCCACGGTATGATGTATAAGGTCACATGGTAACAGACTGAGAGAACAGTCTAGATAGAACGCTTTGGAACCAGCCTGTATGGAGGTAGCAGCGCCATGCATGACAGTAACCTGAGATCTGTAAATAGATAAAGAGTTCATGTTTAAATCTACAAGTCTCAAGGTCGCATTGTTGAGACACCACCGCGCACCATAATACAACATGGTTGGCAGTGGTGGGATACCAGCACTATCAGCATAGTGCAACAACTAGTAAATCCAATGGGGAATTCAGGAGAAACTTCTTCATCCAGAGAGTGGGGAGAATGTGGAACTCATTCCCACAGGGAGTGGTTGAGGTGAATATTATCGATGTATTTAATGGGGAAGCTGGATAAACACATGAGGGAGAAAGGAATAGAAGGAAATGGTGATGGGGGAGATAAAGAGGTGGTGGGAGTGGGCTCGTGTGGAGTATAAATTCTCCTCCTCCCCCCCTCTGCTTCTTTTCCCGATTCTCTTCCATCTGTGGCCCTCTGGTTACCGGCCCTCCTGCCACTGGAAACACTTTCTCCTTATTTACTCTGTCAAAACCTCTCATGATTTTGCATGCCTCAATTAAATCTCCCCCTGAACCTTCTCTGCTCTAAGGAGAACAATCCCAGCTGATCCGGTCTCTCCATATAACTGAAGTCCCCAATCCTTGGGATTGCTGTGAGAATTCTCATGCCCCTCCCTTACCATAAAAGGAGACAATAGAGGAATAAAAGATGAAAGAAGGGTTCTTGATGGGCACAGTTTACCAGGGTGTTTTTTTAGCTCGAAGAGCAGCGGGCATGAGATGGCGAAGGACAGCATCCAGACCATGGTTATCATCAACGTGACTCTCTGCTTGGAGCTGCAACGGGTATTGTATAGCATTGGCATGGCAACCGCTGTATACCTGCAAGGGGTGGACAAGAAACAGGTTAGAGCTGTTGATGAACCGGATGGTCTTTAAAAAGCTCCAAAATAGGTGGTGAGTGAAGCAGGGAAGTAAGTTCAAAAGGCCAAATGGCCTACTCCTGTAGCCATGGCAACCAAGGGAGGTTGAGGATGAGGATCCATTGATCAAATCGGAAAAAGATACACATTATTCCCAAGATCTAGCAAACAACAAGACAAATAGGAGCAGGAGGAGGCCATTCGGCCTCTCGAGCCTGCCCCACCCATTCATTAAGATCATGGATGATGTTCTACTTCAACTCCACTTTCCCACCTTCAGTGCCCAAAAATCTATCAATCTGAGTCTTGAGTATACCCAATGATGGAACATCCATTGCTCTCTGGGGTAGATAATTCCAAAGATTCCCAACCCTCTGAGTGAAGAAATTTCTCCTCATCTCAGTCCAAAATGGCTGATCTCTTATCCTAAGACTGTGACCCCCACCATTGTTCCAGACTCCCCAGCCAGGGGAGGGGGTGGGGGTGCGGGGCGGGGGGGGGGGAGGTGGGGGGGTGCGGGGGGAGTTGGGGGGGGGGTGGTTAACAGCCTCCCAGAATCGACCCTGTTAAACCCCCGAAGAATTTTATATATTTCAATTAGATCACCTCTCATTCTTCTAAACTCCAGAGAATATGGGGCCATTCTACTCAATCTCCCCTCATAGGACATCCCTCTCATCCCAGGAATCAGTTTAGTTAGAGTTATGGATGGGGTTAGGGAGTTAAGGATAGGGTTAGGGAGCTAGGGTTAGGAGTAGGGAGTTAAGGATGGGGTTAGGGTTAGGGGTAGTGAGCTAGGGGTGGGGTTTGGGGAGTTAGGGATGAGGTAGGAAGTTGGGGATGGGGTTATGGCTGGAGTTGGGAGTTAGGGATGGGGTTGAAGAGTTAGGGATGGGGTTAGGGAGTTAAGATTAGGGATAGGGAGTTAGGGATGGGGTTAGGGAGTTAGGGTTGGGTTTAAGATTAGGGGTAGGGTTAGGGATCCAGAATTGTGCACAATATTCGGGTGTAGTCTCACCAAAGATCTATATAATTATTTTAAGACTTCTTTACTTTTATATGCCAATCCGTTTGCAATAAAAGAGAACATGCCATTTACCTTTCGATTTCCTTGCTGTACCTATATGCTGTAATTTCTTTAATTCGTGTAGAAGGACACCCAGGTCCCTCTGCATCCCAATATTTCCCAGTTTCCCACCATTTCCAACCAGGATCACAAGCGGGACAGCCTCTCTCATGGGAGGGTCCCATTCTCTTTCGAGCTTCAGGGAGGAGGGGGGGAACCTTGTCAATGCACATCTGGAGAACCTGGAGCCATGAAAGGACCTCTCGCTGGCCGTTGGGTCTCGCTGGCCCCACTCATCCCAAAACTAGGGGGCCCAGGGAAAGTAATAGAGGAAGGAGGGAGGGTGGTGTGTAAAGGCCTGAGGAGGTAGGTGGGGTGGGGGGTGCGGCAGTGAAGAGTGGGAGGAAGAGTCTAGCTACCCTTGTGCAGCCCAGAGGGCACTCCACTAACAATGGCAAACGTGTGTCATGTACCCCACTGGAACCCTGATGTGTATGAATTCAGATGGACACATTGCAAATTATGAATTAGGAGCAGGAGTCGGCCACTCGGCCACTTGAGCCTGTTCTGCCATTCAATAAGATCATGGCTGACCTGATTGTCACCTCAACCCCACATTCCTGCCTACCCCCGATAACCTTTCAACCTCTTGTTAACCAAGAATCTATCTAGCTCTGCCTTAGAAATATTCAAAGACTCTGCATCTACCGCCTTTTGAGGAAGAGAGTTCCACAGACTCACGACCCTCTGAGAGAAAAAAATTCTCCCCATCTCTGCCTTAAATGAGCGAACCCTTATTTTTAAAACAGTGACCCCTCGTTCTAGATTCTCCCACAAGAGGAAACATCCTCTCCACATCCACCCTGTCAAGACCCCTCAGGATCTTAAATGTTTCAATCAAGTCACCTCTTACTCATCCAAATTCCAGTGGATACGAGCCTAACCTGTCCAACCTTTTCTCATAAGACAACCCACATATTCTTGATATTAGCCTGGTAAACATCCTCTGAACTGCTTCTAATGCATTGACATCTTTCCTTAAATAAGGTGACCAATACTGTACACAGTACTCCAGATACGGTCTCACCAGTGCCCCACAGAACTGAAGCATAACCTCCCTACAAACAATCCCCCTCGCAATAAACGATAACATTCTATTAGCCTTCCTAATTACTTGATGTAAAAGCTATTAGCCTTTTGTGATTCATGCACTAGGACACCAAGATCCCTCTTCATCTCAGAGCTCTGCAATCTCTCACCATTTAGATAATATGCCTCTTTTTTATTCTTCCTGTCACAGCCCCGCCACCCGGTGCCAAAAGGGCTGGAGAAGCAAGTTGCCCGCTACCATTTTAAGTCTGTTGCTGTGCAGTTTCCGCTAGGTGGAGTGAAATTAAACCCCTTTTCCCGATCTTCTCAGGACTTGAAAGCACCGAAGGAGGCTATTCTTCATCTATTCTGCATTTCCTACACTACCAAAATCCGAGAGGTTATAGCTCTCAGGAAAGATTGAACAGGCTGGGGCTCTTTTCTCTAGAAATGAGGAGGCTGAGGGGTGACCTGATTAAGACGATGAAAGGGGTTTTTCGATAGGATAGAGAAAGTCTTTCTATTTGTGTGGAGTGAGACCAGAACTAAGGGCTATCAATATACGATTGTCACTAAAAGATGGGATAGTGGCATAGCATTAATGTCTGGACTACTAATCCAGAGGCCTAGCTAATGCTCTGGGGGCCATGGGTTCAATTCCCACCACAGTGGAAGTTGGAATTTAAATTCAATGAATAAATCTGGAATTGAAAGCTAGTCTCAGTAATGGTGACCATCAATTGTCATAAAAACCCTGTTTGTTTCACTGATATACTTTCGGGAAGAAAGTGTGATAGAGTTGATTTTCTAGGCAGCTTTGCTTGGTGGAAACGTTGAACTTTATTTACAAGACGGCAGCAGCAGTTACATGTGTGCATCTAACTCTATAATTAAAGATGAATTCTCTCCTCGAGGGTCCCCGTGCTGCTAACTCATTGGTCCGTACAGATCATGTGATCTTACAACACAGGGGTATTCTTAAAGCTACAGTCCTACGTTTATCAGAACTATAATTACTGTAGCCACCACCCACCCCCCCCCCACCACAACCTTAAACTTTTCTATCTTTTGTATTTATCTCATGCCATCACAATATTTACACAGGCCATTAAATTACAAATTCAGTTTTTAAGATGGTTTCCTGATCTGTGTGGAACATCGAAGCTCCACGACTTCCGATTCTTTTGCAGGAACCATATTCTCTGGAACCGCATTGACATCAGTTACCTCATTAGGCACAGGCAGTTCAGTGTCTTCCACTCTGACAGAGACATCGGGCATGTCTGTCCTTGGTTGAGCAACTTCAACAGGAACCATAGGTTCAGCAATGGTTACAGGTGGAACATCATTTTCTTGGGATATCTCTCTTCCTCAATGATCCACATGCTTACGGGTGATCCGGCCCTCCACTTCCATACGGTACGACAATGGTCCGGCCACAGAGCTTACTTTACCAGCTAACCACTTCAGTCCTTACATACACTGTTTCTCCAACAGTAAATTGTTGCTGATGACTATGCAAATCAGGAGTCGCTTTTTGGTTCCCTTGACGTTTCTCCATCTTATCCTCCAAATTTGGATTGTGTCTGTAGTGAAGTAGGAAACGAGCAAGTTTAGTTTCCGATGATCACCTGTTAACTTTTTCATTCTCGCCTTTTATTGTCTTTTCAGGACCTTCATCCTTTTTGTCTTCTGCTTTCTACCACAGAGTATAGTCTTGGCCTTCATCTTGACTTCACTGTCGGCCAGACTTCTCTCAGGTGATTTCTCAACTTGTCTTAATTCAGTATTTGAGTTACCCATGACTTCATTATCTACTCGCATCTTGGAATGTTCTACGACCTTTCCTTTCAAGGTCTCTTTCGCTTCATTCAGCTGATTCTTCAGCTCTTCTGTCTCCTTCGTGCATCTGTTGACTTCCTCCCGGAACCTTGAACATTGCTGCGTCTTCTGTGCCAATTCGTTCTTCAGTTTGCTCAGAGTGATGTTAAATTCTTTCTGCTTCTCTTCGTAATTTTGACCTGTAGGATCCTTGTAGTGTGTGAGGATATTTCAACAGGGTTTTTCTTTTCTTTGCGAAACTCACTCGCTTCAACTTGAACTCTGTAATTCAGCAGAGTCGCCTTGAGTTTCTTCTGCTGTTCTTCCATGTCGTTGTTTAAGACAGTCTTCATTTATTCAGGTTGCTGAATAGCTACACATTCCATTTGCATCCAGGTGCGGTCCTTGGACTCTCCAGGCTCTTTCTGAAGGACCTTACCTTGTTCCTTTTCCAACTCAGGAACTCTTCCTGCTTCCTTTTGAAATCTTATTGGCCAATCAAGGTTAGTTTATCTCAACCAATTTCGACGTAGAAGGCTTGGTCCTGTACCTTCTGATACCATCATTGGTAGTTGTGCTGTTTGGTGTCTCTAATAAGCAGGTACTCTGGTGATACCTTATACCTGGATTTCTTCGACTGTGTACGTTTTCAACTTGGTAGACGTTTGTTCCAAATTTAATTGTTGAGCACCTTTATTTAAATATTTGAAATTGTGTTCTCCTACTACAGTGGTAGAAGCACCAGTGCCCACTTCCATTATTAAGAGTTTCCCATTCACCTGTAAAGTGACAGTGACTGGCTCTGTCTTCCCAACTCTCATGTTGAATAAGGATTAAATGTCAGAATTGGTTGTTTCTGGCTCTTCCACACTACATACTTCATTGGGCTTTGTTTGTTGCCCGGAAGCCTGTTTTAATGTTGTGTTGCAATGTTTCAATATGTGTCCTTTTTTGTGACAAAAATAACACTCCACCTTTTAAATTGCCAATCGTTAGGAGTGTGATTGTTTCCACGTCGATAAAACTTAGTTTTCGAATTTGCTAATAAACTGGTTCCTCAATTTTCGGTTAGCGGGGGCTGTTTCCCGCTTCACGGCGGAGTCCTGGATTTTCGCGCCACTTTCAGTTGACCGTTCCCGCCCAACTAGGAAAATGGCGCCATTTTGTGCACCTTGAATCGCTTGTGAATCCCTTCCAGCGCTTTCCATCGCACGTACTATTTCTAACGCTTTCTTAAAATCAAGATCCACTTCAGTCAGCAATCTTCGCTGAATAGCATCCTCTTGCACGCCAGAGACCAAAATAATCTCTGAGCATTTCATTCAGGCTTTCACCAAAATCACAATATTCTATGAGTTGTTTTAATTTCGCCACATAGGTAGCAATGGTCTCTCTTGGGGCTGTATTCAATGAATTGAACCTGAACGTCTGCATTGTGACTGAGGGTTTGTGTTGAGAATGCTCCTTATTGTTACTAATTTGCTGAGAGTCTTCAAGTCAGGGGCACTGGGGGCCGTCAAGCTTCGAATTAAACTGTAGGTTTTGCGCCCACAAATACTCAGGAGAATCGCTCTCCTCTTTTCCTCCCCTGTGGTTAAAGGTACAGTCCTACGTTTATCAGAACTATAATTACTACAGAAAACCCTTTTATAGACCCACAGAGATGTGGTTGACTCTAACCCTAACACTGACGGGTCATTCAGTTGAACGGTGATATTGACCTTGCCAGCGGATGCCCACATTCCTAAAAATAAATCCAATGGTGAATTCAGGAGATACTTCTTTACCCAAAGATTGGGGAGAATGTGGAACTCGCATCCAGGGAATGGTTGAGGTGAATAGCATCAATGAACTTAAGGGGGAAGCAAGATAAACACACGAGGGAGAAAGAAATAGAAGGATATGGTGAACGGGGTGAGGTGAAGAGGGGGTGGGAGGGGGCTTGTGTGGAGGAGAAACACCGGCACAGAGCAGATGGGCCGAATGGCCTGTTTCCGCACTGGCGAACGCCACTGAAAGCCCTCCGGTTACCTGTCGATGCTGATGGCACACAGGCTGAGGATGCTGGCTGTGCACAGCATCACGTCCAGTGTCACAAAGATGTCACAGTGAACCCAGCTGAAACGCCACTCACCAACCACCTTTAACCAGAGCAAAGTACAAACAGCATCAGCAACAGTTCACAGCCAGGGTAGCATCCCTTCAAGCAAACCCTTCCACAAGATCACAGAACACCTCCAGCCATCCGGACGTCTGTTCACTGACTGGAGCTCTATATCCAGCCTTAAATCCAGATAAAAGATCTGCATTCCTACAATGCCTTGCCCTTTGGTTCTGACCTGAAACGTTAACTCTTTTCCTCTCCGCAGATGCTGTCAGACCTGCTGAATTTTTCCAGGTATTTTTATTTTTGTTTTGGATTTCCAGCATCCGCAGTTTTTTGCTTTTACATTAATTCTGTTTCTCTCTCCACAGGTGCTGGTTGTTTCCAGCATTTTCTGTTCTTATTTCGGATTTCCAGCGCCCTCAGTATTTTGTTCTTCTACTGCCTTTGGGCACAAGACACCTAAGAGCAGTGCTTCTAAAATACTTCCGTTAGTCGACCACTTTTGCAGGCGGTGTGGGAGGGGCGGGGAGGGGGAGGGGGGTGGCTGCAGGGAACAGAGCCCAAGGGCCACCAACCGATCCTACCCCACCCACTTTCAATTGTCTTCCCCAAATAAGCTCATCAGAATTAACGGGAAGAATGGCTCCAAGGAATATGTTTATGGAAACTGAAGCTCATCCAAACTCAATTTTAGAATTCTCATCCCTGTTTTCAAATCTTTCCTTGTGCCCCATCCCTATCTCTGTAACCTCCTCTAGTCCCTACAACCCTCCCTATCTCTGTAACCTCCTCTAGTCCCTACAACCAACCCCATCTCTGTAACCCCCCCTACAGTCCCTATAACCCTCCCTATCTCTGTAACCTCCTCCAGTCCCTACAATCATCCCCATCTCTGTAACTCACTCCAGTCCCTACAACCCTCCCTATCTCTGGAACCTCCTCCAGCCCCTATCTCTCTCTTTCTTTATCTCTCTCTCTCTCTCTCTCTTTCTTTCTATCTCTCTCTCTCTCTGGCTTTAAGACGTTACTTAAAACCTCACTCTGTGAATGAGCTTTTGGTCACCGGTCCCTCATATCTCCTGATGTGGCTCGAGGTCAAATATTGTTTGATAATCACTCCTCTGAGGCACCTTGGAGACACTTCATTAAATTGAAGGTGCTGTAGAATCATAAGTTGTTGTTGAAATTATAAACTTTCTGCTGCTGTTTTGCTGTTGACAGATTTGCACTCACTGACATTCTCATTAAATAATACATAAATTATTAACTCATGCCAGAGAAAAAGCCTAGACATTTTCATATTCTATACATGAATATGCCAAGAGAACGTGTTGATTTTAATCATTTGAATATGTGCTCTAACATCATCTTAACAATCTTCTGTTGAGAAACTAACACTTATTCTGCACCTACGTTAATCAAACTTGGACAACATTAGCTTAACACTTGGGTCGTTTTATGCATTTGTCACTGATGTGGTGTCTTTGATGAACAGACCACAGGAGACTCAGGTACAGGTTATGATCGTTTATTCGAGCAATTGCAAGGAGGGCACCATCTCAATTCAGCTTGAGACAGTATTCTGCTAAGCTACAAGTGTTCACCATATTTATACATTATTTGTCACATACAAGAACATCCTCCAGATTCCGATCTTGTCAACATATAGCTTTACATTAAACAGACAAGTCTCTGGTACAAAGGTACATGCATCATCTGACTCTATTTTCACCCAGGCAGAGACCTGCCTTCCTATCTAAACTGGGACCATCTGTCCTTCCCCTATCTGTTGAAGAGCACACTTAATATATGTTCTTGCCATCCTCTGACTCCAATCTAACTCCCAGGACCTTGCTGGTGATTGCAAACTTGCTGGTGTACAAAGTTTGAGAGTGCAAAAGGTTCATTTGGTTTAACTGTTTAATTGTTGATTTACTGATTTGCGCTGGCCTGCCTATAGATTCTAATTTAAGTAATTCATTCCCTTATAATGAATTCTCCCTTCCCATAAATTTGCATTTACTTTCTTCCCCCTAAAAGTCACTGAGGTCCATAGAGATACTACATCTCCATTGAAAAGAATATAAAAGGCGAAAATAGTAATTCGGGTAATTTCAAGATGAAGAATGTTCCAAGAGATTAAACGCTTGTGGACAATCTAGATAGTACAAAGTATAAATGAGTTTGACAAGCACTGCAGCAAATAATATTTACAGTAATTCTCATTTCCTATAAAACTAATTTTGCTCCAGATTTAATTTTGTGAGAATAGTGCGATTAGATATCCAGCGGAGACATTATACAAAATTAATTATCTAGCAGTTGGATGATAATGAATGAATATTTTATTATCTGTGCACTGTAGTTTCATTGTTTCATAGTTTCATCACAATAGTTTCATTGCGCCGGCTGATCTTATGTTTGCTTTTTCTTTATTTGAAGTGGTAATGAAAGCGATTGAGAGATGGGATTGCGAGATTCGCTCTTTGGAGGATCACAACACTCAGAAGAGTGCCCGACGGCTGTAATACTAACCCCCATCCATGACGATCGTTCAGCTGCCGAGGGTTGGCCACGACAATGTGGGAACGGCTTTTGCTAAGGCGGATAAGCCTTCGGTGCAAGTGAGCGTCACCAGCAGGGGGCGAGGTGAGGAAGAGCGACTTTTAATCACACAGCAAGTTGTTCTGATCTGGAAGGCGCTGCCTGAAAGGGCGGTGGAAGCAGATTCAATAGGAACTTTCAAAAGGGATGAATCGGATAAATACTGGAAGGGGAGAAATTTTCAGGGCGACGGGGGAAAGAACAGCGGGGGCTGGGGGAGAGTGGGGCCTAATTGGATTGATCTTTCAAAAAACTGCAGCAGACTCAATTTTCTTTTTATCTTTTTCATGGGATGTGGGAGTCGCTGGCAAGGCCAGCATTTGTTGCCCATCCCTAATTGCCCCTGAACTGAGTGGCTTGCTCGGCCATTTCAGAGGACAATTAAAAGTCAACCACATTGCTGTGGGCCTGGAGTGACATGTAGGCCAGACCGGGTAAGGACGGCAGATTTCCTTCCCTAAAGGGCATTAATGAACCAGATGGGTTTTTAAGACAATTGATGATAGTTTCATGGTCACCATGACTGAGACTGGCTTTCAGTTCCTGATTTATTAATTGAATTTAAATTCTACCAGCTGCCTTGTAGGGATTTGAACCCATGTCCCCAGAGTGTTAGACTGGGCCTTCAGATTACTAGTGCAGTGACATTGCTATTACGCCACTGTCTCTCCATTTGATGGGCCAAATGGTCTCTTTCTGTGCTGGACCATTCCAATGATGACCCAATCGAATGGTGAAAGAGGCTCGATGGACTGAATGGCCTGCTCCTGTCCCTATTGTGCACAGTTTTGGTCTCCTTACCTAAGATCTTGCCATAGAGGAAGTGCAATGAAGGTTCACTAGGCTGATTCCTGGGGTGGCAGGATTGTCATATGAGGAGAGATTGGGCTGACTAGGCCTGTATTCACTGGAGTTTAGAAGAATGTGAGGGGATCTCATTGAAACGTATAAAATTCTGACAGGGCTGGACAGCCTGCATACAGGGATGATGTTTCCTCTGGCTGGTGGGGCGGTCTAGAACAAGGGGTCATAGTCTCAGGAAATGGGGTAGGCCATTTAGGGCTGAGATGAGGAGAAACTTCTTCACTCAGAAGGTGGTGAACCTGTGGAATTCTGTACCACAGAGAAGTCACTGAGTATATTTAAGAAGGAAATAGATGGATTTCTAGACTCCAAAGGCATCAAGGGGTATGGGGAGAGTACGGGAGTGTGGCGTTGAGATAGAGGGTCAGCAATGACCATATTGAATGGCGGAACAGACTCCAAGGGCCGAATGACCTACTCCTGCTCCTATTTTCTGTAGCCAGGATTTTATGGCCCCACCGCGGCGTGTCTCTCCCCCAGCGGACGCGGCGAGCCATTTAAATCTCCATTTAGTTCGGCGGGACCGTAATATCCCGCCGGGCAAGAGGGGCCATAAAATCCTGGCCTACGTTTCTATACGGTCAAGTTCAGTCTTGTGTTGTTCACCAATCGCCTGGTATCTAAATGGATGACCAGAAGAGAGACCTTGTTCTGGCCGTGACTGATGCGCAAGTGACTGTCTCCAGGAAGGGAAGTGGGAAAAGGACTTAGGACCTCATTGACGGGGGGTGGGATCGCTGAGGCGTGATGTCGGTAGCTGCGAGGCCCAACGCCCTTCGGGGCCCTCCCGCCTTTCGATAAGCGGGACCGAACTAACGGTTTAACCTCCAGATAGACAACCCAGGGTATCACCAGCGTGGCCACCAGTAGGTCTGCCACAGCCAGGCTGACGATGAGGTAGTTGGTGGTGGTCTGCAGTGCCCTCTCCCTGGACACTGCCATGCACACCAACACATTGCCAGACACCACCACGAAGATCAGGAGGCTGAGCAATGCCGCGTAGAAATTGTAGCGATGCCTCCATTGCTCACCGGCCGAGTTGCTCCAGGGCCCCAGCTCCCTCATCTGCGAGTCATTCAGGGCGGCTGTGTTTGGAGCAGCTACTGGCAGCGACCTCTGAACTCCAGCCTCCTCAGTAGCCTGCAGAGGAAAGAAGGCAAAAAATTTAACTCCAACCAAGTGGGAAAATGGTGCAACAATACCGGCGATCCAGGCACCAAGGGTAAAAAGGAAGCAATTGCGGCAACAACAACTTATATTTATCTAGCGCTTTTAGCATGGCAAAGCGTCCCAAGGTGCTTCATAGGAGCATTATTACATTTGACACCGAGCCACATAAGGAGATATTGCGGCCAATAATTCGCTCAAAGAAGTCAGTTTATAAGGGGTATCTTAAAGGAGGAGAGAGAGAGAGAGAGAGTCAGAGAGGTTTAGCGAAGGAATTCCAGAGCTTAGGGCCCCTGGCAGCTAAAGACACGGCTGCCAATGGTGGAGCAATGGGAATCGGAGGATGCTCAAGAGGGCAGGATTGAGGAACGCAAGGAGGATTAAATCAGATGATCTGGTCATTAGCCGCCTTGAAGTTGGCGGGATCTTGCTGTGTTCAATTTGGCACTCGCCTTTGATACTTCCGTCATTTGTTCAAAAAGGCTTTGGGACATGGGCAGGTCCAAAATGCGAACAATAGTTCTCTAAAATGTTCACATAAACACCCCTTAAACGGTGCCTCTTAATCCAATCTAGTTGGCTTTGACCAACAGTAAAGATTATGGTCGGCGAAGGTGTCATCTCCGGATGTTCAACTGTAACTTAATCTGATTCCATTAAAACTGCCTTATCAAAACATTTATTAAATCAATAAAACCTCTTGTATGTCAAGCATTGTGCACAGACCATTTATAAGCACTAATCAGTTCACATAAGGGATGTGTGTTCACAATACCTTGAGAAGATAATTATATGAAATCTATCAGCAGCCATGATATGAACTACACAATTGTGGTCCACAAACTATTGCTAACTCATTCATTGTATGTCGACTGGTCTACACACAAAATTAAATTACTCAATAGATAATGATCTGCAGTGGTATGATTATACTCAGGGACAAAAACCCACCAGTCTGCTATGCCCCCTCCCCTCTCTCTCTCTAGATTCTTTCCCTACATAAATCCGCCTCGTCCTCTCTACTTACCTCTTTGAAGACTGCCCAATCCTCTCCTCTCTTCCTGCTAAGTGGACCTCCAATCCCAATGTAAACCACATGGGCCAATCTCACCGGATATCAACCAGCCAATCCTGTCCCTCAGGCCAACCCTCGGGTACCCTCCTCTCTCTTCCGAGGTTAAAAGCAGGTGAGAGAGGAAATGCGTGAGGAAGGAATGATGGAGAATGGAAGGGAAGGAAGGATGGAGGAATGGAAGGAATAAATTGGGGAAATTAGTTGTATGGGAGGAAGGAAGGAAGGGAGGGTGGGAGGAAAAAATATGAGGGAAGGAAATAATAAACCACTGGATTCCATCCGACCCTTTCTCCCTTGTATAACTCACTGGATTCCACCCTGACTCTCTCTCCTTTGTAAAAACAACTGGATATCATCCTGACCCTTTCTCCTCTGGAAAAACCACTGGGTTCCACCCTGACCCTCTCTCCTCTGTAAAAAATCACTGGATCCCATCCTGACCCTCTCTCCTCTCTATAACCCACTGGATTCCACCCTGACCCTCTCTCCTCTCTAATAACACACTGGATTTCATCCTGACACTCTCTCGTCTGTATAAACAGGGAGAGGGAGAGAAGGACTGGGAGACCAGGGGAACGGGAGAGATGGAGAGAGACTGGGAGAAATGGGAGATTGGGAGAGAAAGAAACAGAGTTGGGATTCAAACCTTCAATTTTCTAAAGGCGGGTGTGGAAGAGAGCGCAAAGGGAGAGAGCGGGTGGAAGGGGGGTGGGGTGAAGAGAGAGGTTGCGGTAGGGAGGAAGAACAGATTAGAGGAAAAGGAGGGAGAGAGAGAGAGCGAGAAAGGGAGATGATGAATGGGGATGGAAGAAAGGGAAAGGGAGAGAGACAGAGCGGGAGACGGGGGTAGTGGGAGAGGGAGAGAAGGAGAGGGGGACCAGGGGAAATGAGAGAGCAGGAGAGACGGAGAGGGAGACCGGGGGAGTGGGAGATTAGGAGAGAGAGAGACCTTGGGGAATGAGACAGCAGGAGAGAAGGAGAGAGAGACTTTTTAAAAAATTCATTCATGGGATTTGGGCTTCGCTGGCTGGACCAGCATTTATTGCCCATCCCTAATTGCCCTTGAGAAGGTGGTGGTGAGCTGCCTTCTTGAACAGCTGCAGTCCACATGGTGTAGGTACACCCAAAGTGCTGTTAGCGAGGGGGTTCCAGAATTTTGACCCAGTGACAGTGAAGGAACGGCCGATATATTTCCAAGTCAGGATGGTGAGTGACTTGGAGGGGAACTTCCAAGTGTTGGTGTTCCCATCTATCTGCTGCCCTTGTCCTTCTAGATGCTAGTGGTCGTGGGTTTGGAAGGTGCTGTCAAAGGAGTCTTGGTGAATTCCTGCTGTGTATCTTGTAGATGGTACACACTGCTGCTGCTGTGCGTCAGTAGTGGAGGGAGTGAATGTTTGTGGATGTGGTGCCAATCAAGAGGGGTTGCTTTGTCCTGGATGGTGTCCAGCTCCTTGAGTGTTGAGGGAGCTGCACTCATCCAGACAAGCGGGGATTATTCCATCACACTCCTGACTTGTGCCTTGTAGATGGTAGACATGCTTTGGGGAGTCAGGAGATGAGTTACTCGTCGCAGGATTCCTAGCCTTTGACCTGCTCTTGTAGCCACAGTATTTAAATGGCTCCTCCAACTGTTGGTAAGGAGGACTTAGGGTCTACGGGGCTGAGATTGCTGTTGTCGTTTCCGGTGCCTATGTCAATGCCAGATGGCCCATCCTGTTTCGTTCCTTTTTCGAGACTTTGTAGCGGTTTTGATACAACTGAGTGCCAGCTCGGCCATTTCAGAGGGCATTTAGGAGTCAACCACATTGCTGTGGGTCTGGGGTCACATGTAGGCCAGACCAGGTAAGGATGACCTTCCTAAATGGGCATTAGTGAACCAGATGGGTTTTTACAACAATCGACAATGGTTTCATGGTTATCGTAAGACTTTTAATTCCAGATTTTTACTGAATTCAAATTCCACCATCTGAACCCACCACCGTTCGAACTCAGGCCCCCAGAGCATTACCCTGGGTCTCTGGACTACTAGTCCAGCGACAATACCACTACGCCATCGCCTCCCCTAACTGGGAAGTGGGAGAGCGGAAGAGAAGGAGAGAGAGAGACTGGAGAGAACGGGAGAGCAGGAGAGAAGGAGAGAGAAACCGGAGAGAATGGCAGAGCAGGAGAGAAGGAGAGAGACACCTGGGAGAATGGAAGGGTGGGAGAGAGACTGGGGGGAGTGGGAGAGGTGAAGAGAAGGAGAGAGAGACCGGAGAGAATGGGAGAGTGGTAGAAAGAGACCAGAGAGAACGGGAGAGCAGGAGAGAGAGATTGGAGAGAATGGGAGAGCGGGAGAGGAGAGAGAGACCATGGGGAGTGGGAGAGTGGGATAGAAGGAGAGACTGGGATGTGGGAGGGAAGGAGAGAGCGGGGAGAATGGGAGAGCGAGAGAGAGAGACCAGGGAAAATGGGAGAGCGGGAGAGAAGGAGACCCCGGGGGTATGGGAGAGAAGGAGAGAGAGAACAGGAAGAGTGGGACAGCGGAAGAGAAGGAGAGGGAGACTGGTGGAGTGGGACACTAGGAGGGAAGGAGAGGGAGACTAGGAGGGAAGGAGACAGAGACTAGGAGGAGTGGGAGAGAAGGCGACAGAGACTGGGGAGAGTGGGAGAGCGGGAGAGAAGGAGACAGAGACTGGGAGGAGTGGGAGAGCAGGCGAGGAGAGGAAGATCAGGGGGTGTGGGAGAGCAGGAAGGAAGGGGAGGGAGACCAGGGAGTGGGAGAGTGGGAGAGAACAAGAGAGAGAGACCGGTGAGAATGGGAGAGCGGGTGGGAAGGAGAGGGAAACCAGGAGGAGTGGGAGAGTGGGAGGGAAGGAGAGGGAGACCGGGGGAACTGGGAGAGCGGGACAGAAGGAGAGGGAGAGTGGGGAGAATTGGAGAGTCGGAGGGAAGGAGAGAGAGCCCGGGGAGAGTGGGAGAGCAGGAGAGGAGGAGAGGGAAAACGGAAGAGGGAGAGGAAGGCGGACATGACAGAGAACCAGAATAAAACAATGACAAAAACAAGCAAATGTGCTAGTTAGTGACTGTGGAGGGTGCATAATCCAGTGTGTGGGCAGAAAGAAATGAATCATAAAATCTTACAACACAGGAAGAGGCCATTCAGCCCATTGTGCTTGTGACGGCTCTCTGAAAGATCTATCCAATTAGTCCCACTTCCCCCACGTTGCTCTTTCCCCCATAGCCCTGAAAACATTTCCCCTTCAAGTATTTATTCAATTCCCCTTTTGAAAGTTCCCGTTGAATCTGCTTCCACCACCCTTTCAGGCAGCGCCTCCCAGATGACAACAGATTACTCGCTGTGTAAAACAAAAATCCCCCTCATCTCCCCCTCTGGTTCTTTTCCCGATTCTCTTCAATCTGTGTCCCTCTGTTCACCGACCCTCCTGCCACTGGAAACAGTTTCTCCTTGTTTACTCCAGCGAAAACCCTGATGGTCGTAGGGAAGGTGTCACGATATCAATGCCCAATCATTTACAGCTCAAATAGCTGACTGTGAAGGTGCCAGGCTTTACCAGGTGTGGCAGGAGGGCACCAGCAGCCTTTTCCTGGCTCCGTACTGATTTCCCTGGAGCTGTGCCGAACCCATAAGACCATCAGACCACAAGACAGAGGAGCAGAAATTAGGCCATTCGGCCCATCGCGTCTGCTCCGCCATTCAATCATGGCTGATAAGTTTCTCAACCCCATTCTCCCGCCTTCGCCCCGTAACCTTTGATCCCCTTACCAATCAAGAACCTCTCTATCTCGGTCTTAAATACACTCAATGACCTGGCCTCCACAGCATTCTGTGGCAATGAATTCCATAGATTCACCAATCTCTGGCTAAAGAAGTTTCTCCTCATCTCTGTTCTGAAAGGTCTTCTCTTTACTCTGAGGCTGTGCCCTCGGGTCCTAGTCTCTCTTACTTATGGAAACATCTTCCCCACGTTCACTCTATCCAGGCCTTTCAGTATTCTGTAAGTTTCAATTAAATCCCCCCTCATCCTTCTAAACTCCATCGAGTATAAACCCAGAGTCCTCAAACGTTCCTCATATGTTAAGCCTTTCATTCCTTGGATCGTTCTCGTGAACATCCTCTGGACCCTCTCCAGGGCCAGAACATCCTACCTGAGGTTCGGGGCCCGAAATTGCTCACAATATTCTAAATGTGGTCTGACCAGAGCCTTATAAAGCCTCAGCAGCACATCCCTGCTTTTATATTCTAGTCCTCTCGAAATAAATGCCAACATTGCATTTGCCTTCCTAACTACCGATTCAACCTGCAAGTTAACCTTAAGAGAATCTTGGACTAGGACTCCCAAGTCCCATTGCACTCCAGATTGCTGAATTCGCTCCCCATTTAGAAAATAGTCTATGCCTCTATTCTTCCTACCAAAGTGCATGACCTCACATTTCCCCACGTTGTATTCCATCTGCCACTTATTCGCCCATTCTTCTAACCTGTCCAAATCCTTCTGCAGCCTCCCCGCCTCCTCAATACTACCTGTGCCTCCACCTATCTTTGTATCATCTGCAAACTTAGCCAGAATGCCCTCAATTCCTTCATCTCGATCATTAATGTATAAAGTGAAAAGTTGTGGTCCCAATACTGACCCCTGCAGAACTCCACTAATCACCAGCCGCCATTCTGAGAAGGACCCCCTTATCCCCACTCTCTGCCTCCTGCCAGACAGCCAATCTTCTATCCATGCTAGTACCTTGCCTCTAACACCATGGGCTCTTATCTTACTGAGCAGCCTCCTGTGCGGCACCTTGTCAAAGGCCTTCTGGAAGTCCAAGTAGATAACATCAATTGGCTCTCCTTTGTTTAACCTACTCGTTACCTCCTTAAAGAATTCTAACAGATTTGTCAGGCATGACCTCCCCTTGATGAAACCATGCTGACTTTGCCCTATTTTACCATGCACTTCCAAGTATTCTGAAATCTCATCCTTAATAATGGACTCTAAAATCTTACCAGCGACCGAGGTTGTTGAACCCACTGCCTGAGAAACAAACTTCCTGTGCTCCGGAGCTGTCCCCCATTCCCCGCGAGGGAGGCAGTGCAGCACCTTCGAGAGGGAGTGGGTTACCACAGGGCGGTACAAATATGTGTTGACAGGACTGAACCCAACCAGTTTGGATATAGAAAGAAAACTTGGCAGAAATTTTGCTCCCATTCACCAAATTTGTGCAGCACTGAAGGAGACCATCGAGCCTATTGAGTCCGTGCCAGCACTTCTGACGAGCGATCGGGTTAGTCTCACTACCACCACCACCACCCTAACTCTTTCCCTTAAATGCTATTCACCTCGACCACTCCCTATGGGAGCGAGTTCCACATTCTCCCCACTCTGTGGGTAAATTCTCCTGAATTCTCCATTGGATTTATTAATGACTATCTGATATTGATAACACTAACCACCCCTACCCCCACCGCCCAGTTCTGGTCTCCTCCACATCTTCTCTACGTCTACCCGCTCGGAACCCTTTCAACATTTTAAGGACCTCGATCAGGTCAACCTCTCAGCCTTCTCTTTTCTGGAGAAAAGAGCCCCAGCCTGTTCAGTCTTTCCTGATGGTTATAACCTCTCAGATCTGGAATCGTCCTTGTAAATCTTTTTTTGTTTTGCATCTTCTCCGGTGCCTCTATATCCTTTTTTATAATACGGAGGCCAGAACCGTGCACAGTGCTCCCATCGCTCGAGATAGGGTAGAACAAAACTTCTGTTTTTCAACGCTCACCCTCTAGAAATGAAACCAATTGCTTATTGCTCTTTTAAATGTCTCTATCATCCTTCATCACCAACTTTTCGCCACTGGCGTTACATTCCTGTTTGCTCCCCTTGATAATTTGGTGTTGAAAATTTGGTAGCACACTCACTTCTGCTCCGTCCCGAGACTCCTTGCGAGTCTCCTTCCGCTCTTCCTTCCCTGCAGCAACCACATATCGGAGAGTCTCACTCCGGCAGAGAGAGATGTTCTCGATCATTCAGGGCTGCACCGGTGCTGCCTGTACCGAACTCTCAGCACAACCTGTCTCTCCCTTACATACACATACACACACACACACGCACCATCAGAAACCTGCTCTCCTCAACATCATCCCTCTCCCTGACAGCTTGATGTTCTCTCACAATAAGCCAGACACCAAATCGGATTACAACTCAACATGCCAGAAATTAATTCCCCCAACTATATTCATTCTGACAGTTGGAGTTTGTTTCTGCTGATGTTAATAATTGAACCGAAGTTTAGTATTCTGGTTATATAGCAAATAAATCAGCATTGTTTTAAACACATTGTCGAAGATTTCTTTCTTTCCCACCTGAGTGTTTAACATCACTTGGCTGGAGCTCAGAAAGGACAATCTTGGGGAGGATCATACGGCAGGAACAGAACTTCAGCCTGGACACAGTCCAGGAGCATGATGACCATCCACATCTTGTCCCTGTTGGATAAAATCAAACACAGCGTTTATTCTCCATCTGGTTATCTGACATTTTCATTATATACAGTTCACACGGATCTTCATGATAACACAAATATTGCATTTCCATCCTTCATTTCCATTTCGCTAATATAAGATTTGTTTCCCACAAGTCTATCTAGAACATCATGTGGACCTTCCCAATTAGCAACCCGACCCGACCCCTTTTCACAAGGTTTTTAACCTGACTTCATCTCCCATTGAACAGTTAATGTAACGGGTAGGGTTGTACTCCCAGGAGGTGTTGAGATGGGCAGCACCATCTTCTCCACTGCCTGTAGTCCCACTGAGGGAGGATGCTGAGGTTTGTTGGAGGTTCTGGAGAAACAGATCTTGAGTCTGTCGAGTAGCAATGGGGAGTGGGATCCCAGGGCGATGCACAATCTGCATTTTCTGCCCTGTCATGAGCTGAATTGGGCTGCAATTGGAGCAGTGCACAGGATGGGAGTGAATGGTCATTAACACACCAGGCAAGGCAGTTGACCTTGACCAGATCATCAGCTCCCTTCATGACAGCTTTTCTCAGTACTGTTTTTATAGAAAAGTAAAGCCCTCGACTATCCCTCTAAGTGCTCGGTGGTAGCTGATGTGGAAATGTTGTTCCACAACCACAAGATGACGGAACTGCTGCATTAATTCAGCTGTGAAATGAGAAACAACATCACTCTCTATCCTTTTCAGAAAGTCCCATCTGATAAAGATCTGTTCCCACAAGATTTTAGCTGTAGTGGCTGCATCATTTTTTACAGGCAGGGAAAGATTCAATCCACCAGGTAAGCATAACTATAACTACCAGGATATACCGGTCCCTTCCTGTTACTGTGGGTAGTGGGCCTGTATAATCAATCTGCAATGTTTCCCACGGAACGTCATTCAGATGAGACATGTCCGTTCACGAGTCCGGGTTAATTTGGTCACAGGTTCAGGTAGTGATGGACATCCTGGTGCATCCTGTGTTGTCAATAGTAATTATGCAACATATCGAGGACTGGAAAAAGAGAAACATGTCCCAAATTTGATCCATGAACAAAAATAATTCTTTTCTGAGGCATCAAAGTGTGACCCAAGTCAAATTAGAGCCACCCTTGTTGGATGAATGAGTCCTTGCTGAGAAAGGATGAGGGAAAGTCTTTGCTATGGTGTACGGCCTCTTTGGCCACAGTCACATCAGGGTCATGGTCCTGACAAGTTTTTAAATCACGTTTAACTGGAGTCTGTCGTACCAGTGCCAGTGTTCTGGGTGGATCCCATGGAATTCCCTCTGGAGTAACTTTCCTGGTGAGTCAGTCTGCCTGGTTATTACCATCACCCTCTTCACTAACTCTTGCTGCTGATGTACATTCACATTACAAATAGAAAATTGTTCCCGTCACTTACCAGCAATATACCAAATCATTCGGCATTTGGAGTGGTGGGTGAGTGGTTTCCTTTCTGTTGTGGAGAAGTTGTGTTTTTTTTTTGCCAGAGAGGAAGGTTTTCCCTGAGGGAGTTACAACCAATGGATAGTTTCTGAATAGTTGGAGTTTCCATCAGTGGCAGTTTGAAGGGCTGTGATCACAATAAGCTCAGATTTCTGGGTTAAATATTATGTTGCGTATTTAATAAGGATATTACAGCTGTCATGAGGGACATAAGATGCAGCACCAGTCGGATACAGTCCTTGTTCATAAAGTTGAGATCCATCCACATGAACACCAGTGAAATTGGACAGTGGTGTGGCCCTAATATGTCCAATGGACACGGCCTCTTTCATTGGACAATTATGTGGGGTTCTTTCAAACTGCAACATCCCAGCTAATTGGCATTTGTGAGGTTACAGCATATTAATATCCTTGATTCGTAACTCTATAATTCATCTACTCTATCACATCAGGGATATTCCCTTCACTTGGCCCTTTATTAATAATGTCACTGTGGTATGTGGGGTGTGCAGAATTATCGAATTAAACTCGACCAAGTACTCTGTACTTAACTAACCAGTGAACCCTTAAATAAAAGCAATATACTGCGGATGCTGGAGATCTGAAAAAAAATCGGAAGGTGTTGGAAAAATTCAGCAGGTCTAACAGCATCTGTGGAAAGAGAAGCAGATTTAATGTTTCGACTGCAATGTGACTCTTCTTCAGAACTGAAGAGATGGAGAAATAGGATGGGTTTTCTGGCATTGAAAAGTGGGGAGGGTCAGGTACAACAAAAGAGAAGGTCAGGAGGACGGGAGAGATTAAACAAGGATGTGATTGAACAAAAGGCAAAGGGAGTGGTCATGTTTGTAGTATAAAATAAAAAGCACGGTAAGTTTTAAAGTCAGAATACAGCAAAAATGGCTGTCCATTTCAGTTTCGAAGGAGGGGAGTAGACGGCAGAGCGGTAATTGCTAAACTAGTAATCCAGAGACCCAGGGCAATGCGCTGGATAATACCACCACAGTGTGAATAAAAATCTGGAATTAAAAGTCGAATGATGACTACCCATCTGGTTCACAAATGTCATTTAGTGAAATGGTAACTACATGTGACAGCAATGTGGTTAACTCTAAATGCCCTCTGAGCTAGGGCAACTGGGGAAAGGACACCTACATCCCATGATTGAATAAAATAAAGAATCATATTGGAATCAAAACACTAACACTGTTCCTCTCTCCAGAGGAGTTGCCAGACCTGCTGAGTTTTTGTGGCACTTGCGGTTTTATTTCAGCTCAGAACACTGGTCAATCAATATTCCCAGAGTCTGGGAGATCCTTTCCCATTCACCTCCTGCATTACTACAGCAGATATGCATCATTTTGACTGTACCAGCCGGGCTGTGGAATTACTTGGATAGATCGTCCAAAAAGTCAGCACAGGCATGATGGGCTGAATAGTTTCCACCTGTGCTGTATCATTATATCAAAGAGTGAATATTCAGTAACATAAGATAGAGAGAGAAAGAGAGGAACCAGTGACTGTGGGATTGAACCCAGCCAGGGTCAGCACCTGCATGGGAGGAGAGAGAGGGGAACCATTGGAAAAAGCTTTAAAAACTCAGTGTATTCCGAATGGAGCAAAGATTTAAATCACGTTGGGAGATGGAACCTAGCAGCACACAAATTCACAAACATTTACGTGTCTTTATTTAAAATTAATTTATCCCAATTGGTTAACAGAAAGATTTTCTATTTTGTATTTCGAGTGTCAATGGCGCTGCTGTTACCCAACATTCCGTGCGGATGTGAATGTGCTCTAGTCACTGTACAGGAGCCCAGTGCGCAGGCGCCGTGCTGATCAGTTGGGAGCATGCGCAATGTCACTTTGATCGGAGCCCAGTGAGTGCGGGAGAGGTTTTTGGAAATGGGTGAGGGAGGAATTTAGCCGGGAGGTGAGGGTAGGGAAAGGAGGCTTCATAAACACCCGATGTAGGCCGCAAGCCCAGAATCAGACTGTGCAGGAATGGGAATGGCGTTTGCAGCTCCGGGGAACAGACCCTGGTTAAAAACAAAAAAACGGCGGATGCTGGAAATGCAAAACCGAAACAGAAACAGAAACACCTGCAAAAACTCAGCAGGTCTGGCAGCATCGGCGGAGAAGAGTAGGTTCTGTTGAAGGGTCATGAGGACTCGAAACGTCAACTTTGTTCTTCTCCGCCGATGCTGCCAGACCTGCTGAGTTTTTCCAGGTGTTTCTATTTCTGTTAACAGACCCTGGTTAACGGCCGCCATCTTCCGAAGGGGCAATTTGCTGCAGGGCGCATGCGCGGTCTTCCCAAGCGCCGGAATAAGAACATCAGGAGACCATTCAGCCCATCGAGCCTGTTCTGCCATTCAATAAGGTCATAGCTGGTCTGCTTGTCGCCTTAACTCTACTCTCCTGTCTGCGCCCCCTCCCTCCCCCCCACCCCCCCCCCCCCCCCCCACCACCCCCAACATAACGCTTGTGTCCCTTGTAGATCAAAAATCTGCTTAACTCAACCTTGAATATATTCAATGACCCAGACTCCACTGCTCTCTGGAGAAATGAATTCCACAGACTTATGACCCTCTGAGATAAGAAATTTCCCCTCCTCTGTGTAAAATGAGAGACCCCCTTATTTGTAAACTGTGCCTTCTACCCTTGTTCTAGATTCCCCCATGACAGGAAACACCCTCTCAGCATCTGTCAAGAGCCCTCAGAATCTAACATGTTTCAATAAGATCACATCTCATTCTTATAAATTCCAATGAGTATAGTCCCAACCTGCTCAACCTTTCCTCATAAGACAACCCCCCTCACTCCAGGAATTGGCCTAGTAAACCTTCTCTGACCTGCTTCCAATGGAAATTGTCACTGCTTAAGTAATCCTAGGTCAGGAGGAGGGAATGTTGTGAATTTCTATCCTGGACAAACAGTGATGAATTTTGGAAACTCCTTTTACAGAGGGTTAGAAGGGGAGGATCAACACACAGGAAACTCGAACCAAGATAAACGTTTGTCTCTTCTGAATTTCAAACCTGGACTTTTGTAATATCCTTTTACAGGTGCTTTCACTGCTTGTAATATCTTTCCAGCTGCAGGCTCTGGCAGAAGATTTTAAATTTGAAAACAGTGAAATTGTTTCAGAGGTGAGTATTATTGAACATTCATCTACAATTTAGAGCTTTTAGTGCTGTGCTCTGGTTTCCATAGCTTTGGGGCTGGTGTGGCTTCTTTACTGTGGATCTGAATCTATGTCCATCCATTGCTCTGTTTCACCTCTGCCTCCCTGATCACCTCTCTTCCATTGTTTAACTTCCTCTCCCTCGAACAATGGGTGTATTTTAAACATGTTTGGTATTTCCCTGTTATTTCTGCCAGCTGTGTCTAAATGAGGTGTCCCCTGCTGCCCGTCTCCCGTCTTTCCACTGCTGATTTACCAGCTTTACCTTCCCGTGGTCAGGAATTGTTTTTCCTGCACTAGAGATCATTCTCTTCTGCTTCTGAGCTTATATTGACCATAAAATTCTGCTGAATTTTTATTCCCTGTAATTGATTCTGCACATCCTGAAATGTTAACTCTCTTTTTCTACAGTTACTGTCTGACCTGGAGCATTTCCAGCATTTGCTCTTTTTCTTTCAGATTTACAGCAAACACAGTATTTTGTATTTGTTTTATTGCAGCTGTTGCTCACAGAACTGAGTCTAGAAACAGAGATGGACCATTTAACAACTGATTTGTAATGGGCTGCGTGTTGGTTGCAGAAGTTGGTCCCTGGCCTCCGGTGTAGGTCCTTTTTCATTGAATCTGAGGATCATTGAGTGATTGCAATTCAGAAGGTGCCATTTCGCCGTCATGCTCGTGCTGGCTCTCCAGAACAGCAAATCAGCTTGTCCCACTCCCCTGCCCTTTCCTCATAGCCCAGCAATTTATCCAATTCCCTTTTGGAAGCCTTTGTTGCATCAGTTTGAGCTGGAGTGGAGATGGAGGAGAAGCTGCTGGGATTAACCCTGAGGACTTTGGAACCCAGTCGGGCCCAGCAATTTCCAATGTGAAATTGTCAAGGGAGGTAGATTCTAGGGGAGATCAGGTTGCTAAACGGACACTGTCCAGACAATGTAAAAGAATATTGTTTAAAGAACAATTATTTTTGTAGGTGTTTTTAATCTATTTTACATATCCATATTTACATACAAGTTTTTAAAATTTATTCTTGGGATTTGGGTGTCATTAACAAGACCTGCAGCATATATTGCCAATCCCCAGTGGAGAAGATGATGTTTGACCTTCTTGAACAGCTACAGTCCATGTGGTGAAGGTGCTCCCACAATGCTGTTAGTTAAGGAATTACACGATTTTCACCCAGTGATGATGTCGGAACAGTGATATATGTCCAAGTCAATGACACTTAATTTGTTTTTATATAACACCTTAATGTAATAAAACGTTCCAAAGCATTTCTGAGGAATGTTACAAAACAACATTTGACAACAAGCCACATAAGGAAATATTAGTGCAGGTGACCAAAAACTTGGGCAAAGGCGTAGCTTTTAAGGAGTATCTTGAAGAGGAAAGTGAGGTAGAGAGGCAGAGAGCTTCAGGGATGAAATTCCACATTCCAATTTAACATCCTGCAGCAAGAGCTGGTCGAAGGAGTTGACAATTTTCGAGTGCAGGCAAGTCAATGAAGCCGGTAGATGGGGAGGATTGGAGGCGGTGGAGTGGGCAGTGAGATGTTATAAAGGTGCACTGGAGGCTTCGACACCCGAGTAAATTGCAGTGGCCCCGCGGTCGCAGCGAACGGTCCTGGGAGCAGCTGCGGGCCGCGGTTCTCAGTAAAATGGCGGAGTCAACGGCCGCCATCTTGAGCGGGGTCAATGTGCAGCAGTACGCATGCGCAGACATCCCTGTCCCTGTCAGCAGGAGGAGAGAATATTGTGCATTTCTATAAAAACAAAAAACTGCAGATGCTGAAAATCCAATACAAAAACAGAAACACCTGGAAAAACTCAGCTGGTCCGGCAGCATCAATGGAGAGAAAGGCGGAGTTTACGTTTCGAGTCCGTATGACTTCTTCAGAACTCGAGAGTCATATGGACTCGAAACGTTAACTCTGTCTTTCTCTCCACAGATGCTGTCAGACCTGCTGAGTTTTTTTCCAGCAATTTTTGTTTTTGTTTCAGATTTCCAGCATCCGCAGTATTTTGCTTTTATCTAGGTCTTTAAAATCCTCATTAGGATGGGCAGGTCGATGCGGACAGAATGTTTCCACTTGTTGGTCTGTCCAATGCTGGAGGTCTTGTGTACACAATAGTTACAAATAAATCCAACAGGAAAATTGGAGATATTTCTTTCCTCAGGCAGTAATTAAAATGTGGAACTCGCTACTACAGTAAGTGGCTGAGAAAAATACCTGAGACTCTTTCAAAAAGAAATTAAATGAGAACATGAGAGAAAAGGGATTAGAAAGATCAGCTGAAAGGCTGAGATTAGGTTGGCAGAATGGGAGGAGATTTGTGTGGAGTAGAAACTCCAGTACAGACTAGATAAACCGAATGGCCTGTTTGTGTAATGTACACAGTGTAATTCTTTGTAAACTTATTTTACAGGGTAATAGAAGAGGAGGATCTGCAGACAGGAATATCAAATCAAACCTCACGTCTGACAGAGTC
The DNA here is from genome assembly GCF_964194155.1 of Cetorhinus maximus. Taxonomy (NCBI): domain Eukaryota; kingdom Metazoa; phylum Chordata; class Chondrichthyes; order Lamniformes; family Cetorhinidae; genus Cetorhinus; species Cetorhinus maximus. The sequence continues at coordinate 6,180,225 of NC_135901.1, read as the reverse complement.
AGCTGGGTCATTGGGATCTGAAGATTTGTACATCTGAAGGGATTTAATCGACCGCCTCAGCTGGAAACTGGTGAGAGGCTGTTCACCTGCTCCTCCTGTGTGAAGGGATTGATACAGCTGGTAAACATGCTGACACGACAGCGAGCTCAAAATAGTGAGAGGCTGTTCACCTGCTCTGCGTGTGGGAAGAAATTCATGTGCTCATCCAACCTGCTGGCACACCAACTCGATCACTTTGATGAGAAGCCTCTTCAATGCTCTCACTCTGGGAAAAGTTTTGAAACCTCTGAGGAACTGGTCCAGCAGCAGCGAGTTCACACTGATGAGAGACCGTTCAGCTGCTCCCACTGCGGGAAGAGGTTCAGGCTGTCCTCCTGCCTCGCGGAGCACCAGCTCCTTCACACACACGAGAGGCCGTTCAGCTGCTCTCTCTGTGGGGAGTCGTTCAGTGAGTCAGGGCATCTCACTGAGCACCAGCGAGTTCACACCAAGGACAGGCCATTCTGCTGCTCCCAGTGTGGGAAGGCATTCACTCAGTTTTCAAGCTACACTAAGCACCAACTGGTTCACTCCGATGAGAGACCTTTTAAATGCTCCGAATGTGAGAAAACCTTTAAAAGAAGCATTGATCTGCTGAGGCACCAGTGCATTCACACTGGGGAGAGGCCGTTCCCCTGCTCTGTGTGTGGAAAAAGATTCATTCATTCTTTCCACCTTCTGACACATAAGCGTGGTCACACTGGGGAGAGACCATTCATCTGCTCCGTGTGTGGGAAGGGTTTCATTCGGTCATCCAGCCTTCTTATGCACCAACGGATTCACACCGGGGAGAGACCATTCACCTGCTCCATATGTGGCAAGGGATTCACTCGTTCAAACCAAGTTCTGATACACAAGCGAGTTCATACTGGAGAGAGACCTTTCACCTGCTCCGTGTGTGGGAAGAGATTCACTCAGTCAGCCAACTTGCGGACACATCAGTGGGTTCACACTGGGGAGAGGCCATTCATCTGCTCCGTATGTGGCAAGAGTTTCTCTCGTTTGTCCTACCTTGAGGTACATGAGCGATTTCACACCGGTGTGAGGCCGTTCACCTGCTCCACGTGTGGGAAGAGATTCGCTCATTCTTCCCATCTGGTGAGACACCAGCGCAGTCACACTGGAGAGAGGCCGTTCACCTGCACAGTGTGTGGGAAGGGATTCACTTGTTCATCTTATCTGGTGAGACATCAGCGCATTCACACTAGGGAGAAGCTGTTCACCTGCTCCTTGTGTGGGAAGGGATTCACTGGTTCAACCCACCTGCTGAGACACCACCGCATTCATATGGGGTTGAGGCCGTTCTCCTGTTCTGTGTGTGAGAAGGGATTCACTAATTCATCCAACCTGCTGAGACACCAACGAATTCACACTGGGGAGAGGCCGTTCACCTGCTCCATGTGTGAGAAGAGATTTACTCGGTCATCCGACCTGCTGAGACATAAGCGAGTTCATATGTTACCAGAAAAGTTGGATTCAGTTGTTGATGCTGAGAATCACATCCAGAACTGAACCTTTTCTCCTTTCTAACTCTAGATTATTTCAGTTTTCATACCTTCAGTTACTCTCATGGACAAGTCCCAGCTCCCCGTACCTCCCAGAGTGTCTCAACTTTTTACGATTTACATCAATGACTGAGATGAGGGGAGTGAAGACATGGTGGCTAAATTTGCAGAGGACACAAAGATAGATAGGAAAGTATGTTGTGAAGAGGGCATGAGGAGGTTGCAGATGGATATAGGTAGGTTGAGTGAGTGGACAAAGACCTGGCAAATGGAGTTTAATGTGGGAAAATGTGAAGTTCACTTTGGCAGGGAGAATGAAAAAGCAGAGTATTACTTAAATGGAGAACGGCTGCATAATTCTGAGGTGCAGAGGGATTTAGGTATTCTAGTACATGAGTCACGAAAAGTTATTAAGCAGGAACAGCAAGTAATTAAGAAGGCTAATGGAATGCAATCCTTTATTATGAGAGGGATTGAACATAAATGTAAGGATTTCACGCTTGAGTTATACAGGACATTGGTGAGATCGCACCTCGAATACTGTATACAGTTTTAGTCTCCTTATTTAAGGAAGGATAGAAATACATTGGAGGCGGTTCAAAGGAGGTTTACTAGATTGATACCTGGAATGAGTGGGTTGTCTTATGAGGAAAGGTTGGACAGACTGGTCTTGTTTCCACTGGAGTTTAGAAGAGTGACGGGTGATTTGATTGAAGTTTACAAGATCCTGAACGGCCTTGACAAGGTGGATGTCGAAAGGATGTTTCCTCTTGTGGGTGAGTCTAGGGGGCACTGTTTTAAAATCAGGGTCGCCCTTTTAGGACAGAAATGAAAATTTTATCTCTCTCAGAGCATTGTGCAACTTTGGAACTCTGCCTCAGAAGGCGGTGGAGGCGGGGTCACTGAATATTTTTAAGGCACAGGTAAATAGATTCTTGTTAGGTGAGGGAATCAAAGGTTATCAGGATTGAAACATAAGATCAGCCATGATCTTATTGAATGGTGGAGCAGGCTCAAGGGGCCGAATGGTCTACTCCAGTTCCTATTTCTTAAGTTATTATGTCTCTCCTAGCCTTGGCATCCAGGGAAGGATAACACACCCAGGATCATTATTGGTAAAATTTTGCTGAACATTTCTGAAAAAAGAGACATGCTGTTGAAGTTTTTCATCCTGCACTCATCAGGACAGATTTGTAAGAATACCAATTGTAAATGGAACAATGATTTATACTACATGAGAGGAGGGGCTGATTGGTTGGCAAGAGGACTCTGATTGGTAGAGGTGTTACCATGGAAAATGCATCAGGCAGTAGTTAACTGCCAAGCTTTTGTTTAAATTCAAACCAGGTAGGTCGACTCTGATTGGTCATGGGAAATGAACCAGGGAATGACTGTCCCTAAGCTTTTGTTTTTTTGAGAAAGCGCAGTGTGTGGACATGCTCTTTCTGTTTGCAAAGGACGGGACCCTGTGTGTGAATACATGAGTTTCTAGCATGTGTAAGTGAGCTATACCGTGAGCATGACTGATAATTTTAAATTGTTTGTCAGTGTCATTCTTAGCACAATCAGATTTGTTTAGTAAGCGCTGTCCAATTGCAGAGTCGCTTATCATGTTGGACACTTAGTTCTGAGATTTGCAAGCATGGGCTGGTTTATTATGGTCAGCACTTTGCCTGTTGTGAACAGCCGAAGGGACGCGCTGTTTGACAAGAATGATACCAGAAATGTTTGTGTTGACATATGAGGAAAGGATTGACAGGCTGGGTCTCTTCTCTCTTGGATAAAGGAGACTGAGAGGTGACCTAATCGAGGCCTTTAAATTGATGAAAGGTTTTGATAGAGAGGATACAGAGAGAATGCTTCCTCTTGTGGGGAAGAGAGACCATCAATATAAGATAGTCACCAAGAATCCAATAGGGAATTCAGAAGAAACTTCCTAACCCAGAGAGTGGTGAGAATGTGGAACTCACTATCACAGGGAGTGGGTGAAGTGTATAGTATGGATGTATTTAAGGGGAAACGAGATAAGCACAAGAGGGAGAAGGGAGTAGAGGGTTACAGTGATAGATTTAGATGAGGAAAGATGGGAGGAGGCTCGAGTGGATCATAAACACCAGCATGGACTGGTTAGGCTGAATGGCCTGTTTCTGTGCCTTATAACCTCTGTAATCCTATGTAATCGAGCTCTGAATCCACTGTATTATTTCTGTTTGTGTCTGGAAGCAGCATGGCATTAACCTGAAGACTAAACTCAGACTCTCCCAGGCCATTGTCCTTACCACCCTGCTGTATGGAGCAGAATCCTGGGTCTGCTATCGGAGCCACGTCAAAGCTCTGGAACGCTTCCACCAAAGGCACCTGAGGTCCATCACGAGGATTCGATGGCAGGACAAAATCACAAAACAACGAGGTCTCCATCGTGCTGGGCTCAACAGCACAGAGACCACCCTCCAGAAAATTCCACTTGGATGGCCAGGCCATATCCCCCACATGGACGATGACAGAATCCCCAAGCAGATCGTCAATGGGGAACTGCCTCAGGGTAAACAACATCAAGGTGGTCAGTACAAAGAGTACAAGGACACCCTCAAAAAAGAGCCTTACAAACTTGTGCATTGCAGACCACCTCTCTGGGGAAAACATTGCAGCCGACCGGCCCATGTGGAGGCAAACACTGAAATTTGGTTCAGCATGTTTCAAGGACCATCTACTCCAGACTCACAACATCCGATGTGCCCAGAGGAAGACCAGTGGTGGAGCAGCTGCAGAAGTTCCCCCGGTACCAACAACGACAACATGAACTGCCAGTCCATGGCAATCCCACATCAGACTCTTCAGTCATGAGAGGAGCCACAGAAAACGATGCAATCATTGACAGCTTGGACATACTCGAACAACGAGGCATCTACCCCAACATTACCCGTGTTCCCCGGATCAGGGAACGATACTCTGTCTGTATGATTGCAGTGTTGTTAATAAAGTCAGGAAAAGACAATCTATTGTTGTGAGTTTGATTATCACAAGAAATCACAAGATTCAACAGTTAGAGTCAACAAGATGAACAAGGAAACACATCACGGCCCAATATTCCAGCTCGATATTCCCAGGAGAACGTCTTATCTAACACCTCAAGTGGACAGAACAGAGAAAGATCCCATCTGTAAGAAACCCTTGAATCATTTGTAAATATCTTTCAAATGTTGACAGGTTCCAACTGTCAGTTTCTATTACATTGAAGTCAACGGAAGGTGAGAGCGTAGTTATTCTAGAACCATAAAGAACACTAGTTCGACCACAGCTAGAGTACTGAGTACAGGTCACCACATTACAGGAAGGATGTGATTGCACTGGAGAGGGTACAGAAGAGATTTATCTGGATGTTGCCCAGATTGGGGAACTTTAACTGTGAGGAAAGATATGATAGACTGGGATTGTTTTCTGTGGAACAGAGGTGGCTGAGGGGAGATTTAATTGAGATATATAAAATTATGAGGGGCCCAGATAGAGCGGACAGGACCTATTTCATTAACAGAGAGATCAATAACCAAGGGGCAAAGATTTAAACTAATTGATGGAGGATTAGAGAGGAGTTGAGTAATGTTTTCACCCAGAGGGTGGTTGGGGATCTGGAACTCACTGTCTGAAAGGGTGGTAGAGGCAGAAACTCTCATCACATTTAAGAAACACTCCAATATACAGCTGGAGGTGCTGTAACCTCCAGGGCTACAAGAGCTGGAAAGTGGGATTAGACTGGATAACTAATTTTCGGCCAGCACATGCATGATGGGCTCAATGGCCTCCTCTGTGCTGTAAATTTCTGTGATGACAAGTGGTCCTCGTGTTTTTATCCGAGACAGGCCTCAGCCCAGTCATTTGCTCCAAGTGTTGATGTGATGGTTGAAGCTAAGAGGTGTCAGATGTTGGGAGCAGCAGGAGCAGTAAATAAATGGAAATGTCAGAAAATACTGATGTAGTTTATCTGTATATAGTTCCATTTTAATAACTTCTGCTGAATGTGACCCTCACCCAGTGCCAGGATATCAGATCAGAGCCACCATGGAAAATGAGTTTGACACTCCTGAGACTCTGTAACTTCCTCCAGCTCCACAACCCTCTGTGTAAATACAAGGTGTTGTTGTTGGATTACACCCAGAGATAGACAATGTCAACCTGATTCTCCTCATCCACAAACACAACAACTTCTCCACAAAACACAAACAGGTTTGTAAATTGCGACCTCATTTTCCAGAAGCCGTGTTGAGGATCTCTAATGGCTCCTTCTCTTCCCCAGTGATCAGAAACAGCATCTCTTAGGATCCCTTCAAGCATCTTCCCTGTGATCGACATCACACTGATGGGCCTGGCTCTGCTTTGTCTCCAATTCAGAAAGTGGGAACTAAGTGAGCTGCCTTCCAATCTCAGGGAACAATCCCCAACTCTGTTGAGCTGTTGAAGATTCGGCCAAGGGGCTCAAAGAGCAGCCATCCCATCTCTTTAAGCTGCCTTGGGTGGGTATCATCTGGACCTGGAGCACCATCTAGTTTGAGATTTCCTATTTTATCCAGGATGACAATCACTTTCTACTTTAATATTGATGATGTTACTGTCAACAGCACATCCCACAGCTGGAATCTGAACATCATCCACAGGAGTGCAGACTGATGTGAAATAGTCATTTAACAGCTCTGTTATATCCTGGCAATCTGTTTCAATCTGTCCTGAGCTGACTTTCAAAACCATCTTTAACTATCTTCTCACTCCTGATGGAGCTGGAAAAGTTGTCACTATTATTCCTATATTGGTTCACCACCTTCCTTTCCAAAGATTGCTTCACTTCTCCAACAGCTGCTTGTGTCTCCCTCAATTGTGGGTGATATTTGTCCCTATTCTCCTGGACACTGAATCCATCTTGTTCTAAACTGGGTTCAATGTCAGACAGTTCAGGGAGTCGGGAATCATTCACCCCTAGACCTACACTGACAGGTAAAACCCCAGACAGCTCCTCAGTAAGGATTCCTTGGTTTTTCACCATGTATTAGTCAGGATACTGAAACCCACCTTTCTGACAGTCCAATCCTGGAGGCCCCACTCCCCGAGCCTACAACCTTCAGCAGGGTCAGTGGTGGAGTTCCACAGCGGGAGTGATCCCAGAGTAACTGTTGGGATTGCACCACCATGGATATCCTGAGTTGTCTATTTATAGTTATCCTGGTGTCTAACACACGCACATCAATAAAACAGGGAATTCCTGGAAACACGGTGCAGATCCTTCTTTATCTGGAGATCAAATGTCTGTGGTATAATTGTCCCAGCAGTTAACAGGCTCCTGTGAACTCCACTATCTGCTCTTTCAATGCAGATTTTAACAAATGTCTTTCAAATAAATTAACATTGTCCTGAAATGGTAGCTGTCGTATAATTACCACAGTCATTTTCAGGCTGGAAACTTAAACCTGCCATTTCTCTTTCAAGACAAGAACACATCACAGTTTTACACCAATCTCTGATTTGACAGCACATTTCCAGCATTCACTGTTGAAAAACAGAAATTGCTGCAAAATCTCAGCAGGTCTGGCAGCATCTGCAGAGAGAAAAACAGAGTTAACGTTTTAAGCCCAATATGGCTCTTCTTCGGTTCCAAAACATTAACTCTGTTTCTGTCTCCACAGATGCTGCCAGACCTGCTGAGATTTTCCAGCATTTTCTGTTTTTATTTTAGACATCCACAGTATTTTGCTTTATTTCACTGTTGTTCTTCCTGATTCTAAACACAATTGTAAAGGAGCCTTTTGTCCCATCTGAACCATGGAAAAAAGCAGCTGACACACATTTCTTCCACACTTCAGGATTAACCCACACAAAATCTCTTCAGTGTCAGTGAAGAGATGAGAAAGACAAAAGTGCCATTTGTCCCTCTCAGTGTGACCCTGAAGGACTGTGTCCAGGCTGAAGTTCTGTTCCTGCCGTATGACCCTCCCCCAGATTGTCCTTTCTGAGCTCCAGCCAGGTGATGTTAAACACTCAGGTGGGAAAGACAAAAATCTACAACAATATGTTCAAAACAAAGCTGATTTATTTGACATTTATCCAAATGTTAAACTCCAGCCCAGTTAGAGGGATAATGAACATCATCAGAAGCAAACTCCAGCTCTCAGGATGAACATGGTCCAGTCCTGGATGTGATTAACAGCTGCAAGAACAGCAGAATCCAACCCCTGCAGTCACTTGTAAACTGACTGGTGTCAGTAGGTGAGATGACCGAGTGAATCTCTTCCCACGCATGGAGCAGGTGAACCGCCTGTCACCAGTGTGAATGTGTTTGTGTGTCAGCAGGTCCATTTTGCTATTAAATCTCTGTTCACACAATTTAGAAAAGGTTTCTTATCAGTGTGAACAAGTTTATGTGTTTTAAGGTGGGATGACTGAGTGAATCTCTTCCCACACATGGAATAGGTGAACGGTGTCGCCCCAGTGCGAGTGCGCTGCTGGACACTTGAGTTCACATGATCAACAGTACCCGGTCCCAGTGAGAGCACCTGAATGATCTTGTCAGTGTGAACACGTTGTTGGTACGTGAGCTCCACAGGATTTCCATAGCACTTCCTACAATCCAGAGATTGAAAAGATCGTCCCAGTGTGAACTCACTGGTTTGTCAACAGGTTGAATGAATGAGGGAATCCTTCCCCACATGGAGCAGGTGAATGACCTCTTCCTGGTGTGAACTCGCTGGTGTTGCTGCAGGATGGACAATCGCCTGAACCTCTTCCCGTAGTGAGAGCAGATGAATGGAGCGGAACCAGAGTGAATGTTCTGGAGCATCATCAGTGAATGTAGGTTTTTAAACCTTGATCTAAGCATTTAAAGCCTCTCTCTGGGGTATGAACTTGCTGGTGTGTATGGAGGCTGGATGGAGAAAGAGGCGGACAAGGAGGAAATCCCAGTGGGGTAGTGGAAGAGAGGGAAGCAGCAGAGGCAGCTGATCGGATTGTCTCAATCTTAGTGACAAAGAAGCTCCATGAGATCCTCACACTTGTTGTTGGGGGTGAGGATGGAGGAGACAGGGGAGAGGGAGAGCACTTCAAAAGGAACTAACTTGTGTTAGAGATATTAAAAAGGCTTGACATACTGTAGGTTTAACACAAAGCTGATTTATTTGACTTTTATCCACAATATTAACCACGATAACTGGACTGGAGTTTATTAACATCAGCAGAAAAATACCCCATTGAACATGGTTCAGTCCTGGATGTGATTAACAGCAAAATCCATCACTGTAGTTATTCATGAACTCGCTGGTGTCTCACCAGGTGAGATGAGCGAGCAAATCTCTTATTACACACAAAGCAGGTGAAATGGCTTCTCCTCAGTGTGAACTCTCTGGTGTATCAGCAGGTGGGATGAGATAGTGAATCCCTGCCCGCACTCAGCAGGTGAATGGCCTCGACCCAGTGTGAACTCGCTGGTGTGTCAGCAGGTTGGTTAAGGTAGTGAATCCCTTCCCACACACAGAACAGGTGAATGGCCTCTCCCCAGTGTGAGTGCGCTGATGTATCAGCAGTTTGGATGACTGAATGAATCCTTTCCCACACTCAGTGCAGGTGAATGGCCTCTCTCCAGTGTGAATGCGCTGATGTATCAGCAGGTTGGATGAGGTAGTGAAACCCTTCCCACACTCGGGGCAGGTGAATGGTCTCTCTCCAGTGTGAACTCGCTCGTGTATCAGGAGGTTGGTTAACCGAGTGAATACCTTCCCACATTCAGTGCAAGTAAATGGCCTCTCCCCAGTGTGAATCCGCTGGTGTACAGTGAGCTGAGATGATTGTCTGAACCCCGTCTCGCAATGAGAGCACCTGAACGGTCTCTCGTCAGTGTGAACACGTTGATGGAGCATCAGTTCACTGGAACTTTTAAAGCATTTCCCACACTCTGGACAATTAAAAGGTTTCTCCCCAGTGTGAATTCGCTGGTGTCTCAGGAGGTGGGATGACCAACGGAATCCTTTGGCACACACGGAGCAGGTGAATGGCTTCTCCCCAGTGTGACTGTGTTGATGAGTTTCCAGCTCAGACGGGAATCTGAATCCCTCCTCACACTCCCCACGTTTCCACGGTTTCTCCCCAGTGTGGCTGCACTTGTGTTTCAACAGGTCAAATGATCGACTGAAGCCTCGTCCACAGACAGAACACGTGTACGGTTTCTCTCCACTGTGAACGGTGCTTTTTCCTTCCATGATCAAAATCCGATGGTATTCAGGTTATGATAAATTAGGCAACTTCATCAGATCCTGATGTGATGATTGAGTTTCCCGACAGTGAATCCTCCCCTTCTAATACCCTGTGAAATTGATTTAAAACAGAAAAAAGGGAGTGAGAGAGAACCCACAAAAACACAAAGGCAGGTTGTGAAATTGAGCTGAATGAATCTGTTAATTTGTGAGGCCAGGACTAGGAAAAAGTGAATGTGAAAGCTGCTGGACTGTCATAAAAACCCAACTGGTTCACTCATGTCCTTCAGGGAAGGGAACCTTTCTGGGCCTACACAACAATCTGTTCTCTATGGGAGGGGACAGAGAGAGGTGGGGATGTGGGAGAAGTGGGGGGGATGAGGCAAGGAAGAGGGATTTTATATATCTTCAACTCAACCAGAACTTTGACATAATCTCCCAAATCCTGACACTCTACCACCGAGAAGGATCAGGATAGCAGGTCTCTGGGAACAGTATCACCTCCAAGTCACACACTGTCCTGACTTGTCTGACATCCAGAACTGGATGAGCACAAATTTCCTTCATTTAAATATTGAGAAGACTGAAGCCATTGTCTTCAGTCCCACAACAAACTCCACTCCCTGGCCACCGACTCCATCCCTCTCCCTGGCAACTGGGTGAGGTTGGAGCAGACTCTTCACAACGTCAGAATAATATTTGACTCCAAGAAGAGTTTATGGCCAGATATCCCCATCATCACCAAGATCGCCTACTTCCACCTCAGTAACATCACCCGACTCTGCTCATCTGCTGCTGAAACCCTCATTATTCCTTTGTTACCTCTAGACTTAACAATCCTAACACACTCCCAGCCGGCCTCCCATATTAAACCACCTCCCTCCATCCGGAGGTCATCCAAAACTCTGCTGCCCGTGTGCTTACTCACACCAAGTCTTGTTCACCCATCACCCCTGTGCTCGCTGACATACAAAGGTTTCTGTTCAAGAAGCATCTAAATTTTAAACTTCCCATCCTTATTTTCAATTATATCCATGGCCCCGCCCTACCTCTGTAATCTCCTCCAGCCTCACAACCCTCTGAGATCTTTGTGCTCATCTAATTCCTCAGCATTCCTGATTTTAACTGTTCCACTATTAATTGGCTGCACCTTCAGTTTCCCAAGGCCATAAACTGTGGAATATCATCCCTGAAGCTCTCTACCTCACTTTCCTCCTCAAGATATTCCTTAAAACCTACGCCTTTGCCCAACCTTTTGGTCACCTGCCCTAATATCTCCTTATGTGGCTCATTGTCAAATGTTGTTTTGTAACATTCCTCAGAAATGCTTTGGAACGTTTTATTACATTAAGGCGTTATATAAAAACAAATTAAGTGTCATTGACTTGGACATATATCACTGTTCTGACATCATCACTGGGTGAAAATCCTGTAATTCCTTATCTAACAGCATTGTGGGAGCACCTTCACCACATGGACTGCAGCTGTTCAAGAAGGTCAAACATCATCTTCTCCACAGGTAACTGGGGATTGGCAATATATGCTACAGGTCTTGTTAATGACACCCAAATCCCAAGAATAAATTTTAAAAACTTGTATGTAAATATGGATATGTAAAATACATTAAAAACACCTACAAAAATAATTGTTCTTGAAACAATATTCTTTTACATTGTCTGGACAGTGTCCGTTTAGCAACCTGATCCCCCCTAGAATCTACCTCCCTTGACAATTTCACATTGGAAATTTCTGGGCCTGACTGGGTTCCATAGTCCTCAGGGTTAAACCCAGCAGCTTCTCCTCCATCTCCACTCCAGCTCAAACTGATGCAACAAAGGCTTCCAAAAGGGAATTGGATAAATTGCTGGGCTATGAGGAAAGGACAGGGGAGTGGGACCAGCTGATTTGCTGTTCTGGAGAGCCAGCACGAGCATGACGGTGAAATGTCACCTTCTGAATTGCAATCACTCAATGATCCTCAGATTCAATGAAAAAGGACCAACACTGGAGGCCAGGGACCAACTTCTGCAACCAACACGCAGCCCATTACAAATCAGTTATTAAATGGTCCATCTCTGTTTCTAGACTCAGTTCTGTGAGCAACAGCTGCAATAAAACAAATGCAAAATACTGCGTTTGCTGTAAATCTGAAAGAAAAAGAGCAAATGCTGGAAATGCTCCAGGTCAGACAGTAACTGTAGAAAAAGAATGAGAGTTAACATTTCAGGATGTGCAGAATCAATTACAGGGAATAAAAATTCAGCAGAATTTTATGGTCAGTCTAAGCTCAGAAGCAGAAGAGAATGATCTCTAGTGCAGGAAAAACAATTCCTGATCACGGGAAGATAAAGCTGGTAAATCAGCGGTGTATAGACGGGAGACAGGCAGCAGGGGACACCTCATTTAGACACAGCTGGCAGAAATAACAGGGAAATACCAAACATGGTTAAAATACACCCATTGTTCGACAATCCGGTTGGACAATGGAAGAGAGGTGATCAGGGAGGCAGAGGTGAAACAGAGCAATGGATGGACATAGATTCAGATCCACAGTAAAGAAGCCACACCAGCCCCAAAGCTATGGAAACCAGAGCACAGCACTAAAAGCTCTAAATTGTAGATGAATGTTCAATAATACTCACCTCTGAAACAATTTCACTGTTTTCAAATTTAAAATCTCCTGCTAGAGCCTGCAGCTGGAAAGATATTACAAGTAGTGAAAGCACCTGTAAAAGGATATTACAAAAGTCATATGTGTCAGTCCAGGTTTGAAATTCAGAAGAGACAAACATTTATCTTGGTTTGAGTTTCCTGTGTGTTGATCCTCCCCTTCTAACCCTCTGTAAAAGGAGTTTCCAAAATCCATCACTGTTTGTCCAGGATAGAAATTCACAACATTCCCTCCTCCTGACCTAGGATTACTTGAGCAGTGAGAACTTCCATTGGAAGCAGGTCAGAGAAGGTTTACTAGGCCAATTCCTGGAATGAGGGGGGTTGTCTTATGAGGAAAGGTTGAGCAGGTTGGGACTATACTCATTGGAATTTATAAGAATGAGATGTGATCTTATTGAAACATGTTAGATTCTGAGGGCTCTTGACGGATGCTGAGAGGGTGTTTCCTCTCATGGGGGAATCTAGAACGGGGGGGGGGCACAGTTTACAAATAAGGGGGTCTCTCATTTTACACAGAGGAGGGGAAATTTCTTATCTCAGAGGGTCATGAGTCTGTGGAACTCATTTCTCCAGAGAGCAGTGGAGTCTGGGTCATTGAATATATTCAAGGTTGAGTTAAGCAGATTTTTGATCTACAAGGGACACAAGCGTTATGTTGGGGATGGTGGGGGGGGGGGGGGGGGGCGCAGACAGGAGAGTAGAGTTAAGGCCACAAGCAGACCAGCTATGACCTTATTGAATGGCAGAACAGGCTCGATGGGCTGAATGGTCTCCTGATGTTCCTATTCTGGTGCTTGGGAAGGCCGCGCATGCGCCCTGCAGCAAATTGCCCCTCGGAAGATGGCGGCCGTTAACCAGGGTCTGTTAACAAAAACAGAAACAGAAACACCTGGAAAAACTCAGCAGGTCCGGCAGCATCGGCGGAGAAGAACAAAGTTGACGTTTCGAGTCCTCATGACCCTTCAACAGAACATCCTCTTCTCCGCCGATGCTGCCGGACCTGCTGAGTTTTTGCAGGTGTTTCTGTTTCTGTTTCGGTTTTGTATTTCCAGCATCCGCAGTTTTTTTGTTTTTAACCAGGGTCTGTTCCCCGGAGCTGCAAACGCCATTCCCATTCCTGCACAGTCTGATTCTGGGCTTGCGGCCTACATCGGGTGTTTATGAAGTCTCCTTTCCCTCCCCACCCTCACCTCCCGGCTCCATTCCTCCCTCCGCCCCGCCCGCTCTAACCCATTTCCAAAAGCCTGTCCCGCACTCTCAGGGCTCCGATCAAAGTGACGCTGCGCATGCTCCAAACAGATCAGCACGGCGCCTGCGCACTGGGCTCCTGTACAGTGACTAGAGCACATTCACGTCCGCACGGAATGTTGGGTAACAGCAGCGCCATTGACACTCGAAATACAAAATAGAAAATCGTTCTGTTAACCAATTGGGATAAACTAATTTAAAAAAAAGACACGTAAATGTTTGTGAATTTGTGTGCTGCTAGGTTCCATCTCCCAACGTGATTTAAATCTTTGCTCCATTCGGAATACACTGAGTTTTTAAAGCTTTTTCCAATGGTTCCCCTCTCTCTCCTCCTATGCAGGTGCTGATCCTGGCTGGGTTCAATCCCACAGTCACTGGTTCCTCTCTTTCTCTCTCTATCTTATGTTACTGAATATTCACTCTTTGATATAATGATACAGCACAGATGGAAACTATTCAGCCCATCATGCCTGTGCTGACTTTTTGGACGATCTATCCAAGTAATTCCACAGCCCGGCTGGTACTGTCAAAACGATGCATATCTGCTGTAGTAATGCAGCAGGTGAATGGGAAATGATCTCCCAGACTCTGGGAAGATTGATTGACCAGTGTTTTGAGCTGAAATAAAACAGCAAGTACCACAAAAACTCAGCAGGTCTGGCAACTCATCTGGAGAGAGGAACAGTGTTAGTGTTTTGATTCCAATATGATTCTTTATTTTATTCAATCATGGGATGTAGGTGTCCTATCCCCAGTTGCCCTAGCTCAGAAGGCATTTAGAGTTAACCACATTGCTGTCACATGTAGTTACCATTTCACTAAAGGACATTTGTGAACCAGATGGGTAGTCATCATTCGACTTTTAATTCCAGATTTTTATTCGCAATGTGGTGGGATTATCCAGCGCATTGCCCTGGGTCTCTGGATTACTAGTTTAGCAACAATACCACTCTGCCGTCTACTCCCCTTCTTCGAAACTGAAATGGACAGCCATTTTTCCTGTACTCTGACATTAAAACTTACCGTGCTTTGTTTTTTTTATACTACAAACATGACCACTCCCTTTGCCTTTTGTTCAATCACATCTTTGTTTAATCTCTCCCGTCCTCCTGACCTTCTCTTTGTTGTACCTGACCTTCCCCACTTTTCAATGCCAGAAAACCCATCCTATTTCTCCATCTCTTCAGTTCTGAAGAAGAGTCACATTGCAGTCGAAACATTAAATCTGCTTCTCTCTCCACAGATGCTGTTAGACCTGCTGAGTTTTTCCAACACCTTCCGATTTTTATTTCAGATCTCCAGCATCCGCAGTATATCGCTTTTATTTAAGGGTTCACTGGTTAGTTAAGTACAGAGTACTTGGTCGAGTTTAATTCGATAATTCTGCACACCCCACATACCACAGTGACATTATTCATAAAGGGCCAAGTGAAGGGAACATCCCTGATGTGATACAGTAGATGAATTATGGAGTTACGAATCAAGGATATTAATATGCTGTAACCTCACAAATGCCAATTAGCTGGGATGTTGCAGTTTGAAAGAACCCCACATACTTGTCCAGTGAAAGAGGCCGTGTCCATTGGACATATTAGGGCCACACCACTGTCCAATTTCACTGGTGTTCATGTAGATGGATCTCAACTTTATGAACAAGGACTGTATCAGACTGGTGCTGCATCTTATGTCCCTCATGACAGCTGTAATATCCTTATTAAATACTCAACATAATATTTAACCCAGAAATCTGAGCTTATTGTGATCACAGCCCTTCAAACTGTCACTGATGGAAACTCCAACTATTCAGAAACTATCCATTGGTTGTAACTCCCTCAGGGAAAACCTACCTCTCTGGCAAAAAAAAACACAACTTCTCCACAACAGAAAGGAAACCACTCACCCTCCACTCCAAATGCCGAATGATTTGGTATATTGCTGGTAAGTGACGGGAACAATTTTCTATTTGTAATGTGAATGTACATCAGCAGCAAGAGTTAGTGAAGAGGGTGATGTAATAACCAGGCAGACTGACTCACCAGGAAAGTTACTCCAGAGGGAATTCCATGGGATCCACCCAGAACACTGGTACTGGTACGACAGACTCCAGTTAAACGTGATTTAAAAACTTGTCAGGACCATGACCCTGATGTGACTGTGGCCAAAGAGGCCGTACACCATAGCAAAGACTTTCCCTCATCCTTTCTCAGCAAGAACTCACTCATCCAACAAGTGTGACTCTAATTTGACTTGGGTCACACTTTGATGCCTCAGAAAAGAATTATTTTTGTTCATGGATCAAATTTGGGACATGTTCCTCTTTTTCCAGTCCTCGATATGTTGCATAATTACTATTGACAACACAGGATGCACCAGGATGTCCATCACTACCTGAATCTGTGACCAAATTAACCCGGACTTGTGAACGGACATGTCACATCTGAATGACGTTCCATGGGAAACATTGCAGATTGATTATACAGGCTCACTACCCACAGTAACAGGAAGGGACCGGTATATCCAGGTAGTTATAGTTATGCTTACCTGGTGGATTGAATCTTTCCCTGCCTGTAAAAAATGATGCAGCCACTACAGCTAAAATCTTGTGGGAACAGATCTTTATCAGATGGGACTTTCTGAAAAGGATAGAGAGTGATATTGGTTCTCATTTCACAGCTGAATTAATGCAGCAGTTCCGTCATCTTGTGGGTGTGGAACAACATTTCCACATCACCTACCACCGAGCACTTAGCAGGATAGTCGAGGGCTTCACTTTTCTATAAAAACAGCACTGAGAAAAGCTGTCATGAAGGGAGCTGATGATCTGGTCAAGGTCAACTGCCTTGCCTGGTGTGTTAATGACCATTCACTCCCCTCCTGTTCACTCCTCCAATTGCAGCCCATTTCAGCTCATGACAGGGCAGAAAATGCAGATTATGCATCGTCTTGGGATCCCACTCCCCATTGCTACTCGACAGACTCAGGACCTGTTTCTCCAGAACCTCCAACAAACCTCAGCATCCTCCCTCAGTGGGACTACAGGCAGTGGAGAAGATGGCACTGCCCATCTCAACACCTCCAGGGAGAACAACCCTACCCGTTACATTAACTGTTCAATGGGAGATGAAGTCATGTTAAGAACCTTGTGAAAAGGGGTCGGGTCGGGATGTTAATTGGGAAGGTCCATATGATGTTCTAGATAGACTTGTGGGAAACAAATCTTATATTAGCGAAATGGAAATGAAGGATGGAAATGCAATATTTGTGTTATCATGAAGATCAGTGTGAACTGTATATAATGAAAATGTCAGATAACCAGATTGAGAATAAACGCTGTGTTTGATTTTATCCAACAGGGACAAGATGTGGATGGTCATCGTGCTCCTGGACTGTGTCCAGGCTGAATGTTCTGTTCCTGCCGTATGATCCTCCCCAAGATTGTCCTTTCTGAGCTCCAGCCAGGTGATGTTAAACACCCAGGTGGGAAAGACAAAAATCTACAACAATATGTTTAAAACAAAGCTGATTTATTTGCTATATAACCAGAATACTAAACTTCAGTTCAATTAGTAACATCAGCAGAAACAAACTGCAACTGTCAGAATGAACATAGTTGGGGGAATTAATTTCTGGCATGTTGAGTTGTAATCCGATTGGGTGTCTGGCTTATTGTGAGAGAACATCAAGCTGTCAGGGAGAGGGATGATGTTGAGGAGAGCAGGTTTCTGATGGTGCGTGTGTGTGTGTGTGTATGTGTATGTAAGGGAGAGACAGGCTGTGCTGAGAGTTCGGTACAGGCAGCACCAGTGCAGCCCTGAATGATCGAGAACATCTCTCTCTGCCGGAGTGAGACTCTCCGCTATGTGGATGCTGCAGGGAAGGAAGAGCGGAAGGAGACTCGCAAGGAGTCTCGGGACGGAGCAGAAGTGAGTGTGCTACCAAATTTTCAACACCAAATTATCAAGGGGAGCAAACAGGAATGAAACGCCCGTGGCGAAAAGTTGGTGATGCAGGTTGATAGAGACATTTAAAAGAGCAATAAGCAATTGGTTTCATTTCTAGAGGGTGAGCGTTGAAAAATAGAAGTTTTGTTCTACCCTATATCGAGCAATGGGAGCACTGTGCACGGTTCTGGCCTCCGTATTATAAAAAAGGATATAGAGGCACCGGAGAAGATGCAAAACAAAAAAAGATTTACAAGGACGATTCCAGATCTGAGAGGTTATAACCATCAGGAAAGACTGAACAGGCTGGGGCTCTTTTCTCCAGAAAAGAGAAGGCTGAGGGGGTGACCTGATCGAGGTCCTCAAAATGATGAAGGGGTTTCGAGCGGGTAGACGTAGAGAAGATGTGGAGGAGACCAGAACTGGGCGGTGGGGGTAGGGGTGGTTAGTAGTTATCAATATCAGATAGTCATTAATAAATCCAATGGGGAATTCAGGAGAATTTACCCAGAGAGTGGGGAGAATGTGGAACTCGCTCCCATAGGGAGTGGTCGAGGTGAATAGCATTTAAGGGAAAGAGTTAGGGTGGGGGTTGTGGTAGTGAGACTAACCCGATCGCTCGTCAGAAGTGCTGGCACGGACTCAATGGGCTCAATGGTCTCCTTCAGTGCTGCACAAATTTGGTGAATGGGAGCAACATTTCTGCCAAGTTTTCTTTCTATATCCAAACTGGTTGGGATCAGTCCTGTCAACACATATTTGTACCGCCCTGTGGTAACCCACTCCCTCTCGAAGGTGCCGCACTGCCTCACTCGTGGGGAATGGGGGACAGCTCTGGAGCACCGGAAGTTTGTTTCTCAGGCAATGGGTTCAACAACCTCGGTCGTTGGTAAGATTTTAGAGTCCATTATTAAAGATGAGATTTCAGAATACTAGAAAGTGCATGGTAAAATAGGGCAAAGTCAGCATGGTTTCATCAAGGGGAGGTCATGCCTGACAAATCTGTTAGAATTCTTTAAGGAGGTAACGAGTAGGTTAGACAAAGGAGAGCCAATTGATGTTATCTACTTGGACTTCCAGAAGGCCTTAGACCAGGTGCCGCACAGGAAGCTGCTCAGTAAGATAAGAGCCCATGGTGTTAGAGGCAAGGTACTAGCATGGATAGAAGATTGGCTATCTGGCAGGAGGCAGAGAGTGGGGATAAGGGAGTCTTTCTCAGAATGGCGGCCGGTGATTAGTGGAGTTCTGCAGGGGTCAGTATTTGGACCACAACTTTTCACTTTATACATTAATGATCGAGATGAAGGAACTGAGGGCATTCTGGCTAAGTTTGCAGATGATACAAAGATAGGTGGAGGGACACGTAGTATTGAGGAGGCGGGGAGGCTGCAGAAGGAGTTGGACAGGTTAGGAGAATGGGCGAATAAGTGGCAGATGGAATACAACGTGGGGAAATGTGAGGTCATGCACTTTGGTAGGAAGAATAGAGGCATAGACTATTTTCTAAATGGGGAGAGAATTCAGCAATCTGGAGTGCAAAGGGATTTGGGAGTTCTAGTCCAGGATTCTCTTAAGGTTAACTTGCAGGTTGAATCGGTAGTTAGGAAGTCAAATGCAATGTTGGCATTTATTTCGAGAGGACTAGAATATAAAAGCAGGGATGTGCTGCTGAGGCTTTACAAGGCTCTGGTCAGACCACATTTAGAATATTGTGAGCAATTTCGGGCCCCATACCTCAGGAAGAATGTTCTGGCCCTGGAGAGGTTCCAGAGGATGTTCACGAGAACGATCCAAGGAATGAAAGGCTTAACATATGAGGAACGTTTGAGGACTCTGGGTCTATACTCGATGGAGTTTAGAAGGATGAGGGGGGATTTAATTGAAACTTGCAGAATACTGAAAGGCCTGGATAGAGTGGACGTGGGGAAGATGTTTCCATTAGTAAGAGAGACTAGGACCCGAGGGCACAGCCTCAGAGTAAAGGGAAGACCTTTTAGAACAGAGATGAGGAGAAACTTCTTTAGCCAGAGAGTGGTGAATCTATGGAATTCATTGCCACAGAAGGCTGTGGAGGCCAGGTCATTGAGTGTATTTAAGACCGAGATAGATAGGTTCTTGATTGGTAAGGGGATCAAAGGTTACGGGGCAAAGGCGGGAGATTGGGGTTGAGAAACTTATCAGCCATGATTGAATGGCAGAGCAGACTCGATGGGCCGAATGGCCTAATTTCTGCTCCTATGTCTTATGGTCTTATGGTCTTATGGGTTCGGCACAGCTCCGGGGAAATCAGTACGGAGCCAGGAAAAGGCTGCTGGTGCACTCCTGCCACACCTGGTAAAGCCTGGCACCTTCACAGTCAGCTATTTGAGCTGTAAATGATTGGGCATTGATATCGTGACACCTTCCCTACGACCATCAGGGTTTTCGCTGGAGTAAACAAGGAGAAATTGTTTCCAGTGGCAGGAGGGTCGGTGAACAGAGGGACACAGATTGAAGAGAATCGGGAAAAGAACCAGAGGGGGAGATAAGGGGGATTTCTTTTTTTTACACAGCGAGTTGTTGTGATCTGGGAGGTGCTGCCTGAAAGGGTGGTGGAAGCAGATTCAACAGGAACTTTCAAAAGGGGAATTGAATAGATACTTGAAGGGGAAATGTTTTCAGGGCTATGGGGGAAAGAGCAACGTGGGGGAAGTGGGACTAATTGGATAGATCTTTCAGAGAGCTGGCACAGGCACAATGGGCTGAATGGCCTCTTCCTGTGTTGTAAGATTTTATGATTCATTTCTTTCTGCCCACACACTGGATTGTGCACTCTCCACAGTCACTAACACGTTTGCTTGTTTTTGTCACTGTTTTATTCTGGTTCTCTGTCATGTCCGCCTTCCTCTCCTTCTTCTGTTTTCCCTCTCCTCCTCTCCCGCTCTCCCACTCTCCCCAGTGGCTCTCTCTCCTTCCCTCAGACTCTCCCATTCTCCCCACTCTCCCTCTCGTTCTCTCCCGCTCTCCCACTTCCCCTGGTCTTCCTCTCCTTCTCTCCAACTCCTCCTGGTCTCCCTCTCCTTCCCACCCGCTCTCCCATTCTCACCAGTCTCTCCTTCTCTTCCGCTCTCCCACTCCCCAGTCTCTATCTCTCTCTTTCTCTCCCACTCTCCCACTCCCTGGTCTCCCTCCCTTTCCTTCCTGCTCTCCCACTCCCCCTGGTCTCCCTCCCTTTCTTTCCTGCTCTCCCACTCCCCCTGGTCTTCCTCTCCTCGCCTGCTCTCCCTCTCCTCCCAGTCTCTGTCTCCTTCTCTCCCGCTCTCCCACTCTCCCCAGTCTCTGTCTCCTTCTCTCCCACTCCTCCTAGTCTCTGTCTCCTTCCCTCCTAGTCTCCCTCTCCTTCCCTCCTACTGTCCCACTCCACCAGTCTCCCTCTCCTTTTTTCCCGCTCTACCACTCTCCCTGTTCTCTCTCTCCTTCTCTCCCACACCCCCGGTGTCTCCTTCTCTCCCTCTCTCCCATTTTCCCTGGTCTCTCTCTCTCGCTTTCCCGTTCTCCCCGGTCTCTCCTTCCCTCCCACTCTCCCACACCCCGGTCTCTCCTTCTATCCCACTCTCCCACTCCCCATGGTCTCTCTCTCCTCTCCCGCTCTCCCATTCTCTCCAGTCTCTCTCTCCCGCTCTCCCGTTCTCTCCGGTCTCTCTCTACCACTCTCCCATTCTCTAGGGTCTCTCTCTCCTTCTCTCCCGCTCTCCCACTCCCCCCAGTCTCTCTCCCACCCTTCCATTCTCCCAGGTCTCTCTCTCCTTCTCTCCTGCTCTGCCATTCTCTCCAGTTTCTCTCTCCTTCTCTCCCACTCTCCCATTCTCCCCGGTCTCTCTCTCTCCTTCGCTTCCGCTCTCCCACTTCCCAGTTAGGGGAGGCGATGGTGTAGTGGTATTGTCGCTGGACTAGTAGTCCAGAGACCCAGGGTAATGCTCTGGGGGCCTGGGTTCGAACGGTGGTGGGTTCAGATGGTGGAATTTGAATTCAGTAAAAACCTGGAATGAAAAGTCTTACGATAACCATGAAACCGTTGTTGATTGTTGTGAAAACCCATCTGGTTCACTAATGCCCCTTTAAGGAGGTCATCCTTACCTGGTCTGGCCTACATGTGACCCCAGACCCACAGCAATGTGGCTGACTCCTAAATGCCCTCTGAAATGGCCGAGCTGGCACTCAGTTGTATCAAAACCGCTACAAAGTCTCGAAAAAGGAACGAAACAGGATGGGCCATCTGGCATTGACATAGGCACCGGAAACAACAACAGCAATCTCAGCCCCGTCGACCCTAAGTCCTCCTTACCAACATCTGGAGGAGCCATTTAAATACTGTGGCTACAAGAGCAGGTCAAAGGCTAGGAATCCTGCGACGAGTAACCCACCTCCTGACTCCCCAAAGCATGTCCACCATCTACAAGGCACAAGTCAGGAGTGTGATGGAATAATCCCCGCTTGTCTGGATGAGTGCAGCTCCCTCAACACTCATGGAGCTGGACACCATCCAGGACAAAGCAGCCCCGCTTGATTGGCACCACATCCACAAACATTCACTCCCTCCACTACTGACGCACAGTAGCAGCAGTGTGTACCATCTACAAGATACACAGCAGGAATTCACCAAGACTCCTTTGACAGCATCTTCCAAACCCACGACCACCACCATCTAGAAGGACAAGGGCAGCAGATAGATGGGAACACCATCACTTGGAAGTTCCCCACCAAGTCACTCACCATCCTGACTTGGAAATATATCGGCCGTTCCTTCACTGTCACTGGGTCAAAATTCTGGAACCCCCTCCCTAACAGCACTTTGGGTGTACCTACACCACGTGGACTGCAGCTGTTCAAGAAGGCAGCTCACCACCATCTTCTCAAGGGCAATTAGGGATGGGCAATAAATGCTGGTCCAGCCAGCGAAGCCCAAATCCCATGAATGAATTTTTAAAAAAGTCTTTCTCTCCTTCTCTCCTGCTCTCTCATTCCCCAAGGTCTCTCTCTCTCCTACTCTCCCACTCCCCCGGTCTCCCTCTCCGTCTCTCCCGCTCTCTCATTTCCCCTGGTCCCCCTCTCCTTCTCTCCCTCTCCCACTACCCCCGTCTCCCGCTCTGTCTCTCTCCCTTTCCCTTTCTTCCATCCCCATTCATCATCTCCCTTTCTCGCTCTCTCTCTCTCCCTCCTTTTCCTCTAATCTGTTCTTCCTCCCTACCTCAACCTCTGTCTTCACTCCCCCCACCCCCACCTTCCACCCGCTCTCTCCCTTCGCTCTCTTCCACACCCGCCTTTGGAAAATTGAAGGTTTGAATCCCAACTCTGTTTCTTTCTCTCCCAATCTCCCATTTCTCCCAGTCTCTCTCCATCTCTCCCGTTCCCCTCGTCTCCCAGTCCTTCTCTCCCTCTCCCTGTTTATACAGACGAGAGAGTGTCAGGATGAAATCCAGTGTGTTATTAGAGAGGAGAGAGGGTCAGGGTGGAATCCAGTGGGTTATACAGGGGAGAAAGGGTCGGATGGAATCCAGTGGTTTATTCTTTCCTTCCCTCATATGTTTTCCTCCCACCATCCCTTCCTTCCTTCCTCCCGTACAACCAATTTCCCCAATTTATTCCTTCCATTCCTCCATCCTTCCTTCCCTTCCATTCTCCTTCGTTCCTTCCTCACGCATTTCCTCTCTCACCTGCTTTTAACCTCGGAAGAGAGAGGAGGGTACCCGAGGGTTGGCCTGAGGGACAGGATTGGCTGGTTGATATCCGGTGAGATTGGCCCATGTGGTTTACATTGGGATTGGAGGTCCACTTAGCAGGAAGAGAGGAGAGGATTATGCAGTCTTCAAAGAGGTAAGTAGAGAGGACGAGGCGGATTTATGTAGGGAAAGAATCTAGAGAGAGAGAGGGGAGGGGGCATAGCAGACCGGTGGGTTTTTGTCCCTGAGTATAATCATACCACTGCAGATCATTATCTATTGAGTAATTTAATTTTGTGTGTAGACCAGTCGACATACAATGAATGAGTTAACAATAGTTTGGGGACCACAATTGTGCAGTTCATATCATGGCTGCTGAAAGATTTCATATAATTATCTTCTCAAAGTATTGTGAACACACATCCGTCATGTGAACTGATTAGTGTTTATAAATGGTCTGTGCACAATGCTTGACATACAAGAGGTTTTATTGATTTAATAAATGTTTTGATAAGGCAGTTTTAATGGAATCAGATTAAGTTACAGTTGAACATCTGGAGATGACACCTTCGCTGACCATAATCTTTACTGTTGGTCAAAGCCAACTAGATTGGATTAAGAGGCACCGTTTAAGGGGTGTTTATGTGAACATTTTAGAGAACTATTGTTCGCATTTTGGACCTGCCCATGTCCCAAAGCCTTTTTGAACAAATGACGGAAGTATCAAAGGCGAGTGCCAAATTGAACACAGCAAGATCCCGCCAACTTCAAGGCGGCTAATGACCAGATCATCTGATTTAATCCTCCTTGCGTTCCTCAATCCTGCCCTCTTGAGCATCCTCCGATTCCCATTGCTCCACCATTGGCAGCCGTGTCTTTAGCTGCCAGGGGCCCTAAGCTCTGGAATTCCTTCGCTAAACCTCTCTGACTCTCTCTCTCTCTCTCTCCTCCTTTAAGATACCCCTTATAAACTGACTTCTTTGACCGAATTATTGGCCGCAATATCTCCTTATGTGGCTCGGTGTCAAATGTAATAATGCTCCTATGAAGCACCTTGGGACGCTTTGCCATGCTAAAAGCGCTAGATAAATATAAGTTGTTGTTGCCGCAATTGCTTCCTTTTTACCCTTGGTGCCTGGATCGCCGGTATTGTTGCACCATTTTCCCACTTGGTTGGGGTTAAATCTTTGCCTTCTTTCCTCTGCAGGCTACTGAGGAGGCTGGAGTTCGGAGGTTGCTGCCAATGGCTGCTCCAAACATGGCCGCCCTGAATGACTCGCAGATGAGGGAGCTGGGGCCCTGGAGCAACTCGGCTGGTGAGCAGTGGAGGCATTGCTACAATTTCTAAGCGGCATTGCTCAGCCTCCTGATCTTCGTGGTGGTGTTTGGCAATGTGTTGATGTGCATGGCAGTGTCCAGGGAGAGGGCACTGTAGACCACCACCAACTACCTCATCGTCAGCCTGGCTGTGGCAGACCTACTGGTGGCCACGCTGGTGATACCCTGGGTTGTCTATCTGGAGGTTAAACCGTTAGTTCGGTCCCGCTTATCGAAAGGCGGGAGGGCCCCGAAGGGCGTTGGGCCTCGCAGCTACCGACATCACGCCTCTGCGACCCCACCCCCCGCCAAAGAGGTTCTAAGTCCTTTTCCCACTTCCCTTCCTGGAGACAGTCACTTGCGCATCAGTCACAGCCAGAACAAGGTCTCTCTTCTGGTCATCCATTTAGATACCAGGCGATTGGTGAACAACACAAGACTGAACTTGACCGTATAGAAACGTAGGCCAGGATTTTATGGCCCCTCCTGCCCGGCGGGTTATTACGGTCCCGCTGAACTAATGGAGATTTAAATGGCTCGCCGCGTCTGCTGGGGGGAGAGACACGCTGCGGTGGGACCATAAAATCCTGGCTATAGAAAATAGGAGCAGGAGTAGGTCATTCGGCCCTTCGAGTCTGTTCCACCATTCAGTATGATCATTGCTGATCCTCTATCTCAACGCCACACTCCCGTGCTCTCCCCATACCCCTTGGTGCCTTTGGAGTCTAGAAATCCATCTATTTCCTTCTTAAATATACTCAGTGACTTGGCCTCCACAGCCTCTGTGGTGGAGAATTCCACAGGTTCACCACCCTCTGAGTGAAGAATTTTCTCCTCATCTCAGCCCTAAATGGCCTACCCCATTTCCTGAGACTATGACTCCTTGTTCTAGACCACCCCACCAGCCAGAGGAAACGTCATCCCTGCATCCAGTCTGTCCAGCCCTGTCAGAATTTTATACATTTCAATGAGATCCCCTCTCATTCTTCTAAACTCCAGTGAATACAGGCCTAGTCAGCCCAATCTCTCCTCATATGACAATCCTGCCACCCCAGGAATCAGCCTAGTGAACCTTCATTGCACTTCCTCTCTGGCAAGTATACCCTTTCTTAGGAAAAGAGACCAAAACTGCACACAATAGGGCCAGGAGCAGGCCATTCAGTCCATCGAGCCTGTTTCACCATTCGATTGGGTCATCATGGAATGGTCCAGCACAGAAGGAAACCATTTGGCCCATCAAATGGAGAGACAGTGGCGTAATAGCAATGTCACTGGACTAGTAATCTGAAGGCCCAGTCTAACACTCTGGGGACATGGGTTCAAATCCCTACAAGGCAGCTGGTAGAATTTAAATTCAATTAATAAATCAGGATTTGAAAACCAGTCTCAGTCATGGTGACCATGAAACTATCATCAATTGTCGTAAAAACCCAACTGGTTCACTAATGCCCCTAAAGGAAGGAAAACTGCTGTCCTTACCCTGTCTGGCCTACATGTCACTCCAGGCACACAGCGATGTGGTTGACTTTTAATTGACCTCTGAAATGGCCGAGCAAGCCACTCAGTTCAAGGGCAATTAGGGATGGGCAACAAATGCTGGCCTTGCCAGCGACGCCCACATCCCATGAAAAGATAAAAAGAAAATTGAGTCTGCTGCAGCTTTTTGAGAGATCAATCCAATTAGTCCCCACTCTCCCCCCGCACCCCCGCTGCTCTTTTCCCCGTCGCCCTGAAAATTTCTCCCCTTCCAGTATTTATCCGATTCCCCCCTTTTGAAAGTTCCTATTGAATCTGCTTCCACCGCCCTTTCAGGCAGCGCCTTCCAGATCACAACAACTCGCTGTGTGATTAAAAGCCGCTCTTCCTCACCTCGCCCCTTGCTGGTGACGCTCACTTGCACCGAAGGCTTATCAGCCTTAGCAAAAACCATTCCCACGTTGTCGCAGCCAACCCTCGGCAGCTGAACGATCGTCATGGATGGGGGTTAGTATTGCAGCCTTCGGGCACGCTTCTGATTGTTGTGATCCTCCAAAGAGCGAATCTTGGAATCCCATTTCTCAATCGCTTTCATTACCACTTCAAATAAAGAAAAAGCAAACATAAGATCAGCCGGTGCAATGAAACTATTCAGTGCTCAGATGATAAAATATTCATTCATTATCATCCAACTGCTAGATAATTAATTTTGTATAATGTCTCCGCTGGATATCTAATCGCACTATTCTCACACAATTAAATCTGGAGCAAAATTAGTTTTATAGGAAATGAGAATTACTGTAATATTCTTTGCTGCAGTGCTTGTCAAACTAATTTATACTTCATACTATCTAGATTGTCCACAAGCGTTTAATCTCTTGGAACATTCTTCATCTTGAAATTACCCGAATTACTATTTTCGCCTTTTATATTCTTTTCAATGGAGATGTAATATCTCTATGGACCTCAGTGACTTTTAGGGGGAAGAAAGTAAATGAAAATTTATGGTAAGGGAGAATTCATTATAAGGGAATGAATTACTTAAATTAGAATCTATAGGCAGGCCAGCGCAAATCAGTAAATCAACAATTAAACAGTTAAACCAAATGAACCTTTTACACTCTCAAACTTTGTACACCAGCAAGTTTGCAATCACCAGCAAGGTCCTGGGAGTTAGACTGGAGTCAGAGGATGGCAAGAACATAGATTAAGTGTGCTCTTCAACAGATAGGGGAAGGACAGATGATCCCAGCTTAGATAGGAAGGCAGGTCTCTGCCTGGGTGAAAGTAGGGTCAGATGATGCATGTACCTTTGTACCAGAGACTTGTCTGTTTAATGTAAACCTATATGTTGACAAGATCGGAATCTGGAGGATGTTCTTGTATGTGACAAATAATGTATAAATATGGTGAACACTTGTAGCTTAG
Source organism: Cetorhinus maximus (assembly GCF_964194155.1). NCBI lineage: Eukaryota > Metazoa > Chordata > Chondrichthyes > Lamniformes > Cetorhinidae > Cetorhinus > Cetorhinus maximus. The sequence goes on along the minus strand of NC_135901.1, from coordinate 6,152,674 downwards.
CAGAGTACTGTCTCAAGCTGTATTGAGATGGTGCCCTCCTTGCAATTGCTCGAATAAACGATCGTAACCTGTACCTGAGTCTCCTGTGGTCCGTTCATCAAAGACACCACATCAGTGACAAATGCATAAAACGACCCAAGTGTTAAGCTAATGTTCTCCAAGTTTGATTAATGTAGGTGCAGAATAAGTGTTAGTTTCTCAACAGAAGATTGTTAAGATGATGTTAGAGCACATATTCAAATGATTAAAATCAACACGTTCTCTTGGCATATTCATGTTTAGAATATGAAAATGTCTAGGCTTTTTCTCTGGCATGAGTTAATAATTTACGTATTATTTAGTGAAAATGTCAGTGAGTGCAAATCTGTCAACAGCAAAACAGCAGCAGAAAGTTTATAATGTCAACAACAACTTATGATTCTACAGCACCTTCAATTTAATGAAGTGTCTCCAAGGTGCCTCACAGGAGTGATTATCAAACAATATTTGACCTCGAGCCACATCAGGAGATATGAGGGACCAAAAGCTCAGTCACAGAGTGAGGTTTTAAGGAACGTCTTAAAGCCAGAGAGAGATAGAAAGAAAGAGAGAGAGAGAGATATAAAGAAAGAGAGAGATAGGGACTGGAGGAGGTTCCAGAGATAGGGAGGGTTGTAGGGACTGGAGTGAGTTACAGAGATGGGGATGATTGTAGGGACTGGAGGAGGTTACAGAGATAGGGAGGGTTGTAGGGACTGGAGGAGGTTACCGAGATAGGGAGGGTTATGGGGACTTGAGAGGGGTTACAGAGATGGGGTTGGTTGTAGGGACTAGAGGACGTTACAGAGATAGAGAGGGTTGTAGGGACTGGAGGAGGTTACAGAGATAGGGATGGGGCACAAGGAAAGATTTGAAAACAGGGATGAGAATTCTAAAATTGAGTTTGGATGAGCTTAAGTTTCCATAAACATATTCCTTGGAGCCATTCTTCCCGTTAATTCTGATGAGCTTATTTGGGGAAGACAATTGAATGTGGGTGGGGTAGGATCGGTTGGTGGCCCTTGGGCTCTGTTCCCTGCAGCCACCCCCCTCCCCCTCCCCGCCCCTCCCACACCGCCTGCAAAAGTGGTCTAAAGTATTTTAGAAGCACTGCTCTTAGGTGTCTTGTGCCCAAAGGCAGCAGAAGAACAAAATACTGAGGGCGCTGGAAATCCGAAATAAGAACAGAAAATGCTGGAAACACCCAGCATCTGTGGAGAGAGAAACAGAATTAATGTAAAAGCAAAAAACTGCGGATGCTGGAAATCCAAAACAAAAATAAAAATACCTGGAAAAAGTCAGCAGGTCTGACAGCATCTGCGGAGAGGAAAAGAGTTAACGTTTCAGGTCAGAACCAAAGGGCAAGGCACTGTAGGAATGCAGATCTTTTATCTGGATTTAAGGCTGGATATAGAGCTCCAGTCAGTGAACAGACGTCCGGATGGCTGGAGATGTTCTGTGATCTTGTGGAAGGGTTTGCTTGAAGGGATGCTACCCTGGCTGTGAATTGTTGCTGATGCTGTTTGTACTTTGCTCTGGTTAAAGGTGGTTGGTGAGTGGCGTTTCAGCTGGGTTCACTGTGACATCTTTGTGACACTGGACGTGATGCTGTGCACAGCCAGCATCCTCAGCCTGTGTGCCATCAGCATCGACAGGTAACCGGAGGGCTTTCAGTGGCGTTCGCCAGTGCGGATACAGGCCATTCGGCCCATCTGCTCTGTGCCGGTGTTTCTCCTCCACACGAGCCCCCTCCCACCCCCTCTTCACCTCACCCCGTTCACCATATCCTTCTATTTCTTTCTCCCTCGTGTGTTTATCTTGCTTCCCCCTTAAATTCATTGATGCTATTCACCTCAACCATTCCCTGGATGCGAGTTCCACATTCTCCCCAATCTTTGGGTAAAGAAGTATCTCCTGAATTCACCATTGGATTTATTTTTAGGAATGTGGGCATCCGCTGGCAAGGTCAATATCACCCTTCAACTGAATGACCCGTCAGTGTTAGGGTTAGAGTCAACCACATCTCTGTGGGTTTATAAAAGGGTTTTCTGTAGTAATTATAGTTCTGATAAACATAGGACTGTACCTTTAACCACAGGGGAGGAAAAGAGGAGAGCGATTCTCCTGAGTATTTATGGGGGCAAAACCTACAGTTTAATTCGAAGCTTAACGGCCCCCAGTGCCCCTGACTTGAAGACCCTCAGTAAATTAGTAACAATAAGGAATATTTTCAACCCAAACCCTCAGTCACAATGAAGAGGTTCACGTTCAATTCACTGAATACAGCCCCAAGAGAGACCATTGCTACCTCTGTGGCGAAATTAAAACAACTCATGGAATATTGCGATTTTGGTGAAAGCCTGAATGATATGCTCAGAGATTATTTTGGTCTCTGGCGTGCAAGAGGATGCTATTCAGCGAAGATTGCTGACTGAAGTGGATCTTGATGTTAAGAAAGCATTAGAAATAGTACGTGCGATGGAAAGCGCTGTAAGTGATTCACAAGCGATTCAAGGTGCACAAAATGGCGCCATTTTCCTAGTTGGGCGGGAACGGTCAACTGAAAGTGGCGCGAAAATCCAGGACTCCGCCGTGAAGCGGGAAACAGCCCCCGCTAACCGAAAATTGAGGAACCAGTTTATTAGCAAATTCGAAAACTAATTTTTATCGACGTGGAAACAATCACACTCCTAACGATTGGCAATTTAAAAGGTGGAGTGTTATTTTTGTCACAAAAAAGGACACATATTGAAACATTGCAACACAACATTAAAACAGGCTTCCGGGCAACAAACAAAGCCCAATGAAGTATGTAGTGTGGAAGAGCCAGAAACAACCAATTCTGACATTTAATCCTTATTCAACATGAGAGTTGGGAAGACAGAGCCAGTCACTGTCACTTTACAGGTGAATGGGAAACTCTTAATAATGGAAGTAGACACTGGTGCTTCTACCACTGTAGTAGGAGAACACAATTTCAAATATTTAAATAAAGGTGCTCAACAATTAAATTTGGAACAAACGTCTACCAAGTTGAAAACGTACACAGTCGACGAAATCCAGGTATAAGGTATCACCAGAGTACCTGCTTATTATAGACACCAAACAGCACAACTACCAGTGATGGTATTAGAAGGTACAGGACCAAGCCTTCTACGTCGAAATTGGTTGAGGGAAACTAACCTTGATTGGCCAATGAGATTTCAAAAGGAAGCAGGAAGAGTTCCTGAGTTGGAAAAGGAACAAGGTAAGGTCCTTCAGAAAGAGCCTAGAGAGTCCAAGGACCGCATCTGGATGCAAATGGAATGTGTAGCTATTCAGCAACCTGAAGAAATGAAGACTGTCTTAAACAACGACATGGAAGAACAGCAGAAGAAACTCAAGGCGACTCTGCTGAATTACAGAGTTCAAGTTGAAGCGAGTGAGTTTCGCAAAGAAAAGAAAAACCCTGTTGAAAGACCCTCACACACTACAAGGATCCCTCAGGTCAAAGTTTGTACCTCTGGAAAATTATGAAGGGAAGCAGGAAGAATTTAACGTCACTCTGAACAAACTGAAGAACCAGTTGGCACAGAAGACGCAGCAATGTTCAAGGTTCCAGAAGGAAGCCAACAGATACATGAAGGAGACGGAAGAGCTGAAGAATCAGCTGAATGAAGCTAAAGAGACCTTGAAAGGAAAGGTCGTAGAGCTTTCCAAGATGCAAGTAGATAATGAAGTCATGGGTAACTCAATTACTGAACTAAGACAAGTTGAGAAACCACCTGAGAGAAGTCTGGCCGACAGTGAAGTCAAGATGAAGGCCAAAAATAAACTCTGTGGTAGAAAGCAGAAGACAAAAAGGAGGAAGATCCTGAAAAGACAATAAAAGGCAGGAATGAAAAAGTTAACAGGTGAATGATCGGAAACTAAACTTGCTCGTTTCCTATTTTACTACAGAACAATCCCAATTTGGAGGGGAAGGTGGAAAAAAGTCATGGGAACCAAAAATCGACTCCTGATTTGTATAGTCATGAGCAACAATTTACTTGGAGAAACAGTGTGTGTAAGGAATGTCGGTGGAAGACTGAAGTGGCTAGCTGGTAAAGTAAGCTCTGTGACCGAACCATTGTCATACCACATGGAAATGGAGGGCCGGACCACCTATAAGCATGTGGATCATTGAGGAAGAGAGATTTCCCAACAATATGATATTCCACCTGTAACCATTGTTAAACCTATGGTTCCTGTTGAAGTTGCTCAACCAAGGACAGACATGCCTGGTGTCTCTGTTGGAGTGGAAGACACTGAACTGCCTGTGCCTAATGAGGTACCTGATGTTAATGTGGTTCCAGAGCATGTGGTTCCTGCAAAATAATCGGAAGTCGTGGAGCTGCGATGTTCCACAGGGATCGGGAAACCATCTTAAAGACTGAACTTGTAATTTGATGACCTGTGTAAATATTGTGATGTAATGAGATAAATCTCCTCCTAAATACAAAAGGTAAAGAAACGTTTAAGGGTGGGGGGGGGGGGGGGGGGCTGCAGTAATTATAGTTCTGATAAACGTAGGACTGCAGCTTTAAGAGTATGCCTGTGTTGTAAGATCACATGAACTGTATAAACCAATGCGTTAGAAGCACGGGGACCCTCGAGGAGAGAATTCTTCTTTCGTTATAGAGTTAGATGTATACATGTAACTGCTGCTGCCGTCTTGTAAATAAAGTTCAACGTTTCCACCAAGCAAAGCTGCCTAGAAAATCAACTCTATCACACTTTCCTTCCCGAAAGTACATCATTGAAACAAACAGGGTTTTTATGACAATTGATGGTCACCATTACTGAGACTAGCTTTCAATTCCAGATTTATTAACTGAATTTAAATTCCACCTACCACTGTGGTGGGAATTGAACCCATGTCCCTCAGATCATTAACCGAGGCCTCTGGATTAGTAGTCCAGACATTAATGCGATGCCACCATCCCACCTTTTAGTGACAATCGTATATTGATAGCCCGTAGTTCTGGTCTCACCCCACACAAATAGCAAGACTTTCTCTACCCTATCGAAAAACCCCTTTCATTGTCTTAATCAGGTCACCCCTCAGCCTCCTCATTTCTGGAGAAAAGGGCCCAGCCTGTTCAGTCTTTCCTGAGAGTTATAACCTCTCGGATTTTGGCAGTGTAGGAAATGCAGAATAAATGAAGAATAGCCTCCTTCGGTGCTCTGAAGTCCTGAGAAGATCGGGAAAAGGGGTATAATTTCTCTCCACCTGGCGGAAACTGCACAGCAACAGACTTAAAATGGTAGCGGGCAACTTGCTTCTCCAGCCCTTTTGGCACTGGGTAGCGGGGCTGTGACAGGAAGAATAAAAAAGAGTCATATTATCTAAATGGTGAGAGATTGCAGAGCTCTGAGATGCAGAGGGATCTGGGTGTCCTAGTGCATGAATCACAAAAGGCTAATAGCAGGTACATCAAGTAATTAGGAAGGCTAATAGAATGTTATCGTTTATTGCAAGGGGGGTTGATTGTAGGGAGGTTATGCTTCAGTTCTGTGGGGCGCTGGTGAGACCGTATCTGGAGTACTGTGTACAGTATTGGTCGCCTTATTTAAGGAAAGGTGTCAATGCGTTAGAAGCAGTTCAGAGGATGTTTACCAGGCTAATACCAGGAATGGGTGGGTTGTCTTATGAGGAAAGGCTGGACAGGTTAGGCTCGTATCCACTGGAATTTAGATGAGTAAGAGGTGACTTGATTGAAACATTTAAGATCCCGAGAGGTCTTGACAGGGTGGATGTGGAGAGGATGTTTCCTCTTGTGGGAGAATCTAGAACGTGGGGTCACTGTTTAAAAATAAGGGGTCGCTCATTTAAGGCAGAGATGAGAACTATTTTCTCTCAGAGGGTCGTGAGTCTTTGGAACTCTCTTCCTCAAAAGGATGTAGATGCAGAGTCTTTGAATATTTCTAAGGCAGATCTCGATAGGTTCTTCGTTAACAAGGGGTTGAAAGGTTATCGGGGGTAGGCAGGAATTTGGGGTTGAGGTTACAATCAGGTCAGCCAAGATCTTATTGAATGGCAGAACAGGCTCAAGGGGCCGAGTGGCCTACTCGTGCTCCTTATTCATAATTTGTGATGTGTCCATCTGAATTCATACACATCAGGGCTCCAGTGGGGTACATGACACACGTGTGCCATTGTCAGTGGAGTGCCCTCTGGGCTGTACAAGTGTAGTTAGACTATTCCTCCCTCTCTTCACCGCCCCCCGCCCCCACCTCCCTCCTCAGGCCTTTACCCACCACCCTCCCTCCTTCCTCCATTACTTTCCCTGGGCTCCCTAGTTTTGGGAGGAGTGGGGCCAGCGAGACCCAACGGCCAGCGAGAGGCCCTTTCATGACTCCAGGTTCTCCAGATGTGCATTGACAAGGTTCGCCCCCTCTTCCCTGCAGCTCGATAGAGAATGGGACCCTCCCATGGGAGCGGCTGTCCCGCTTGTGATCCTGGTTGGAAATGGTGGGAAACTGGGAAATATTGGTGTGCAGAGTGACCTGGGTGCCCTTGTACACGAATCACAGAAAGTCAGCATGTAGGTACAGCAAGGAACTCGAAAGGTAAATGGCATGTTCGCTTTTATTGCAAATGGATAGGCATATAAAAGTAAAGAAATCTTAAAATAATTATATAGATCTTTGGTGAGACTACACCCGAATATTGTGCACAGTTCTGGATCCCTAACCCTACCCCTAACTTCAAACCCAACCCTAAATCCCTAACCCCATCCCTAACTCCCTATCCCTAATCCTAACTCCCTAACCCCGTCCCTAACTCTCCAACCCCATCCCTAACTCCCAACTCCAGCCATAACCCCATCCCCAACTCCCTACCTCATCCCTAACCCCTCAAACCCCACCCCTAACTCACTACCCCTAACACTAACCCCATCCTTAACTCCCTACTCATAACCCTAACTCCATAACCCTATCCATAACTCTAACTAAACTGATTCCTGGGATGAGAGGGATGTCCTATGAGGGGAGATTGAGTAGAATGGCCCCATATTCTCTGGAGTTTAGAAGAATGAGAGGTGATCTAATTGAAATATACAAAATTCTTCGGGGGTTTAACAGAGTCGATTCTGGGAGGCTGTTAACCCCACCCCCTCCCCTGGCTGGGGAGTCTGGAACAATGGTGGGGGTCACAGTTTTAGGATAAGAGATCAGCCATTTTGGACTGAGATGAGGAGAAATTTCTTCACTCAGAGGGTTGTGAATCTTTGGAATTGTCTACTCCAGAGAGCAATGGATGTTCCATCATTGGGTATACTCAAGACTCAGATTGATAGATTTTTGGGCACTGAGGGTGGGAAAGTGGTGTTGAAGTAGAACATCAGCCATGATCTTAATGAATGGGTGGGGCAGGCTCGAGAGGCCGAATGGCCTCCTCCTGCTCCTATTTGTCTGGTTGTTTGCTAGATCTTGGGAATACTGTGTACCTTTTTCCGATTTGATCAATGGATCCTCATCCTCAACCTCCCTTGGTTGCCATGCCTACAGGAGTCGGCCATTTGGCCTTTTGAACTTACTTCCCTGCTTCACTCACCACCTATTTTGGAGCTTTTTAAAGACCGTCCAGTTCATCAACAGCTCTAACTTGTTTCTTGTCCACCCCTTGCAGATACACTGCGGTTGCCATGCCAATGCTATACAATACCCGCTGCAACCCCAAGCAGAGAGTCGTTGATGATAACCATGGTCTGAATGCTGTCCTTCGCCATCTCATGCCCGCTGCTCTTCGGGCTAAAAAAAATCCTGGTAAGCTGTGCCCATCAAGAACCCTTCTTTCATCTTTTATTCCTCTATTGTCTCCTTTTATGGTAAGGGAGGGGCATGAGAATTCTCACAGCAATCCCAAGGATTGGGGACTTCAGTTATATGGAGAGACCGGATCAGCTGGGATTGTTCTCCTTAGAGCAGAGAAGGTTCAGGGGGAGATTTAATTGAGGCATGTAAAATCATGAGAGGTTTTGACAGAGTAAATAAGGAGAAAGTGTGTCCAGTGGCAGGAGGGCCGGTAACCAGCGGACCACAGATTGAAGAGAATCGGGAAAAGAAAAAGAGGGGGGGAGGAGGAGAATTTATACTCCACACGAGCCCACTCCCACCCCCTCTTTATCTCCCCCATCACCATTTCCTTCTATTCCTTTCTCCCTCATGTGTTTATCCAGCTTCCCCATTAAATACATCGATAATATTCACCTCAACCACTTCCTGTGGGAGTGAGTTCCACATTCTCCCCACTCTCTGGGTGAAGAAGTTTCTCCTGAATTCCCCATTGGATTTATTAGTTGTTGCACTATGCTGATAGTGCTGGTATCCCACCACTGCCAACCATGTTGTATTATGGTGCGCGGTGGTGTCTCAACGATGTGACCTTGAGACTTGTAGATTTAAACATGAACTCTTTATCTATTTACAGATCTCAGGTTACTGTCATGCATGGCGCTGCTACCTCCATGCAGGCTGGTTCCAAAGTGTTCTCTCTGGACTGTTCTCTCAGCCTGTTACCATGTGACTTTATACATCATACCGTGGGTGGTGCTATTCTCCAGTCCCTCTCTAACCCTTACTCTGCCGTGCACCTTTACATTACAGTGGCATGCAGGCACATACAACACTAGTGACTATCTTATATTGATGGCCGTCTAGTTCTGGTCTCCCATCAGCCTTACCCTCCCCCACCCCAAAAGTGGAAACAACTTCTCTAGGTTCATCCTGTCAAAACTCCTTCATAGTTTTAAAGGCTTCTATCAGGTCACCCCTCAGCCTTCTCTTTTCTAGAGGAAAGATTCCCAGCCTGTTCAGTCTTGCCTGGTAGTAATAAGCTCGTAATTCGAGTGCCATCTTTGTGAACCTTTAGTTACATCTTCCCCAGTGACTCAATGACAGTTTTTGCAATTATGGAGACCAGGAATGTGCTCTGTCCTCTTCCAGATAAAAGGGACGAGGCCATCTGTGCCATCATGAACCCTTCTTTCATCTTATATTCTTCTATTGTCTCCTTCTACGTTCCCTTCATCGTGACGCTGTTAGTTTGTGTCCCGACATATGCCATGCTGAGACGGAGAAGGAAGCACGTGGCAGCTAAGAGGATCAGCGTTGCCATGGAGCATGAAACCCAACCGCCCATAAAGGTCGAAAGAGTAAATAACAAGCTCAAATATTAAAATGAAGGGATGTGCGTAGTGAGCATGGTGTAAATGACTGAGCTTTAAACTCTAGATGCCGCAATTAAATCCTGCCCAAGTTCGCTTTGTGTAGAGGCTGCACGGGTTCAATTCGACATGGGTTAGAGTGGCTTCGATCCATTTTGTATCAGACACGCTGCCATGATGCAGAGTTGCTTTCAACCTGCCATTTAAGGGAGGATACAGGATGACTGAGGAAGTGGTGTCACCACAAGTATAGGATGTTGGTCATTTGTAGGAGGCTGCAGATTGGCAGGCATAGAGGGAAATGTACATCTAACCCCATGTTGTACCTGTCCTGGGAGTGTTTGATGGGGACAGTGTAGAGGGAGCTTTACTCTGTATCTAACCCCATGTTGTACCTGCCCTGAGAGTGTTTGATGGGGACAGTGTAGAAGCAGCTTTACTCTGTATCTAACTCCGTGCTGTACCTGTCCTGGGAGTGTTTGATGGGGACAGTGTAGAGGGAGCTTTACTCTGTACCTAACACCGTGCTGTACCTGTCCTGGGAGTGTTTGGAAGGAACAGTATCTTGGTTTATTATATAAAAAAATGCTTTTCAGGGTGAAATTTCCTTGTGCAATATTACTGTGCGTATCACATAATCATATTCCACCTGAAACATTCACTCCCTCCACCACTGATGCACAGTGGCAGCAGAGTGTACCATCTACAAGACGCACTGCAGCAACTCACCAAGCCTCCTTAGATAGCACCTCCCAAACCCATGACCATGACCATCTAGAAGGACAAGGGTAGCAGATAAGTGGGAACACCACCACCTGGAAGTTCCTCACCAAGTCACTCCTATCCTGACTTGGAAATACATTGGCTGTTCCTTCACTGTCGCTGGGTCAAAATCCTGGAGCTCCCTCCCTAACAGCAATGTGGGTGTACCTACACCACGTGGACTGCAATAGTTCAAGAAGGCAGCTCACCCCCACTTTCTCAAGGGGCAATTAGGGATGGGCAACAAATGCTGGCCCAGCCGGCGAAGCCCACATCCCATGAACGAATATTTTTTTTAAAAATGTAATACTTAAGTCAGTAATTTTGAAAGGATTTTTGCCCTATTTAATGGACAATCTCTCAATTCCAATTGTAAACAGTGGATTTTCTTTATGGCCAATATGAAGTATTTGTATCCATATTCGTGCCTACACTGTTGCCAGGGTCGATAATTCCATTTTTTGTTTTATTTAATTTCAGTATAAGTGCACACACCCGGAAGATGTCAAACTTTGCACTTTAATGGTCCAATCAAACGGGAGCACCAGTGTGAGTAAAAAGAAATTGGTGAGGCCTCATCTGGAGACATCAGAATCCTCGGAGCTGATTGACAAATTTCCAGTTCAATTTGAGTGGCCGAAATTTCCACTTGTCACTAAGGTCACCAATCATTCCAAAGGTCATTGATCAACTCTCTTCCCATTCGCTGCCATTGCACAGAATCTCAATGGACCCAAACCTCTTCCCACTCACTCCCATTGTACACAATCCCATTGGAACAAGCCCCTTCTCCTTCACTCCTATTGCACAGAATGTCAATAGATCAATCCATTCCCATCGCACAGAACCCTAATTCCTTTCACTTCCATGGAGAGATTGGGATTGTTCTCCTGAGAGCAGAGAAGGTTCAGTGAGAGATTTAATCGAGGTGGGTGAAATCATGAGGGGTTCGGATAGAGTAAATAAGGAGAAACTGTTTCCTGTATCAGGAGGGTCAGTAACCAGAGGGACACAGATTGAAGAGAATCAGTAAAATAAAGACGGGGATAGATGAGGAGTTTTTTTTTTCCTTTTTACACAGTGAGTTGCTGTGATCTGGAAGGTGCTGCCTGAAAGGGCGGTGGAAGCAGATTCAGCAGGAACTTTCAAAAGGGGAATTGGGTAATTAGTTGAAGGGGAAAGATTTGCTGGGCTGTTGGGCAAAGAGCGGGCAGAAGTGTGGGACTAATTAAAAAGCTCTTTCAAAGAGCCAGCAGAGGCTCGATGGGCTTAATGGCCTTCTCCTGTGCAGTATGATCTGTGAACAAGTTAACTGCCAACACCCCATGTACAAAATGGTGACTTGGAGACAAGGGCCCTTTGTCATTCCCTTCCTTGTCCTCTCCTGTGATTTGAGTGTGCTCTGGTCTGTGCTGTTGGCTGTTGGTAACACCCATTTTCTCTTCTTTTTGGCATCCTAGACACTGGTACGAGAAGCAATCCCTTACTCTGAAGAATCTGAGGGAGCCCGCTTTGTGGGGCCTCCCGAGAGGTCAAGGCCAACAGGAACTCCGCAGGCTTTCCAACTCGGGTCCACTTCCGGATACTGCCTGATGGCTGGTAAATGGAAGGCCCCTTCCTCCATCGAGGTATCCGCGGACCCCGAGTGCGATGGCCAAGCAAGGTTCTTCAAGCAGACCGCTTTTGAGGTGCGGAGGGTGCCAGTGGCCAAATCAGCAGGGAAAGAAAACTGTCCCACCAGAAGGAGAAGAAAGCAACAAATGTTGGCGGTTGTCTGAGGTGAGTCGAGAACAAACTAGAACAATAGGTTATGTTTCACTGAGTCACAATGATCTAGAACAATAGCCCAAGATCCACAGTCTCAGTGGTCTAGAACAATTGGTTAGGTGCTGTTGTGCCACAATGATCGAGAATAGGCAAACGTCTACCGGTTCTTACAATGATCTAGAACAACAGACCGATTTCTATGTAATTACAACTATCTAGAACAATAGACGAGGTTCCATTGTGTCTCATTGATTTAGAAGAACAGGATAGATTCCATGGATCTTGGACTGTAGGCTAAATTACAAGCTCTATAACTGTGGACTAACTTCAATAGTCTTGAAATGATCTAGAAAATAGGCAAAGTTGCCTTGTGGCACAATGATCTAGAACCATAGGTTAAGTTGCATTGTAGCACAATGATTTAGATCATCAGTCCAAGTTCTATTGGTTTTGCTGTAATCTAGAACAATAGGCTGCATTCCACCAGACCACAACGTTCTAGAGCAATAGGCCAAGCTGCACGGAAATGTAATTATCTAGACTAATTGGCTGTGTATGGTGTTATCATACTCCCAGTAGATTAGTCTGAGTCCTATAGTGTTACAATGATCCGGACTAATAGGCTAAGTTGTATGGAATTGTTATGTTCTCGGATTGTATTCTATACTGATGATGTGTGCCAGGAATGTAATGTGAATTTTATCAAAGAAGTAGTAACTGCAAGTAATTAATGGAGCCCTGTTGCCATATGGTTGAGGAGCTGAGTGGGGTAGGAACCCTTTCGCGAGTCACTGCGTTGCGATGACAAATGGCCCACACATGCATTGACGACTCTTTTCCTCTCTCTCGCTCTCTGTCGGATTAGCAGGCGTCTTCATCATCTTCTGGCTGCTATTTTTCATCACTCACATCCTGAACGTCCACTGCCAGAGGTGCTACATCCCACCGGCGCTCTACAGCGCCTGCGCCTGGCTGGGTTACGTCATCAACCCCATCATCTACACGACCTTCAACATGGTGTTCCGCAAAGCCTTCATGAAGACCTTGCATTGCTGACTCTGGAACAGGGACTGACCCTGGAACAGGGACTGAAGCACAGTCGCTGGCAACTGAGAGCCAAGCGGACCAGACCATGAAACTTGCAACTGATGTCTCCACACGAGAGACACAGGCTTTTAAGGATCCCAGACTATAAACACCTTGTCTCTGCTGTCTTCACCACACCATAACAGGAAGCCAGAATGATCCCTTCCTGCCAAAGATGGAGGAACATGAGTGTACCACACATTGGCACCTTCTGAACACGACAATAAAAGGATGAGTGCTCACACCACAATTTTATGTAGTTTACATACAGTCTCTCTACACCTAAACACCTTCCATCGCCACCTACTCTGAGTTTAGTTGTTGCGTTCCTTACTGAAGTTCCCACTTCCTGGCACCCAAGCTAATATCCTCTGAATTTAATGCAACCCTTGATCATTGTGCCACCACGAAATGTAACGTATGGGTCATGTGGAGATGAGCAGAGAGGCATTAGGCCAAACCTAAAGGTGGCAGGTCCCTTATTTTCCGTTCATTCATGGCTGGCATTTATTGCCCTTCCCTCATTTCCCCTTGAGAAGACGATGCAGATTTGCCTTCTTGAATACCACTGAGTGGCTTGCTGGGCCATTGCCGAGGGCAGCTAGGAGTCAACCACATTGCTGTGGTTCTGGAATCACATGCAGGCCAGACCGGGTAAGGATGGCAGATTTCCTTCCCTAAAGGGCATTAGTGAACCAGATGGGTTTTTACAACAAGAATCATGATCACTGTTACTCACTTTTAATTCCAAATTTATTTAATGAACCTAATTTAAATTCCTTCCGGCCACGGTGGGATTTGAGCTCACGTCTCCTGATTATTAGTCCAGTAACATGACCACAAGGCTACTGTTCAACGCAACAGAGTTGATAAGGTGCTAATAAAAGCATATGGGTTCCTTGAGTTTAGAAATGGAGGCACAGAATATAAAAGCAATGTGATTGTACCAGAACTTGCATGACTGTTCTTTCAGAGAGCCAGCACAGTCACAATGGGCCAAATGGCCATCTTCTGTGCTCTAATTTAATGGCAACACAAGCCTTTTCTTCTCCTTAATCCACTCTTTGACAGACATAATGCCTCGAAGCAGTGAATATACTGAGAAATATACGCAATTATCCTGATTCCCGTTTGGTTAGAGATGTGACCTCTGTCCTTGTCTCACTTTACAGATTGTGATGGAAAGCTGAAATCTTTATAGATCTCTAGTCAGGCACACTGTGCTAGATGATTCAGCAAAGCTGTCCCAGAAACGAGATGGTGCCTGAAAAAAATGCCATATGCCAATCTGTCCACCATCAAGTTAGAATTTGAGGCAATAAGCGATCACTGTTTTAAAAAAAACCGTTCACAGGATGTGGGCTTCGTTGGCTGGGCCAGCATTTATTGTCCATCCCTAATCGCCCCTTGAGAAGGTGGTGTTGAGCTGCCTTCTTGAACCGCTGCAGTCCATGTGGTGTAGGTACACCCACGGTGCTGTTAGGGAGGGAGTTCCAGGATTTTGACCCAGCGACAGTGAAGGAACGGCGATATATTTCCAAGTCCGGATTTCCACCTTGGCTGGAGAGGCAGAACGGGGGCGGGGGCGGGGGCGGGGTCGGGGGGGTGGGGGGTGGGGGGGTGGGGGGGGGGGTGTCGGGGGGGGGGGGTGTGGGTGGTGGGTGGTGGGTGGGTGGGTGGTAGGGTGGTGGGTGGGCGGGCCGGCGCAGCCTCAGGATAAAGGGTTGGTAATTTTGGACTGAGATGAGGAGAAACTTCTTCGCTCAGAGCATTGTGAACCTTTGGAATTCCCTGCCTTAAAAAATTGTGGATGCTCAGACGTTGAGTACATTCAAGACTGAGATTGATATGTTTTTGGATATTAAGGGATATGGGGATATGTCAGGCGAGGAAGTGGAGTGAGGTAGAAGATCAGCTACGATCTTATTGAATGGCGGAGCAGGCCCTTCTGCTCCATGATGACCCCTTCTTGCCTAATAATCTATTGTCTGACTGATTAAACTTCGCCATTCAGTATAACCTTAGCAGTGCACTCAGCTAAATTGTACAGTGACACACTAAACTCAGGAGCATCTTGGGGGATGAACAATTTGAACCATTTCCTTAAGTAACATTCGTGAATCATTAAGTGCCCGGCAATGACAATTGCCAACAAGAGAGAATCTAAACATCTCCCCTTGATGTTCAATGACATTACCATCACTGAAACCCCCACTGTCAACACCCTGGGAGGATACCATGGCCAGAAACTGAACTGGACGAGCCATATAAAATACTACCGCTACAAGAGCTACAGACTGGGAATTCTGAGGTGAGTAACTCACCTCCTGACTTCCCAAAGCCTGTCCACCATCTACAAGGCACAAGTCAGGAGTGTGATGGAATACTCTTCACTTGCCTATATGAGTGTAGCTCCCACAACACACAAGAAGCTCGACACAATCCAGTACAAAGCAGCCCGCTTAATTGGCACCACATCCACAAACATTCACTCCCTCCACCACCGACGCACAATGGCAGCAGTGTGCCCCATCTACAAGATACACTGCAGCAACTCACCAAGGATCCTTTGACAGTACGTCCAAAACCTGCAACCTGCATCGCCATGAAGGACAAGGGCAGCAGATAAATGGGAACACCACCACCTGGAAGTTCTCCTCCACGTCACATACTATCCTGACTTGGAAGTATATCGCCATTCCTTCACTATCGCTGGAACTCCCTCCCTAACAGCACTGTGGGTGTACCTACAACACAGGGACTGCAGCTGTTCAAGAAGGCAGCTCACCACCACCTTCTCAAGGGGCAATTAGGAATGGGCAATAAATGAAAGAATGAAAAAACAATTTTACAACAGGACAAACTATCTTTAAGTTTTAAAAAAAAGTTTTAAATTTTAACCATACCAATTCCTAGCCCTGTGTAAGCATGTCTAGAGGATGGGGGTATGAAATGTCATACATTGATAGAGACAACTAGAAGATGGCCAGTAATCATTGATCATCCCAATAATTTCTTAGTTCCACAGGAAGGTGTGTTGCATGGAGCACATCAAAGGTAACAAGCAATTCAGTTGAAGAGAATTAGCTGCTAAATGCCAACTGGAGAAGACAGGGCCTCAGTTTAATGTGTCATCCGAATGTCATCCCTCCGACAGTGCAGCATTCCCTCAGGACTCATCCTCTGACAGTGCAGCACTCCCTCAATACTGACCCTCCGTCAGTGCTGCGCTCCCTCAGTACTGACCCTCCGACAGGGCATCGCTCCCTCAGTACTGACCCTCCGACAGGGCAGCACTCCCTCAGTACTGACCCTCCGACAGGGCAGCACTCCCTCAGTACTGACCCTCCGACAGGGCAGCACTCCCTCAGTACTGACCCTCCGACAGGGCAGCACTCCCTCAGTACTGACCCTCCGACAGGGCAGCACTCCCTCAGTACTGACCCTCCGACAGGGCAGCACTCCCTCAGTACTGACCCTCCGACAGGGCAGCACTCCCTCAGTACTGACCCTCCGACAGGGCAGCACTCCCTCAGTACTGACCCTCCGACAGGGCAGCACTCCCTCAGTACTGACCCTCCGACAGGGCAGCACTCCCTCAGTACTGACCCTCCGACAGGGCAGCACTCCCTCAGTACTGACCCTCCGACAGGGCAGCACTCCCTCAGTACTGACGCTCCGACAGGGCAGCGCTCCCTCAGTACTGACGCTCCGACAGGGCAGCGCTCCCTCAGTACTGACCCTCCAACAGTGCAGCACTCCCTCTGTACTTACCCTCTGACAGTGCTGCACTCGCTCAGTACTGACCCTCCGACAGTACTGCGCTCCCTCAATACTGACCCTGCAACAGTGCAGCATTCCCTCAGTACTCATCCTCTCACTGTGCAGCACTCCCTCAGTACTGACCCTCCGTCAGTGCAGCGCTCCCTCAATACTGACCCTCCGACAGGGCAGCACTCCCTCAGTACTGACGCTCCGACAGGGCAGCGCTCCCTCAGTACTGACCCTCCAACAGTGCAGCACTCCCTCTGTACTTACCCTCTGACAGTGCTGCACTCGCTCAGTACTGACCCTCCGACAGTACTGCGCTCCCTCAATACTGACCCTCCAACAGTGCAGCATTCCCTCAATACTCATCCTCTCACTGTGCAGCACTCCCTCAGTACTGACCCTCCGTCAGTGCAGCGCTCCCTCAATACTGACCCTCCGACAGGGCAGCACTCCCTCAGTACTGACGCTCCGACAGGGCAGCGCTCCCTCAGTACTGACCCTCCAACAGTGCAGCACTCCCTCTGTACTTACCCTCTGACAGTGCTGCACTCGCTCAGTACTGACCCTCCGACAGTACTGCGCTCCCTCAATACTGACCCTCCAACAGTGCAGCATTCCCTCAGTACTCATCCTCTCACTGTGCAGCACTCCCTCAGTACTGACCCTCCGTCAGTGCAGCGCTCCCTCAATACTGACCCTCCAACAGTGCAGCATTCCCTCAGTACTCATCCTCTCACTGTGCAGCACTCCCTCAGTACTGACCGTCCAACAGTGCAGCACTCTCTCAGCATTGATCCTCCGACAGTGCAGCACTCCCTCAGTACTGACCCTCCGACAGGGCAGCGCTGCCTCAGTACTCAACCTCCCCACCCCTAACAGTGCAGCACACCGTCAGTACATCTTGCCTTCAGTGCTAACCCTCTAAGAGGCAGTACTCCCTCTGTACTGATCCCCGCTCCAACACTGCAGCACTCTCTCAGTACTGACCCTCCGACAATGCAGCGATCCTCAATTCTGACCCTCTGACAGTACAGCGCTCCTCAGTACTGACCCTCTGACAGTGCAGATCATCCTCAGTGCTGACTCTCTGACAGTGCAGATCATCCTCAGTACTGACCCTCTGACAGAGCAGCACTCTCTCAGTACTGGCCCTCTGACAGGGCAGCACACTCTCAGTACTGGCACTGAGGAGTATGAGACTTGATGTTGTGCTCATGTCTTTGGAATGGGACTACAAATCTACAACCTTTTGATTCGGGGGCGAGATTACTACCCCTTGCACCCTGACTACTATTTAACTGTCGTGTCCCATGGGGGTGGCCATTTTACTTCACCATTATCATGTCTAAGTGGATGCAACATTTCACAGCTGGTTTCTGAGTCAAGTTAGTCACTTTGGATGCCCCTTTGCTTCCATTAACCAATAATTGGCTCAATCAGATGGTGGAGATGTTACATAATAAATATTCTGAGAGGCGACAATGAGTCAATGGAAACTGGGCTGCACCTTTTACAAATTGACATAGGTGCTTCAGTTAAATAGTCAGAAGAGATCAATTAGCATTATATAAAAGCTGTGGGAGCATTTGGCAGAGCTGTGTGATTGGATGGTTAGTGGAGGATATTCAGCCAGGTAAGTGGATGATATTCAGCCAGGTAAGTGGATGATGGGCCTTCAGTTGAAGACAAACAGGAAATGTTGGGAGCAATCAGCAGGCTGCGCACTATCTGTGGGGAGAAAAGCAAGTAGAGTTAATGTTTCAGGCTGAGGACCTCTTATCAGAACTGAGTAAAGATAGAAATGGAATAGATTTTCAGCAAGTGGAGATGATTGCTTTCAAAATTGAAATTGATTGAAGGATGGGAGGTTTTGTGGTGTTAAGGAAATTAGTTTTGGGATAAGTAAAGAAGCAAAATGTGTCTATAGGTGTGAATGGCAGAAATTTTAAGAGCAGCTGTTGTCTGAATGCTTAAAAAAAAGTAAAAATGAAACTGGCAAAGGAAACAAAATGGGGGCAGAGATTAGACTGAAATTGTTAAACTTTGAAGGCTATAGGTAGTGTCTGATTCGAGAGATGAAGTACTGTTCCTTGGGCTTCACTGGAATAGTGGAGCAGGCTGAGGACAGAGGTTGGAGTGATGAAGTGCTGTTCCTTGGGCTTCACTGGAATAGTGGAGCAGGCTGAGGACAGAGGTTGGAGTGATGAAGTGCTGTTCCTTGGGCTTCACTGGAATAGTGGAGCAGGCTGAGGACAGAGGTTGGAGTGATGAAGTGCTGTTCCTTGGGCTTCACTGGAATAGTGGAGCAGGCTGAGGACAGAGGTTGGAGTGAGAGTAAGGTAGAGAATTAAAATGGCTGGTAACAGTTTTTGTGAACTATTGAGGAAAAAACCCATTGTTCCCCTCATCTTTGTCATAGCACTACTATCCGTTTTTAGCATGCTTGTTACTTCTGTGGTGAGTGAGGAACCTAAAAGCTCTTGAAGCAACGTTCCCTTTGCGTTTTTGGAAATTTGAATTGCTGAGCAGCTCCTTGTCTGTCCTTCCACTAAACAAAATAGGGTGGCTCTGAATGTTTCCAGTGAGCTCAGAGACTTTTCCAAAACCATTAAAGATTCTTCGTAAATGATTCATGGAATAACATGTCCAAGAGGAAGAAGGCTATTTGTGTTGGTTTATTTGAAAGAGCTACCTTTTTGTCCTGTAATTGTGACTGGTAGTGCAGAGTCGATCCTCCTTTAATATGACTAATGTTCGTTGGAGCTGTTGGCCTCCAGCCTAAACCAGAAAACTGATTCGAAATTGAGATAGAAATGGTTTGTGGGAGAGGGAAAGTGAATGTTTGGTGTCTGTAATTAATTTCCAGTCCCTTTTTAACACGATGTAATCTCTCAGTTGAATAATGCTGTCTTGGTGGAGATATATGTTAAATCTAAATGTGCTAAGCACTGCAGTGATAGATTGATCAGGCCATTGAGCAGCTTTGCACAATTAATTTGATTTGAAATGCTATTGATTTTCCTGACAAATAACGATGCTCATTAATTTGAGTTGCTAGTCTAGAGTTCTGACTGAGTTGTAATGTTACATTATTTTACAGTGAAAAATCTGACTTTGTTCTAAATTGGATATTCTGGCTTGTTTTTTTTGAGAATCACCCAATCATGTTCCCTAGTACTTAGCTTTTAGATGCTGACTGGGGTCTTTAAACATATGAATGTGATTATAATAGGTTTCCATTTATGGGGGAGACCAGATCTAGGGATCATCAATATAAGATTGTGACTAATAAATCCAGTGGGGAATTCAAGAGGAACTTCTTTACCCAGAGAGTGGAGGAGAATGTGGAACTCGCTTCCACAAGGAGTAGTTGAGGTATTTAGTGTAGATGTATTTATCCATCTTTCCCCTTTAAATACATTAGGGAAATGGGAATAGAGGTATACTGAGTTAGATGGGAGGAGGCTTCACTGGAGCATTACCACTGGTGTGGGCAGGAGGGGTTGTATGAGGTTTCCCTATGTTCCAAAGAAAATATTGATTGATATATTCTCTATGATATATATTCTAGATTCTCAATGATAACTGGGATAAAGGACTGTAGCTATAAGGATAGGCTGGGACTCTCTTGGAGAAAATAAGGCTGAGAACAGACTAGATAAGAGAGATTCAAGATCCTGAGGGGTATGGACAGGGTAAATAGTGAGAAACTGTTCCCACTCAAGAGAACATCAAGAACTAGAGGGCACAAATTCAAAATAATTGAGGGAAAAGGAGTAAATGTGGTGAGGAAAATGTGTTCACCCAGAGGGTGGTTGGAGTCTGGAACGAACTTCCTGAAAGGGTGGTGGAGGCAGGTTCAACTGAGCTATTCAAAGGGAAATTGGATTGCTCCCTGATAAGCGTGCGAGGTTACAGGGATAAGGCAGAGGAGTGGGACTATGCAGAATGCTCTTTCAGAGAGCCAGTGCAGACACAACGGGCCAAGTGTTGTCCTCTTGCACTGTAAAGATACTTTTGGCATTGTATCATAGTATTTCTTGGATTGATGTGCAAATCAAAAGGTTGAATTTGAGTGGATTGTTTAGTTCTATGCTGTCAGAATTGACTTCCCCTGGTCAGTGACCCTGATAGCTTGCTTGAGATCTTTTGAAGCAATGATTTACCCGCGCACTAACATAGACAACTGGTCATAGAGGGCCCTGTGCCTTGCGGTTGTCCTCTCTACATCCGAGTAGAAATGGGTTTGGTTGACTTCTTGCATATGGGACTTGCCTCCATTAGATGTAATTAATCCTGCATTTATTTACACTGCCGTCCAGCTGAATGCTCGACCATCACCGTTGACCATCTGCAGGCTGAACAGTTTCTGCATTTGTACAGCACGGGGAGGCCGTTCAGCCCACCCTGCATGTACTGACTCTTATCTGATTAGTTCCGCTCTTGTGGTGTTCCCTGTAGCCTTAACGTTACAGAAATAGGAATATTCGTTTTAGAATCTGTTGCTGCCATCATTTCACAAGCGTTTTTTTAAAAAAAAAGTTCCTTGTGTTGCTACGGTTTTTTCAGCAATCCCCCGTTTAAAATCTAACTCTGCTGCCATTGAACGGTTTGTGTTTTTTTTTTAAGAACTTCAATGTCCTCTTAAGCTTCTCCATTCTCAAGAGAGCAATCCCAGCTTCTCCACGTTGTACCTGTAAGAGGAAAAGCTGATACTGATTATACCAAGGACTATGAACACAGATTTTAGTTAAGAGACGGGGTGTGTAGGGCGGGGGGGGGGAGGAAGAGGAAGAGGAAGAGGAAGAGGAAGAGGAAGAGGAAGAGGAAGAGGAAGAGGAAGAGGAAGAGGAAGAGGAAGAGGAAGAGGAAGAGGAAGAGGAAGAGGAAGAGGATTTTTATTTTTTAACACCGCGAGGGGCGGTGGAAGTGGGGGGATGAATGATTTCAAAAGTGGTGGCATTTTTTTCCCCAAGCCTCCGTTTTGATGTGATCCAATTTTTATTAACCACTCCACAGCAAACTCGAGGGTAGAATCGGAGGAGTTTATTTTACACGTACAAAGCAGGGTTTGCCACACCACACACCCCCACCCACTTTTACATTCATACAAAAGAGGGATAAAGGAAGAAGTACAGGGCAAAGACCACAGAAAATAGGAATTATTTCACTGGAGTCCAGAATCAAAGGTCCAATGATGCATTCCTTTCAGAGTCGGCAGGTTGAAGACTAATCCTGGATAATTCAATTTTCCAGTGCGCAGAACTTCTATGATGAGATTAATTAGCTTTGTAGGCACTGGTGCAGTAAGTTCCAGTAGAAACAGTGTAGATGGGGACTAGGGCCATTTAAACTTGGACAGAGTCCTGGTTCTGCTGCCACTTCTTCTATGGAAGATAGCAATCTGCTTCGCAGCTCCACAAGGCAGGGTAACTGGTTCTCCCAGCTAGGGTGGTGAGGGAATCATGTGATATGACTCCCACTTCTCCACTTTGGTTCGGACAAAGGATTTATTTATATTCCTTAGTCTGGATTCTTGATGGTTAATGTTTCAACCATTAATCATTTCCAAGAGGTTTTGGGGTCCTTTTGAACTATTAGACTGGTCTTCTCTGTTGGCCAGGCCTTGGCCTTAGAAATGTAATTGGTCTTTGTACAATTCCCTTGGATTTGATCTTTGCAGTCACAACAATCATTGGCATCTCTTCAGAGATAACGAAGTGGCAGCTGTTCTGAGTGCCAGGAAGTTACTTTTTGAGTCGGCCAGCAATAGCTCCAGTCATTTGTAAGCCTTCATCCAGGTTTTTTCAAACATGTAATTTAGCCATTTAAGTTTCATAAAAATAGTGAGATCTTGGCTACAGGACAGCAGAATTTGCAGGACTACAGGGGAATGGCACTAGCTGAATTGCTCAGTTGACAGATCGAATGGCCTCCTTGTGTGACAAATCTTGTTGTTGTATCTAGCAGACTAGCACGCAAGAGATTAAAATCAGGCCTCCATCTATACAAAGTGATCTGTCTGTTTCCTCAAGGCCTGAGAAAAAGGTGACTTCCCTCAGTTGGCATTGAGTTCATTTATTGATTCATTCATGGGGCGTGGGTGTCAGAATTAACCGCATGTAGGCCAGACCAGATAAGGACAGCAGCAGATTTCCTTCCCGAAAGGGCATTAGTGAACCAGATGGGTTCGTGGCCATCACTAAATTTTTAGTACCAGATTTTTATGGCGTTCTAATTCCACCATCTGCCATGACAGGATTTGAACCCGGGCCCATACAGCATTGCCCTGTGTCTCTGGATTACTAGTGCCATCCATTACGTGGCACCTCCACTCCCTCTCTCCTCCCACGTGTGTTGTTTGTGGGTCTAAGAAACGGAAGGAGGACTCTTGGAGCTCATCGGTGTGTTCATTATTTGTTCTATGCTGTAGATTAGATTCTAACTCTGGTTTATTTTTCTCTCAGTTTACGAGCATGGATTTGGAAATTGCGGGGATTATAGGAAGATTTTCAGATGCCATGAGCCGTGGCGGGATATCCAAAGTGACATCTTTGGTGAAAGCTGAGAGGAGCAGATTGGAAAGCGTGACGGTTCATGTGGCGGTCACCGGGACCCCGAGAGTGGGGAAGTCTGCTTTCATTAATTCAGTCATGGGTTACAAGGATGGCGAAGATGGCGCGGCACCCACCGGCCCCGCCCAACAGGTGACAAAGCCGGCGCCTTACAGCCGGCCGGGGAACCCCAGCTCCGTGTTTTGGGAGCTGCCCAGCGTTCGGGGACCCGGCTTCTCGTCGGGCCACTACCTGAAGACGGTGGAGGTCGACAAGTACGTAGGCTTCTTCATCCTGTCGTCGACGTGGTTCACGTGGGAGGTCGCAGCCCTTGCCAGCGAGCTCAGGCGGATTGGCAAGCAGTTCTACTTCATCCGCACCAAGATTGACTTGGGCCCTCCTGGCTACAGGGAGAAGAAGTTCGTTGAGGACGTCCTGAATGTTTTCACCGTCGACTACTTTGCAAACCTGGACATTGAATACGCGATTGCTCACTTCTTCTGTGTCTCCTCCCACCAGGTTGACAGGTTCGACTTTCTGGAGTGCGTCCAGGCTCTGCAGAGAAATTCCTCTCCTCCACTCCAGAAACACGCCCTGCTGCTCTCCCTGCACTACTTGGCCAACAAGATGAAGCTGAAGGACTCCCTGAGGGAGTTCATTCCGGTGTCGGCGATCTACAGCTGCCTCATCAACCCCATCCCGGTCGAGCAGCTGCCTTACCAGGCCAATGTCCACTTTCTGTACAACGAGATCCGGCTTTACCGCGTCCTGTTAGAGCTGGACTACCCAGCCTTGAGCAAAAGGGCCAAGCTGATTCGCCGGCCGACCTTTGTCCTCTCGGATGAGATCCAGACCACGATGGCGAGAATGCTGACGGAAAAGGGCGTCTCGGTGGAGCTGCTGAAGTGGACGAAGATAAACGTGTCAGTCCCGCACAGCTACGTGAAGTGGATTCCCTTCCTCGAGACCCTGCCTGGAGGGAAGCTGTCTGGGGCTTCCACCATCCGCTTGTTGGATACCATGCTGCAGAAGTTTACGGACGATGCCTACCGTGTTCAGAGGAAAATGGAGGATGTACTGAAGGGTGAATAACACTGTTTGAGGCCTAACAATCTAATGGTGTTTGGTACACATGAAGGGAGAGGAAACCTCAACTTCAGTATCAAAGGCCAACGTTGGTATCCTCTGGTGGGTGACGCGGCTTAATTCCCTATTCTTCTCCTCCATAGTCTGCAATGTAACCTTGTTGCAGAGGCATTCCATGCTCTGCCAGTCCAAAAGATTGTTAATGCACAATGCCTTCTATTCAGATACAAAACATAGCCGTTTCATCGCAAGACCTTCACCTGTCACAACTAACTAAATGAGATTGGCTTGCAGATGAAATTCTACTTGGCAGTCCACATGGGCATGGGCCAAAATTGAAGGCTAGGCACTACAAGACTCGTATTTCACTGCAGCTGGTAGCTGCCATGCTAGGTGGGTGTGAGGTTTTGCCTAAGCACATTACTGCAACCCTCCAGCTGTTGTCAATGCAACATATTGACTGACCCTCTTTGTCTGAATGAGCAACATACAAAAGAAAACACATCTGGGTTAAGTTTAAGCTGTATTGTACATCCAAGTGTTGATGCAATATTGGGGATCATTTCTTCTATCCTTCCCATGTTAAAAGTAGCAATAGCTCTTGTAGATGTTGTAATAGTGAACACCATCATTTAACAGCCAATGACCGTCTCTGGAAGCCCTAGTGTAGATTGAATTGCTGACTCTCCACTTTTAAAGATGATGGGCGTGATATTTTTGACTTAAACCTGAGTCCAGTGTGGTTGTCGAGCAACACTTCAATTTTTAAAAAAAATTGAACCTTTGTTTCAAGCACATAAACACTAATTGAGGCCAATATTTTGGCAGAATGGCTGACTATTGACGGCACTGCTTTGTTTTCCTCTCCTCCCAACAGGAGGAGGTAGTAGAAACTTGTCACTGCAGGGGGAGTTGGTGGGTGAAAGGCCAGGATTCAATAAGGAAATGCCAAATGTGTGCAAAAGAAATGAAAGATGTGATTTCTGAGCAATGCAAGTAAACTCACTTTTTTTGCTGAAAATGTAAACAAAGCTGTTTCTTGTACAGATTACAGCTGAGTGAGTCTCATTTTATTTCACGAAAGGAATGCTATTGGGAGTGTCAAAATTCGCACAACTTAACGTTTCAGTCTATTTCCAATTGATAACTGAACTCACTACGGTTATTTGAGGAACTTCAGAATTTAAATAAAATTATTAATGTGTACGGTGACTGTTATCTGACTTTTCAAAGTAGCTTTAGTGAAGGGATTAACTGCAGTTAAATTTTTTTTTAAAAAAATGAATTTATAAAAAAAAAAGCTTCAACATTTTGTTAACTGCTGCATGAAACCTGTTTGTCATCCACTTTTTTTCATTTTCCTGTTGAAGAATTTCCTGTAAATACTGATTTCATAAATGCAGGTTTGTATGTGGGTCATCAAAGACTTTTGTGTTCGAGCTGTCTGTCACTCGTGAGGAATTGATTTATTAAAATGAATAACTTATGCAATTTATCCTGGAGTCAGCTACCTTGGAATTTGTTTCTCTATGCTAACTGTGTAGTTATGTTTCTGTAAAACTGGATTAGGTATACACACGTTCCCAAACCCTGGATAACTTTAAAAGCAATTTTTGTTTAGATTTGCAGCATAGTGAAGCTATTTGGCCCATGTCTGTGCCAACTGGGATTGGTCCCTAGCCTTGTGGGTTACAGCATGACACGCAGATTTCCAAGTGCACTTTTTGGGGAAGTGGTGGTGTAGTGGTATTGTCACCAGGCTGGTATTCCAGAGACCCAGGGTAATGTTCCGGGACCTAGGTCCAAATCCCAATGGTGAAATTTGAATTCAATTTGCAAAAAAAAAAGTAGACCCCATGTCTGACCATTTTTCTTGTTGTAAAGTCCCATCTGGTTCACTGACCTTCAGATGTCCTTGTCCTTATCTGGCCTACATGTGACTCCAGATCCACAGCAATGTGGTTGACTCTTAATGTCTGAACAAGGTCAATTAAGGA
The DNA here is from genome assembly GCF_964194155.1 of Cetorhinus maximus. Classification (NCBI taxonomy): domain Eukaryota; kingdom Metazoa; phylum Chordata; class Chondrichthyes; order Lamniformes; family Cetorhinidae; genus Cetorhinus; species Cetorhinus maximus. Next base: position 6,126,442 of record NC_135901.1, on the reverse strand, counting down.
TGGGCAATAAATGCTGACCAAGCCAGCGATGTCCACTTCCAATAAATGTGTATAAAGTTGCTGCCTGTACCCATCACATATGAATTTCTAAAAATTCATTCATGGGATGTGGGCTATGCTGGCTGGGCCAGCATTTATTACCCATCCTTAGTCGCCCTTGAGGGTGGTAGTGAGCTGCCTTGAACAGCTGCAGTACCTGTGGTACAGATACATCCACAGTGCTGTTAGGGAGGGAGTTCCAGGAGTTTGATCCAATGACAGTGAAGGAATGGCTGATATATTTCCAACTCGGGATGGTGAGTGACAATGATGGCAACTTCCAGGTGGTGGTGTTCCCATGTGTCTGCTGCCCTTGTCCTTCTAGATGGTGGTAGTTGTGGGTTTGGAAGGTGCTTTGAAGGGGATTTGGTGAATTCCTGCAGTGCGTCTTGTAGATAGTAGCAGCAGTGTGTACCATCAGTGGTGGAGGGAGTGAATGTTTGTGGATGGGGTGCCAATCAAGCGGTGCTGCTTTGTCCTGGATGGTGTCGAGCTTCTTGAGTGTTGTGGGAGCTGCACTCATCCAGACAAGTGGAGTATTCCATCACACTCCTGACTTGTGCTTTGCAGATGGTGGACAGGCTTTGGAGTCAGGAGATGAGTTACTTGTCACATGGTTCCTGGCCTCTGACCTCTCGTAGCCACAGTATTTATATGGCTAGTTCAGTATCTATGCCCATCTAATCCTTCTGCCAATGACATTAAATTTGTCTCCTGGTTGTTGAAGGACACCAACATTCCCCTTGGTGAGGTCAATCTGTGGGCAATGGTGGGCAGGAAGCAAATGATCCATTCAGAGGGGTGTCTTCACTTGGTGTACCTTTCTCTTTGAAGGCCAAGTGACAGGTTCTGTCTCGGGCATTGCACCATGAAGCTGCCAAATGACATTGGGGATTGTTGCCACTGGTCATTTGTGGCATAGCATGCCAACCTAAAAGAATTGACTTCCAGGTGCAATTGTCGATGGTTAGGGCCTTCGTGTCATGGCTACAATTATCCCTGAACCATTGCTTTGGTTGTCCACTAGTAATTTGGGTCCATGTACCTTGCTACACGGAAGGTCCTTGGGAGTGTGGCCATCTTCCATTGTTTATAACCACAGCCGGTGTTAATTGCTGAGCAAACCAAATCTCAGGGAAACTTGTCTTATGGACTATACCCTTTGTTTTGTATTCTGAAAACAAAGCGATGCACTGATCTTAGTAAGAAGTCCAGTAATGCTTTTACTTTTATTTCTTAAAATCCCAAAAGTTTTATTAGCAACAATAAAAGGAAACGTAAACACACAAGATTAGTTACACCATTAATTTTAGTTTTTTAAAAAACATTACCCAAAGAAAGGAAAATTCTACTTGGTCAATCCTACAAGTAAACACCTCCCAGGCAACACCTCCCAGGCAACAGTCCCTTTATAGATAGTTAACTATAAAATCCAGTAATATTACACAAGGTGAAGTGTTGTAGCTTTAATAAAGGCATAGCACATGACCTCTAACCTCTTCCACTCTATGTTGGAATCCACTTCAGAATAAAACTGCTTGTTGCAGCCCAGGACTTTTCTGTTGACTGAATGGCCGGTTCAAATGGCAAACTCTCCGGGCCCAGAGCTCCAGCTATCTCTAATCCTAAACTCTTTCCCCTTCCATCCCAGTTCCATTGTTCTCACACCTCTTTGAAACTCAAATCCATCCACATATAAAATCTTTTTATGTTTCTGTCTTGTCTTTGCCTTTGGGGTCAATAAAATATAGTAACCCCACTACTCTACCTATGGAACTCCCTGCGAAATGTAAAGATGTTTTTTGGCATCTCTGATTCCCCTTTGATATTCAAACAAACTCTCAACTTCTCTAAAAACGCAAATTTTAGATCTAACCTAGTTAATTGTCCCTCAAGCTAAACACCCCTATCCTTTACATCTTTCAAAACCTCAAGACAACCTGACTCCTATTAATCTCCTACATGCACCTGTGCGAGTGTGCACCCACTGACTCTGTTTGAGTACCAACACACTTAGGCAGTCCTCTCAAATACAGAGCTCCTGAGGGAAATGGGTACTTCATATCCACTCTGCATCATGGCCCTCTTCATTACAGATAAAATGCCTAATTTTGTACACTACTTACGTTCTACTCCTTGGTCTCCTCTGTTCCAAAGAAAGCGAAATAGGTAACATTTCCTTTAGTGGAAGGGCCAGATTTAAGGTGAGATCGCAGCCAATAAATTGCGTTCCATTTTAGATCAGAAGCCTGCGAGTTTGAAGTGGGTGTGGAGGATTCTGACGACTAAACCTCAAATATTTGCATATTGGCGAATAAATAATATTATTACCAAGTTGGTGAGTCCCTCTAGGTATCGTCTATGCTAGCAGAATGATTTAATATGCTACACCATCAGCACATTTGGCATCTTGACTTCCCAATGTATGGTGTGTTTGGGGGGGAAAAAATCTTAAAATGAGTCTCAAATATCCAACCATCTCTATGCAGAATCCCTCAAAAGCATAATTATGCGTAATTATTCCTGCAGTTTATTTTTTAAACTAAAAAGGCCATCCAACACCAGCTTCCTCTTCCCAAGCCAGTATGCCCAGTGGTGAGGCGCAAATCACTCCAAACCCACTCTGTTACGCAGGACAGGTCTTTCATATGCCTGATACCAGACTCCGGAAGCAACTGCTGTACTCAGAACTCAATGGAGGCAGGAGACGCTTCAGTGACACTTATTTCCCCCCCTTTCCCACCCCCCAAGTAACACCGACTCATGGGAGTCCCTGGCTTGTGACCGACCAAAATGGTTGGAGGAGGTTCTTTTGTGAAGGTGAAGCCCAGGTGTCCGAGAGAGCGCGCAAACCCGTGCACGAGCCATCCGCCCCACCCTTCAATCTCCAGCTGCCTCTGCATGTGGCACAGTCTGCAGATCGTACGCTGGGCTTCTCAGCCACCATAGAACCCATCGGACTGGAGTGGAAGCAAGTCATCCTCGAACCTGAAGGGCTGCCCAAGTAGGAGATGTTAAATCACTACACAAATAATCACCTCCTTTCAAAATATTAAACAGGAATTTTATCCAAATAAACATTTTAAAGTTTTCCCCTCTAGCATTTCATTTAAATAGTTTTGAAAAGTAATGCACGCACTGATGAGGGTTGAACCAGAACATTCAGTTACTCGTCTGTCTCAGTGCCATTATATTCCAGCTGCCAAGGAGCCTTTGATATATATTTAGACAGTGAAAATACAGCTGTAAGTAAATGGATATTGAGTCTTAAACCCAAAGTGCTGAAAGAGGTTGAGACCTTTTGAATGGAAACTCCGATGGGGAATTCGGGAGAAACTTCATTTCCCAGCGAGTGGTGAGAATGTGGAAATCGCTACCACCGGGAGGAGTTGAGGTGGACGGCATAGATATGTTTAAAGGGAAGTTGGAGAGACATTAGAGAGAAAGGAACAGAAGGATGTGGTAAGGGGGTGGGAGGAGGCTCATGTGGAGCAGAAATACTGGCATGCAGCAGATGGGCCGAACGGTCTGTTTCTGTGCTGCTGTCGTGTAGAAAAGTCGGCCCTTTCAAATAAAAACCCTATGGATAAATTTAATCATGTGAAATGCGTAATTTTTTTAAAGCCTCAATTTGTATGCTAGAAGTTTTAATGAGTTGAAAAAGCAAATGGAAATTTGTGTAGAAAGTTTTTGGATATATGTAGGAAAAGAGACTTTAACATTTTGTTCAATAGTAGGGTATAAGGCCACAGATGATAGTCAATGAGCCATTAGCACTTAGAAGGGAGGCCATTTGGCCCATCGAGTCCATGCTGGTCCACTGTAGAGCAATCCAGTCAGTCCCATTCCCTCTACTCTATCCCCGTACCCCTGCAAGTTTATTTCCATCAGGTTTCCACCCAATTTCCTTCTGAAATCATTCATCGTCTTTGATTCCACCACCCTCGTGGGCAGCGAGTTCATTACCACTCGCTGTGTAAAAAAAGTTCTTCCTCACATCTCCCCCACATCCCTTGTGCAAAACCTCAAGTCTATGTCTCCTGTACCTCGCTCATGGGAACAGCTTTACTTTGTCTACTTTATCTAAACCTGCCCTAATCTTATTCACCTCTAACAGTGGAGATGTTAACATTTTTTCCCCATAGGAAATATTGACATGATTGGAACATTAGAACATAACAAATAGGAACAGGAGTGGACCATTCAGCCCCTCGAGCCTGCTCCGCCATTCAATAAGATCATGACTGATCCTCTTGTGTTTCGATTTCCACATCCCCATCTAACCCTGGCAACCTTTGATTCTCTTGCCTCACAAGAATCTGTCCACCTCTGCCTTAAAAATATTCAATTACTCCGGCTCCACCATATTCTGAGGCAGAGAATTCGAAAGTCGCACAACCCTCTGAGAGAAAAAAAATTCTCCTCATCTCTGTCCTCTAATTTTAAAACAGTGCCCCCTAGTTCTGGACTCACCCATAAGAGGAAACATCCTTTCGACATCCACCTTGTCAAGGCCGTTCGGGATCTTGTATACACTTCAATCAAATCACCCTGATTTTTGAAAACAAAACCTGACTGTATATCCAGCATGGCTTGTTGGCTAGCAGCCTGGCCGCAGGGTCAGAGGTTGTGGATTCAAGGCCCAGTCCAGTGACTCGAGCCCACAAGCTGGGCTGACACTCCTGATGCAGTGCTGAGAGAATGCTGCACTGCCGTATGAGGCTTTCAACCGAGGGCCCCCCATCTGCCCTCTCGGCTGGATGTAAAGGATTGCAAGGGTACTATTCCGAAGAAGAGCAGAGGAATTATCCCTACTGTGCCATGAGCATTTATCTCTTGGCCAATGACACTGAAAAAAGCAGTAATCACATTGGTAATCCGACAATGCGACAGTGCTTACACTTCAAAAGTACTTCATTGACTTGTAAAGTGCTGTGGGATGCCATGAAAGGTGCTTTATAAAGGCATCATATCTACCAAATTGTTTAGAATAGATAAGAGTTGTGTATTGCTGAGGAGACATGCTGCGAAGATTTTCGTCTTGCACTTAGCAGATTGGTCAAGGTGTTACTTTGGACAATGCACCAAGGGAACTGTTTCCCCCCAGGCTTTTGTTTAATTCAAAAAAAGGCGTAATGCCTGGACATGTTCCTTTTGCCTGCAGAGGACAGGTTCCTGTTTCTGAATATATGTCGCTTCTGCTAAATCTTCTTGATTGGAACTCGTGTCCCCTGAGCGTTAGCCTGGACCGCTGGATTACTAGCCCAGTGACAGTACCACTACACCGTCATCTCCCCGAAACTCTTTGGGCTACATTTAAGTTTTTAGTGGGTGGTTGCACCTCAGGAAATTTTAGTGACTCTTGATGGCCTGTGTTGACAACTCTTGTTTGGACATGGAGGCAATTATTTGGCCTTGATCAACCATCCTGGCGTTGACCGTTGATTAACTTGCCTTCGATATTTCCCCCAATTTTTCAGCAATAAGATGAGGTTATGTTCTTTTTTAGCCAGCTTAATGCCTTTTAAGGAAATATGTCCTCTTTTTCAATCCTCTTAATGCTTCTTAGGAAGATATTTTCCTTTTTTCCATATCTTAATGCCTTTTAAAGAAGATATTTTCCTTTGTTCAATTATCTTAATGCCTTTTGAGAAATGCTCTCTTCTTCAGTTATCTTAATGCCTTATAATATGCCGCCTCCATGCATTTGAGGAGATATTTGATCATCTTAATGCCTTTTAAGAAGCTTTTCAAAATTCTCCAGATTTTGGGAAGGTTCCATTAGATAGGCATAGAGCAAATGTGATTCCTTTATTCAAGAAGGGAGGGAGACAGGAAGCAGGAAACTACAGGCTCGTTAGCTTAACATCTGTCATAGGGAAAATGTTAGAAGCTATTATTAAGGATGTTATAGCAAGGCATTTAGAAAAACTCAAAACAATCAGGCCGAGTCAACATGGTGTTTTGAAAGGGGAATCATGTTTAACCAATTTATTGGCGTTCTTTGAAGGAGCCACATGTGCTATGGATAAAGGGGAACCGGTAGATGTACTGTACTTAGATTTTCAGATGGCATTTGATAAAGTGCCACACAAACGCTATTGTGGAAAATAAAAGCTCGTGGGTGTAGGAATGTATTGACATGGATAGAAGATTGGCTGGCTAACAGGAAACAGAGGGTAGCCATAAATGGATTTTCTCTGGTTGGCAGGATGTGACGAGTGTTCTGCCGCAGGGATCAATGCTGGGACCTCTACTTTTTACAAATTATGTAAATGACTTGGATGAAGGGGCAGATGGTTTGGTGGCTACATTTGCTGCCGACACAAAGATAGGTAAGAAAGTAAGCTGTGAAGAGGACATAAAGAGGGAGACATAGATAGGTTAAGTGAGTGGACAAAGACCAGGCAAATGGAGTACAATGTGGGCAAATGTAAAATTGTTCATTTTGGCAGGAAGAATAAAAAAGAAGCATATTATCTAAATGGTGAGAGATTGCAGAGATCTAAGATTCTGGATGATCTGGGTGTCCTAGTGCATGAATCACAAAAGGTTAGTATGCAGATACAACAAGTAATTAGGAAAGCTAATAGAATGTAATAGTTTATGAGAGGTGAATTGAATACAAAAGTAGGGAGGTTATACTTCAGTTGTACAAGGCACTGGTGAGACCACGCCTGGAGAACTGTGTACAGTATTGGTCACCTTATTTAAGGAAGGTTGTAAGTGCATTGGAAGCAGTTCAGTGAAGGTTTACTAGACTAATACCAAGAATGGGTGGGTGTCTTATGAGGAAACATTGGACAGCTTAGGTTTGTATCCGCTGGAGTTTAGAAGAGTAAGAGGTGACTTGATCGAAACATTTATGATCCTGAGGGGTCAGTGGATGTGGAAAGGATGTTTTCTCGTGGGAGAATCTAGAACTAGGGGTCACTATTTAAAAATAAGGGTTCGCTCATTTAAGACAGAGATGAGGAGAAATTTTTTCTCTCGGAGGGTGGTGGGTCATGAAACTCTCTTATTTGAAAGGCGGTGGAAGCAAGGTTTTTTAATATTTTTAAGGCAGAGCTACATAGATTCTTGATTGACAAGGGGGTGACAGGTTATCAGGGGTAGGAGGAGGTTACAGTCAGATCAGCCATGATTTTATTGAATGGCGGAGCAGACTTGAAGGGTCTTGTGGCCTACACCTGCTCCTAGTTCATATGTTTGTATATGTCCTCATTTTGGTTATCTTAATGCATTTAAGAAGATATGTTCTCTTTTTCAGTCATCTCAATGCCTTCTGAGAAAATATGTTCTGTATCTTAATGCATTTTAGAACATTTGTCCTCTTTTCCAGTCATTTGGGAAGATGGGTTCTATTTATCAATCATCTTAATGCCTTTTGAGAAAATATATCCTTTTTAGTCATCTCATGGCCTTTTAAGAAGATGTGCTCTCCTTTTGCGAATGCTTTTTAAGATGTTCTCTTTTTCAGTCATCTTAATGTCTTCATCTTCATGTCTTTTGAGAAGATAGGTCCCCATATCCTTCAACATGTTAATGCCTTTTTGCGACGCATTTTTGGGGAAAGGGGCTTGTAATGGCTGGAGGGGCCGAATAACCACCCCAACCACGTGGTCCTCATTTTGAATTCCGACCGTTGGCGGGAAAGCTCGAGCCGCCCGCCGCCCGCGCGGGGTCTGGAGGTGGTGGGAAGCTGATTGGACGGCGGGCCGCCGCCGCGCGATGGACGAAGCAGAAACGCCCGCCGTGATTGGTCACGGGGGCGTGGCGATGGCTGTCCGCGCCCCCTCCCTGCGGCCGCCCCGGTATTTAAGCCGTTATATGGAGGGGGAAGCGACGCCATTTGAGGATGTGAGGGGCTGGTCATGGAATAAAGTAGAAATAAAACATTATAAGAGGGAACACAGTTTTTGAAATAAGGTTACTCTAATCAGGAGAGGCTCCCCTTTGTTTTAAAAAGTGAAATAAAAGGCAGCCAGGACCTCGTTGGGATGCCAGTTTAGGCAGGGTCAAAGGTCACCCAAACATTGGCCAACTAATGTGGCTCTGACTGCATGTCAGAACTGTTGGACTTAAATGAAAAGTTTCCCTCTTAAGAGGAAAGATAGGCTTTAAGAGATAGGAGAGGTTGCGACGTAGTGGTAGAGCAAGTCAGTGAAGCGTGTCAGGTTGGAGGTAGGCAAGTGACCAGTGGTAGGCTGAAGAGTTGAAATAAGGCAGTAAAGGGTCTCAGAGCACCAAAGGTCCAGGTAAGACGAAATGGCAGGAGTTACGTGCACGCACACACACCATCATCATCATCATCACACCATCATCATTGCATGTGGGGCAAAAGGGAGAACGGCGCCAATTTCACTTGGGATTCGCCGAGTGCCCCTCACTCAAAGGGAGCCAGGGCGACGCCCTGGAGTGAATTGCTTTGGCGTTGCACCCTTCAGCCACCTTGCGGAGCCCTGGCCAACGTTGGCGCGTGGGAGATTTGGGTGCCCCACACCCGAAACGCGGCAAGCTGCCCCGCTGGCAGCAGCAAGCAATAAAGGGCAGCGAATGGCATGTCGGCTCTTCCCTTGCGAGGGAGGTGCTGTTTTAAGAGTAAGGAAGTTTTGCCCCCATTATACAAAGCCTCGGCGAGACCACGCCTGGAGCACATGTGCACAAGTTTCAGTCTCCTTAGCTAAGGAGACTTGCCTTTGGTGGGGATGCAGTGAGGGTTCACGAGACTGATCCCTGGGATGCTGGCATGGGGGTGAAGCGCAGAATGGCCTCCTTTCTCATTCCGTGAATCCCTACGAGAGGGCCGTCCTACAAGGTGAGATTGAAGTAGGGGAGCCTGTTAACGCTGGAGTTTGGAAGAATGGGAGGTGATCTGATTGAAACTTTGAAGATTCTTCGAGGGTTTGACGGGGTCGGTGCCGACAGACTGTTTCCCTCCTGCGGCTGTAAAGTCTAGAATGGGGGGGGGGGCGGGGGCGTCACAGTCTCAGGGTGAGGGGTCGTCCATTTTGGACTGAGATGAGGGCAAATTCCTTCACTCGGAGGATTGTGAATCTTTGGAATTCTAAACCTCCTCCTCAAGAGCTGTGGATGCTCCGTCGCTAAGTCTATTCAAGTCTGAGACCGATAGGAATTTGGGCGCGAAGGGATAGGGCGGGAAGGTGGAGTCGAGGCAGAAGATCAGCCACCATCCTATTGAATGGGGGAGGGGGGCAGGCCCGAGGAGCTAAATAGCCTCTCCCTGTTCCCTGTGCTGTCGAATGGCCTGTTTCTGTGCCCTATGTCCTGTGTGGTTTCCGACAAGTGCCCCAGTTCCTTCTGCTAACGTCCCTCATGCGAAAAACCGACAGATTTGTAATAGCAGGCAGACCTTTAAACAGTGAATAAAAACGGGGCTCATGAAATAATTCATTATTTAGGAAGTAAATAGGAAGGGAAACCCCCGTTTAAAAATCGTACCATTGTAACTTATATTGACTTTCATCATTCTCTCAACCAAAATACAGCCGCTGACTCCCTCCCAAACCGGAGCTCAAATTCAGTGGTATTGTGGTCACCCTTTGCAATGCAGTCATTGACTGTTGGATGATTAACAAACCCCCCCCCCGGTTGTCCCTCCTCTCTAACTCTCGCCTGGCCTGTTCCCGAGCCAGTTTGAAAGTATACTGTTCTAGAAAAACTGTCCTGACTGTGTTCTAGAAATTTGAGACCGGGAGTAGAGTGCTGGTGTAGTGTTGTGGGTTTAAACTGCCCACCCGTGTACGTGACGGTGATGAGGAACGCTCGCATGTGGCTCCTGAATGATTTCACGAGCCCCATTTTTATTCACTACTGTTTAAATCTCTGCCTATTATTACAAATGTGTTGGTTTTTGGCAGGAAGGATGTTAGCAGAAGGAATTGAGACACTGGTCGGAAACTACACAGGATTATACAGCACAGAAACAGACCAGTCGGCCCAACCAGCCCATGCTGCTGTTTATGCTCGACTCAAACCTCCTCCGATATTCCTCATCCAAATCTCTCATTGTAACCCCTCTATTCCTTTCTCCCTCATGTGTTCATCCAGCTTCCCCCTTAAATACATCTACACTATTCACCTCAACCACTCCCTGTGGGAGCGAGTCCCACATTCTCTCCCACTCTCTGGGTAAAGGAGTTTCTCCTGAATTCCCCATTGGATTTCGTGGTGACTGTCTTATATTGACAGTCTCTGGTTCTGCACTTCCCCACAAGAGGAAACGTTCTCTCGTATCCACTCTTATCGAAACCTTTCATCATTTTAAAGACTTCTACTAGGTCACCCCTCAGCCTTCCATTTTTTCCAAAAGAGACCCACCCTGCCAACCCTTGCCTGATATATATAACCACGCATTTCTGGGATCATCCTTATAAATCTTCCCTGCGCCCTCTCCAGTGCCCCTGTATCCTTTTTATAATATGGTGAACAGTTCTGCACACAGTACCATAAATCTGGTCTAATCTCGGTTTGGTGCTGGTTTAGCAGAACTTCCCTACTTTTCAATTCTAGCCCTCTAGAGATAAAGCCTGGTGTTTGTTTGCTTATTTTTATGGCCTCGCTAACCTGTGGCACGGTTTTCAATGATTGACATATTCGTAACTGAGACCCCTTTGTACATCTACTACACCTAGTCTACCATCTTCCAAGTAATTTGTGACCTCTCTGTTCTTCCTACCGAAATGAACTACCTCACATTTATCTGTGCTGAACTTTATTTGCCAATTATTTTCCCATCCTGCAGGTTTGTTGCTGTCCTCCTGTAATTTGTTGCAGCCCTCCTCAGTACTGACTCTTTCCCCCAGCACCCCCCTGCCAATTTGCCGTCAGAGGCAAATTTAGAGAATGCATTGTGAAACTATTCCGATACTCCCGAGACTGATATAGTGCCGGATATAGCAGAATACATATATTTCTTCTATTCCCCAAGACTTGCCCCAGTTTCAGTAGTATAATGCAGTCTTCCCTAGTTGAATATCTGATGAGAGATTAATCGCCTCCAAGCTTTTATTCTCATTCACGGGACTTGGGCACCGCTGGCAAAGTCAGGATTTAATGCCTTCCCCTAAATTGCTCCTTGAGAAAGTGGTGGCGAGCTGCTGCCTTGAGTATAACTGAGAGGCTTGCTAGGCCATTTCAGAAGGCAGTTAGGAGTCAACCATATTGTTGGGGCCTGGATTCACACGTGGGCCAGACCAGGTAAGGTTGGCAGATTTCCTTCCCTGAAGGACAGTAGTGACCCAGATAGGTTTTTACAACAATCAGATAGTTTCATGGTCACCGTCACTGAGACTAGCTTTCAATTCCAGATTTATTTAATGAACTGAATTTAAATTCCCTCCTGCCAGGTTAGGATCCAAACACACATCCAGGCCTCTGGATTATTAGCCTAATAACATAACCGCCCAAGCAATCCCGTTTTATAAAAGTCTGAAGGAGTTCTTCCAAAAACACCCTTATGACACCAGTTGTTGAACCGCACGTTGAACATTTTGATCTTGTCTACTCTATGTCAAGTTACAGATGGATGAAATAGTAATCTAGAGGTTATTACTTTTGTTTTTGCTTTTTAATTTAGGCCCTAGCTGCTCATGCTCCCTGAGCAGAACCTCTTACACCATAATACCTATTTAGCTGGTACCTACATGAACCACGATAACTGGGCCCTCTCCCTCCCTCTCCACGTTACTCTGCAGCCCGAGGAGATGTCCTTAAATCCATTACTGAGCACAGAATGCACAACATTCGGAACTCACACCCTTGGCTACTGTCCCCGACTATTCCTACATTTTGTTCTCTCCGCCACCTCCCACCACCAACCTGAATTGTCCCCTGTAACTCGGTACCATGGTCACTTTGCTCATACATCATGCAGCTGTCCTCATGGCTCCAAGAACTTTGAATTTATTGGACAAGTGCAAAGGCTAATGCGCTTCCAGTGCAACCTTCTTGATACCCATACCTGTATCACCAGTAGTCACACCGTCCCACGCCTGACCACAGACTAAATCTCAGACTAAAATTATGTAACTTAAGGTGAGTGGCTGCTTGCTGAATCAAATTGTCCAGGCAACTTTCTCCCCATTGTCCAAAGTTCAGGCTCCAGCTGAACAACTCTGAACTGAAGTTCCATGAACTGCACTTACTGCAGCTGTGGTTGCTGTGGATCACATTGGTGCCAACCAACTTCCAAATGTTACGGCTGCAACACATCATATCAAGTCAATTCTGATCTGGAAGTTGCTCAATATCAGAGTATTTCCATCATTTTCTATTTTTATTGCATATTTTCAGCATCCACAGTATTTTTGCTTTTCTTTGACCAGGGAAATGTAAGAATATGGAAATCGTTATATTAAGAGTTTGCGAAGCATGTCTGAGCTGGGAACTCATGGGTACAATCACACCACAAAAACACCGTCTACCAGCTGTATGTAGACACGGATTCACTTGGTCATCCCATTTACTGACACAAGAACACAGTCACGTCAGAGGGAGACCATTCAGATACTTTATATGCGCAGAGGGATCTATTCAGTATTTCCACTATTCAGCTTTAAAAGTTCAAAGCAATTGATATACAATCAATTGGTGATGAGGAACTGTTTAAATGTCTGTTTGCGAGAAAAGACACACTCGTTCACACCGTCTGCTAATAACCCTGAGTTCACATTTGACATTGAGCGTTTTTTCCTGCTGTTAATCAAATCCAGGATAGAACTATGGATGCTGTGTCAACTGACTTAACCATTTTATATCCAGGGTTCAAATCGTAATCGGACCACGAAAGATGATGTTGTATTCGATGAAACAGGTTGTCGATGGCGGTGGTGGTTACCCAGCATTCACCGTGAGACAAAATGTGCCCTATCTGTACAACAGGCGATTGTTGCGCAGGCGCAGTGTCGCTCTGACTGGAGCATGCGCAGTGCAGGTGTTTGGATGGGCTGGTGTCGGAGCCGCAGGGAGACAGAAATTGACTGGAGGCGGTGAGTGAGTGAGGCCGAATCGAGCCGGCGGGTCGGGGTGGAGAGGCTTCAGAAACACCCGGTGTAGGCCGCAATCCCGGATCACAGCCTCCATGACCCGTGTTTGCAGCTCCGGGGCTTCTTCCCGGTGACAGCGCCGGCTTCAGGGGAAGAGGCTCCGGAGTGGGAGATTCAGAAACTGCGGGGAGACCGCGGGCCGCCCGGGGGCTCAGAAACTTGGGGGACGGACTCAGGGTCCGGGTAAGACCCACCCGGGAGGGTCCCCCCTCCTGTGTCCCGCCCGACGGCAGCTGGGGTCCTGCCTGAGACCCTGAATCAGAGACACAGGAGCTGGAGAACTGAACCCAGGCAGAGGAGAGGGAGGGAGAAATCTGGGAGTGGAGGAAAGAAATGGTGGAGATGGTGAGATGGGTTTGGATTTCAGCCCAGGGAGGAGGGAGAGTGTGTGGGACGGGGATTTACAGCTTTGGGGGAACAAGAGAGGAATAAATGTTCCATAGAAACTACAATTGTCTGTTCTGAATTTCAGTCCTGGATTTAAAGCGATGACTTTTGTAAACTTGTTTTACAGGGTATTAAACGGAGGTGACTGGCAGACAGAAAACGCAAAGCAAACATCACATCAAGATCTGTCAGAGGCACTGAATTCATCAGGACCTGAGTATCATCAACTTTTGAATGTGGAAGGAGAAATGTTCGTCTATTCTGTCTTTGGGAAAGGATTTCAAACATCGGTGTGACTGGAAAAGCCTCAACACACACACACACCCGAGTGAGAGTGTTCCAGTGAACTGACTTTGGAAAAAACTTTAAGCAGTTACACAGTCTGCAAAAATATCACACCATTCACAGTGGGGAGAAACTGTTCACGTGTTGTGTGTGGACAAGGCTTCAACTAAGCCTCCAACCTGGACAGAGACAAGGACCCCCACACCATGGAAAAACCATGGAAATGTGTGGACTGTGGGAAGGGACTCAATTTCCCATCCCAACTGGAAGTTCATCGGCACAGTCAGACTGGGGAGAGACCGTTCACCTGCTCCATCTGTGGGAAGGGATTCACCCATTTGTACAAACTTCGGACACACCAGCGAGTTCACACTGAGGAGAGGCCATTCACCTGCCCTGTGTGTGGGAAGGACTTCACTTGGTCATCCCACATTGTGACACACCAACTTGTTCACACTGATAAGAGACCGTTTACATGTTCTAACTGTGAGAAGAGTTTTAAATGCAGAAAAGATCTGCTGATACATCAACGTATTCACACTGGGGAGAAGCCGTTCACCTGCTCCGTGTGTGGGAAGGGATTCATTCAGTCATCCCACCTTCTGACACATCAACTTTTTCACTCTGATAACAAATTTTTTAATTGTTCTGACTGTGACAAGAGCTTTAAAAGCAAAAAGGATCTGCTAACACATCAATATACTCACACTGGAGAGAGGCCATTCACCTGTACCAACTGTGGGAAGGGATTCAGCCGTCCGTCTGCCCTACTGAATCACCAGCGAATTCACACTGGGGAGAGGCCGTTCACCTGCTCTGACTGTGGGAAGGGATTCATTAATTCATCCAACCTTCTGATACACCAGCAACTTCACACGGGGGTTAGACCGTTCACCTGCTCTGACTGTGGGAAGGGATTCACCCGTTCATCTAACCTTCTGACACACCAGCAGGTTCACACTGAGGAGAGACCGTTCACTTGCTCCGTGTGTGGGAAGGGATTCACTCGGTCATCCAACCTATTGAATCACCAGCGAGTACACACTGGAGAGAGGCCGTTCACCTGCTCTGTGTGGGGGAAGGGATTCACTCAGTTATCCAACCTGCTGACATACCAGAGCATTCACAGTGGGGAGAGGCCATTTACCTGCTCTGTGTGTGGGAAGAGATTTTCTCATTCATCCTATCTGCTGAAACACCAGCGAGTTCACAGTGGGGAGAGGCCGTTCACCTGTAATGCCTGCGGAAAGGCATTCACTCAGTCATCACACCTGCGAACACACCAGTGGGTTCACAAACGACTGCAAGGTTTGGATTCTACTCTTGTTGATGCTGTTAATCATACCAGGACCGAACCATGTTCATTCTGACTGTCCTGACCTGTTGATGAGGTTCAATATTCTGAATAAATGTGAAATAAATCAGCTTTGTTTGTAGATTTTTGTTTTTCCCCACCTGAGTGTTTAACATCGCCTGGCTGGAGACAGAAAGGACAATCTGGGGGAGGATCTTACGGTAGGAACAGAACTTCAGCCTGGACACAGTCCATCAGGGTGACACTTAGGGAACCCCAAACAACACTTTGGTCTTTCTCATCTTTCTTCACTGATGGCACAATCCCAATGTGGGTGAATCCTGAGGTGTGTAAGAAATGTGTCTCAGCTGCTCTCTGCCATGGTTCAGAGCTCCTAGACACAGAACAGAAGGCTCTTTTACAACTGGGTTTAGAGTCAGGAAGAACAGTGGTGAATGCTGGAAACGTGCTGCCAAATCAAGGGTTGGTGTAAAATTGTGATCTGTTCCTGACTGAAAGTGAAACAGCAGGTTTAAGTTTCCAGACGGAAACTCTTAATAAGTCTAAAATGGTTCAACGTGTTTGTGTGTCAGTCCCGAGTCACTGAATCGAAACATGCTGAAATTTATTGGGTTAAAATCTGCATTAAACTAGAAGCTGGAGGAGTTCACAGGAGGCTGTTAACTGCTGGGACAATAATACAACAGTTTGATTCCCAGAAAAAGAACGACCTGCAGCGTATGTCCAAGAATTCCCAGTTTTATTCCCCCACACTGTCCTTTTAAATATACCTCACTCCTACCAGCCTTTAACTATCAGAAAGGTAACAGAGAGAAGGCTGAAGCTGTGTCTGCCCCTTTAACTTCACAGTGTCAGGACCCCTTCAGTCCCTTTAAGAATGAGTGATGTGTTCAGCTGAAGATTCCTATTGGTAGTTTTCTGGGCGGTTTCCTTATTATGATCATTCCCAGTGAGCCTTGGGTGTGTGAACCCGCCCCACTCCCAGGCGCGGCAACGCACCCTGTCCCCGGGTGTGTGAACCTGCTCTATGTGTTACACGCCTGTGGGCTCTCGTGTTTCTCTCCATCTCGTTTATTCTGCTCCTTCTGCTTGAAGTTGCTGTTTGTGATTTTATTATCTGGAAGTTTAACAGTAACGGTATTAACCAATGTTATGGTCAAACTGTAGATGTAAAATGTCACCTTAGCTCCTTAAACATTTTAGTAGCAGTTTGGTTACAGTGACAACACTGACTTTAGAATCTCTAAATTGTGGATTTCACCTTCAGAACCTGAGCATATTGACCAGGCTTCTAACCTCATCATGATATTCAAAATTTGCAATTGAAATCTGGTCTCAGTGATAGTGTCCGTGAAACTATCATTGATTGTTGTAAAAACCCATCTGCTTCACTAATGTCCTTTATGGAAGGAAATCTGCTATCCTCATTTGGTCTGGCCTACATGTGAGGCCAGACCCACAGCAATGTGGTTAACTTTTAACTGCCCTCTGAAATAACCGAGGAAGCCACTCTGTTCAAGGGCAGTTAAGGTTGGGCAACAAATGTTGGCCTTGCCAGTGACACCCACGTCCCATCAAAGAATAAAACAAAATATATTTTGCATGTGAAGATTTAATCATTTCAAGCATAAATTTAATCTCATTGACAGCTATCAGCAGCTATTAACCCTGTTATGTTTTTGATAGTTAAAGGCTGGTAGGAGTGAAGTGTATTTAAAAGGACAGTGTTTGGGAAGCACACATCAATTTCTAATGACTCTAGTGTTATGTGGGTAATATTTGTGTCAAAAGGATGGGGTGAATCTTGTAACAATCTCCCAGAGATTAACTGGGATTGAGGGGCAAGACTAAAGGTGAGCATTAGTGCGCTGTACTTTACATTACTTAGTGACAAACCTTGTTGTGTTAAAGTTTACTAATTCACACTGGTGTAGTACTGAGTCAATTGCTCAGATTGATTTTTAATGTTAAGGATTATTTTTCCTGCAGGATTTTCTATTTAGCTTCCACCTGACCCACTGATAGTGTCAGACAGAATCTAGAACTGTCTGCTCAGTCGAATGGACTGCTGCAGGATCCTAATGGTATCCAATTAAAAATCTATCAACTGGTTAACAGGCACAACTGAAACCAGCTCAACACAAAATGGTGTGTGTGAGTGTGTGCGTGCACACACTCGAGGGTAGCAGTGGAAGGGTGCTTTTCTGAATGGAGAGCTGTGACTAGTGGTGTTCCGCAGGGATCAGTGCTGGGACCTTTGTTGTTTGTAGTATACGTAAATGAGTTGGAGGAAAACGTAACTGGGCTAATTAGTAAGTTTGCAGATGACACTAAGGTTGGAGGAGTTGCAGATAGTGAAGAGGATTGTCAAAGGATACAACGGGATATAGATCGTTTGGAGACTTGGACGGAGAAATGGCAGATGGAGTTTAATCCGGACAAATGCGAGGTAATGCATTTTGTAAGGTCTAATACAGGTAGGAATTATACAGTAAATGGCAGAACCCTTAAGTGCATCGACAAGCAGAGGGATCTGGTCACTGTACAGGTGCACAGGTCACTGAAAGTGGCAACGCAGGTGGATAAGGTAGTCGGGAAGGCATATGGCATGCTTGCCTTCATCGGCAGGGGTATTGAGTATAAAAGCTGGGAAGTCATGCTGCAGATGTATAGAACCTTGGTTAGGCCACACTTGGAATATTGCGTGCAATTCTGGTTGCCACATTACCAGAAGGTTATGGAGACATTGGAGAGGGTGCAGAGGAGGTTTACCAGGATGCTGCCTGGTCTGGAGGTTATTAACTATGAGGAGAGGTTGGAGAAACTCGGATTGTTCTCACTAGAGCGACGGAGATTGAGGGGCGACTTGATAGAAGTTTACAAAATTATGAATGGCATGGACAGAGTAGATAGTCAGAAGCTTTTTCCCAGGGTGGAAGAGTCAATTACTAGGGGACATAGATTTAAGGTGAGAGGAGAAAACTTTAGAGGAGATGTGCGGGGCAAGTTTTTTTACGCAGAGGGTAGTGAGTGTCTGGAATTCGCTGCCAGAGGAGGTGGTGGAAGCAGGTATGATAGTGGTGTTTAAGAGGCAACTTAACAAATACATGAATAGGATGAGAATAGAGGGATACGGACCCCGGAAGTGCAAAATGTTTTAGTTTGACAGGCAATA
This sequence comes from Cetorhinus maximus, assembly GCF_964194155.1. NCBI lineage: Eukaryota > Metazoa > Chordata > Chondrichthyes > Lamniformes > Cetorhinidae > Cetorhinus > Cetorhinus maximus. The sequence continues at coordinate 6,108,174 of NC_135901.1, read as the reverse complement.
TGATCGGCGCAGGCTTGGAGGGCCGAAGGGCCTGTTCCTGTGCTGTCCTTTTCTTCTTTGTTCTTGTGTCTATGTGTCTGATTGGGAACGCATCATTCTTCACGTTTGCAATGTATTTCCTGAAGTAATTATCCCCAGCAAGTATTTTAGTCCTTTATTTCCATTTATTCCAAATGAAATATCTTTACAAATCTTTTAATAGATTATAATAGATTACAATAGATCTGACAATTATCTGGAACCCATTCTCTGGGGTGCTGCTGTTTAGAAAACAATCTCACACTGACCATTCAGTTACCAATATAAGCACATCTGTCCCCAAACTCACTTCACCTCTCGAGTCCGTATGACTCTTCTTCAGAGCGTATGGTCGTCTTCAGTCATACAGACTCGAAACGTTAACTCTGTTTCTCTCTCCACAGATACTGTGAGACCTGCTGAGTTTTTCCAACATTTTCTGTTTTTATTTCAGATTTTCAGCATCCACAATATTTTGCTTTTATTTCACTTAACTTCTCTCCTCTTTCTCTCAGATACTGAGTCACTTAATCTCTCTGTTTCAGAGAGCACCTAAACTCACTTAATTTTTTTCTCTCTCTCTGAGAAAGAACCTAACACACTTAATCTCACTTAGCCTCTCTTCTCTGTCTGAAGCAGTGCTCAACGTACAGAGAGTCATTCCCCTCTCTCTCTGTTTCACTCTCTCACTCTCAGACAGGCCTCGATTCACTTTAACTCTCCTATTTTCTGATAACTGTTTTTGGGCAAAATTATTCATTTTATATAATTTCCCCTTATTTCTCCCAAGGATAACCATCAGCTTGTTTCCCCCTTCAGTGAATATGGTAAAACCCCAAATAAGCTCATATGTTTAAATCTTTAAATTGGGAATGGAGGTGAATGTAATGCTGAGACTGGCAGCAATCTGTGTGGTTGTTCTTGATGCTGTCAGACTGAGTCCACCCTCACAGGCAGGAAGACTGTTCACGGTGATAACATGAAACTAACACCTGCTGTTTCATTCTCAGGAAACACAACTTCCTGTTTCTCTGCTGCTGGTTCCTAACCACACATCTCATTTCTGAGCAGAAAATAAATCCAGAGGCCACGGTCGGGTGAGAACATCTGTCAAGGCGGCCTATATCTGGCCACAGAGTCAGGGCAGAGTCACACAGATCACATTGCGGTGACATTTACAAATGAGCCTGTTGTTTCTGTTCAGAGTCTCCATTCCCGGACATATGTGGCCGTGTCTGTGGGTCAGTCACTGAGTTCCCTCTGCTCTCCATAGCCAGGAACTGCTAGCCTGCTCCTTTCCATTTTATATCATTCTCTCACATCATTCTATATTACTTGCTTCCTCTATTTCTCAGCTTTATCTTTCACCACCTCATCTTTCTGTTTTTTTAAGTGTCTCAGTTTTTCTCTGTCTTTGTCTCTCCTTTCCTCTATATCTCTCTCAATGTCAGTGTGTTCCTGTTTAATTGAGATGTTCAATATCATGAAGGGTTTTTGATAGATTAAAGAAGGAAAAACGGCTAAAGGCAGAAAATGCTGTAAAAACTCAGCAGGTCTGGCAGCATCTGTGGACAGAGGAACAGATTTAAGGTTTCGAGTCCAATCTGACGCTTCTTTTGAGCGGGAAAAACAGGGGCTGTCCTTCTTAGATCAGAAAAGTTTAGGGGGAAATTTAATGGAGGTGTTCAAAATGAGGAAGGATTTATGATAGTATCGATCGGGAGAAACTGTTTCCAGGAGCAAGAAGGTTTGTAACCAGAAGACACAGAAATTTAACACGTTTGAGAACAGAACTGGAGGTGTGATGAGGAGGACATTTTTACACAGTGATTTGATATGATCTGGAATGCACACACTGACAGGGGGTTGGAAGCAGATATAATAACTCTCAAAGTGAATTGGATCAATATTCGAAGAGGGGAAGATTGGCAGAGTTATGGTGAATGGGACTAATTGGACGGTTCACTCATCTTTGTGACATTCTGAATTTTCCTCTCCTGAGGTTTTAACATTTGATCTTTTCAATCATAATGTGTCTCAAACAGAAGATTTAAAACATTAGTTTCTACGAGGTGTCAGATCTGTTTCCTGTGTGTCTGTGTAACTCGGGAACTGCAGGCAAGGGTGAGAAGGAACCGATTCTTTTCAGTTCCTCTAACAGATGCACCGTCACCTCAGATATCAGAAATCTCTGGAGTTCCCCATGTCATCATTGCCCTCCCCTTGGGTATAACAGCTCTCAGTCAGGTGGAGTCAGTCACACGTGTCTCTGTCATGATATTTCCACTCCTATTTTATCACACACCTCCCTGTGACACTCACCATAACACAGACACCCAAATATCATTGCTTCCTTACACCTTGTCCTCCTATTACAATCGAATCTTTATTCGGTCTCTTGTCTCCCTTAATGTAAGATTACCTGTAGTTAAAGCCACCTCTGTTATTAAGAACTGGAATTGGCCTTTGTGATTATTTTTACACCAGGCTCTAGTCGGCCTCGCGTGTTGCAGCCATAACTCCCTTCACAAACCCAAAGAGGAAGAGGTTGTTTTTTAATGAGTGGGCTGACACCTCAAACCTGCAATCATGTCCCAGAAATCTTTACCTTGCTGGATGGAGGAACTGCCCAGAATTGTCCCATCTGTCATTCCCTTCACTCCTTCTGAGTCTAAGAAAATAGCCAGCAAAAGAATAGAGACTCCCATTTATAATGACACCAGGTGCATCAGCTTAGATGATGTGGTTGGGTCTCTGGAGAGGGCTTGAACCCATATCCTTCTGACTCGGGGTGAGTGTGCCACCAATTAGTCAATGTTGACGTCAGTTCATATTCCAATAGACCGTGTCTGTGTTATTACACTCAACCCATCCCATTCACATTGCATTGATCCTTGACTCTGTTATTAGGGATTAGGCAACACATTGATATCATATTATATCAATAGACCATGACTTGCTCACACTGCTATATGAGACTCAATCTTTGGTTTTGGTGCACGAGATACTGACTGTATTATCATCACATTGGATCCAATGATGAATTCACTAACACACTGTAGCCTGACTTTTATTATTGGAACAAACACTGTATTTGTTACACTCAAAGTGAGCCAAACCTTTGCTGTTCTTCCTTCGGGCCCCATCTGCACTCTTACTGTATCAGACCGTGTGTGTCATTGTTACACTTATACTCTGCCACTGTTATTATCAGAAAATAACCAGCCTTTTATTTCAGTTCTGGTGTCTGATTTTATTATTATCATTGGAAATATTTTTCCTGCCAGTTTTCAACTGGAACCTGTTTCTGGTGTTTGATTGTCACATTTCCATGTTTTTAACTTGATTATTTAGTCTCTATGTGAATTTCCTCATATAAGTCACACTGCAATTCAGCCTTTGGTCTGAAAACTTGTTTCTTGAATAAAATACCGTTATTATAGCTCACAGTATAGGATCATAAGCTCAGAATTACCACTTGGCAGGGTACAGGAGGGTAAACAGTGACTGGGATTGAACCTCACCATCACATAGCACCTTCACGAAAGAAACGGAGAAAAATCTGAGTGTTGCATCCCTGTTGATGTTGATGGGCCATATTCTACCACCTGAAGCATTCTGGGTAGCATCATCTGCCACTGTCTTCAGATGGTACAGGAGCTAATGGAAGGTGTTCAGCTCATCATGTTTGTACCAGCTCATTAGTGTAGCTATCGAATTAGTCCCACTCCCCTGCTATTTACTCCTAGACTTGGATATTTCTTCTCTTCAACTATTTATTCAATTCTCCCAAGAATGTTGCTACTGAATCTGCTTGCAGCACCCTTTCAGGCAGTGCATTCCAGATCACAAAAACACACTGCTTAAAAAAGATGTTCTGAAATCTGTGTCTTCTGATTAGCTATTTTTCTGCTATTGGAGACCCTTCCTCTTTCTTTAGTTCGTCAAAGCCGTTCATGATTTTGAAAACTGCTATTGCATCTTTTTTCTTTCAGACTGCTGCAGTCCATGTGGTGTCAGTTCTGGGCATTCTAAGAGTCAACCATACTGCTGTGTATCTGGAGTCATATGCAGGCCAGACCAGGTGAGGATGGCAGGTTTCTTTCTCTAAAGGACATTAGTGAACCAGATGGGTTTCTGTGACATTTGATAAGGACTTCATGGTCATTATGAGATTTGGTGGGATTCGAACCCAGTCTCCAGAGCATTTCCCTGGGTCTTTGGATTACTAGTCCAGTGTCAACACCACGATGCCACCATTTTTGACCCTTTGCTCCAAGGAAAACAATCCCAGTTTTTCCATATAACTGAAGCCTCTTATCCTTGGTACCATTCTAGTAAATCACCTTCTCTAAGGCTTTGAAATCCTGTTTAAAGTGTGATGCCCAGAAATGAATATAGCACTCCAACTGAGGCCTAACAATTGGTTTATAAAATCAGTATTAACTAATTTAACATAAACACTCTCAAAATAAATTGTTGAAAATCTGCACTAAGATATTGCATGGAGGAGTTCACAGGAGGCTGTTAACTGCTGCTGCAATTGTGTAACCCACATTCGATCCGCAGATAAAGAAGATAACATTGTGGTTATCCATTGACAATCCCTCATGTCAGGGATGATTCTTTCTTGTCAATGACTGGGTGGAAGTGAGATGTCAGTGTTAGCTGTGGGTTCACAAATGACTAATGAGACCTATTTTAGCCTTGCAGGCTCTCCCAAAAGTGAGGACATGGGGGTTGTCAGCGAGTGGAGTTGGTGGTGGATTGTTGACACAAGCAGCTGCCCTCTCTGTTTGTCTCTCTCAGTGGCTGCTCTTGTTGATTGAAACGTTTTTGGATGATGAATCACCATTTTGGAGGCAATTGGGAATCTGCTTCCCAAGTGTTTATGTTGATAGAGCAGAATGTCACAGAGGCCTTGAGATTGTCTTTGAAAAGTTTCCTTTGGCCCCATGTGAAGGGCCTCCCTGGTGTAGCTCTGAGTACAGCACCTGTTTGTCAATCTGAATTCAAGCATTCTGATGACATGCCCAGATATAGTGGTTACATTACTGGATTAGTAATCGAGAGGGAATAATGATCTGGAGATGTGAGTTCAAAACCCATCACAACACTTAGAGATTTTAAATTCAGTTAATTCAATAAATCTGGAATAAAAATCTACTATAAAAGCTGTTATCAGTGATTATGAAACGAATGCATTGTTACAAAAGTCCAACTGGTCCCCTGACATCCTCGAGGAGCGGAAATCTGCCATCGCAGCCTTATCTGGTCTTCAGGTGACTCCAGACCAACAGCAATGTGCTTGACCCTTTGAAATGGTGCATAAGCCACTTGGTCATATCAAAACCGCTCAGAGAAAGTAAAATTCGATTGGATTGCAGCGGTTTGGGAAGGCAGGTCACCATCACATTCTCAAGGGCAATTAAGGATGGTAATAAATGCCTGCATTTCCAGTGACACCCACATCCTATGATGAATGAAAAAAAAGGAGCTGCAGCCTGTTTCTAGGTTTCTCTGTGTTATTGGTGTGTGACAGCATAACTAAAAATACACTACCAGGAATATCCACGAGACAACAATCCTGACAGTTACTCACTGAAAGGATTCACTCAGTCAACCCATCTGCTGACTTCGCATTTGACTGGAGGGATTGGATTCCGCGTTATTGCTGCTGTTTCGGTAAAACTTTGGGGGATTTGCAATTCACCATCAATTCCCTTCTTTTTGGTGGATAATGGAGGTTCTGTGCACTTGGACTTCTGTATAATTTGGTTGCTAATTTTATTTACTGCCCAACACTCGCCGCAATCCCCACATCGTTGCAAAAAAAGGATTCACAATTCACCAATTAGGCCACCCGATGGCGAGGTCTTTACCCAGCATCCCCCGCTGTTGGGATTGTCCCCTATCACCACCACAGGAGAGCACTGCGCAAGTGCAGTCCCGCCCAGTGTTTGGAGCATGCGCCGTAATTGCGATGCTGAGACTTTTGTCTGTCTTATCTTCAAACTGGTAAGGAAATGAAAACACGGAGGGAGCGATGGAAGCGGCGGGAGGACGGGGAGGGTTTCTAACCACCTCGTAAACGTTCCAAACCTCGAATAAGACCCTGAGATACTCCCGTTTGCAGCCCGGTTCTTTTTTCCGAACAAGCACAAGTTAACAGTCGCCATTTTGGTTGATCGGGGAGCAGAGCGCATGCGCGGACGTCCTGGTGACACAAAAGGGAGTGGGCGGGGCTGCAAGGGGAATCTGTTCCCAACTGGGTCCCAGTGCCCGGGATTTGCAGTTAACAGGGCAACACATTTTTAAACAGCTTCACCCACTCCCAGGCTGCAGGTGATGTTTGCAACCTACAGGAATCCATGGGCCATGTATATATTCATTGTGAGAGGTTGCAGCCCCTGTATAATTACCTGAAGGTCTGCTCCTCAATGTCTGGTCACACTTCAGACCCAGGCTCCTAATCGTTGTCTGCCCAGTGTGGAGGGGACTGGGTACATCAGAGGATCTTGTCCTGGAGCTGCTCGTCAGCATGGTTACAACTTGTAGATCTAGGGTGGGTGGGACCCTCTGGCTGCGGGTCAGTCTTCTATGGTCTTGCCTGTGCTCTGGTGGCCAGGGCCAGAGAGGATGCTGTGTCCATCCATATGGTTGATGCCTTCCACAAACAGTGGGCACCTCAGAGTGCAGAGTGTCTCATAGTCACTGGAATTAACATTGTGGTTTAATTGTGAAAATTCCATTTGCTTTTTTTGCCTTTTGCGGCTTCTTTTAGTTTGATTTAGATCACATGTTTGGAAGAACAGAGAGAGAAAAAAATTGCATAGAAACTAGAATTGTCTGTTTTGAATTTCTAACATGGACTGATAGCGATACTGACACTGTCAACTCTTTCTGCAGGATATTAGAAGGAGATGATTTGCACAGGAAACTAAACAAACATCACATCAAGTCCTCTCAGAGACAGTCGATTCATCAGGACCTGAATATCATCAGCCTTTGAATGTGGAAGGAGAAATGTTTCTCTAATCTGTCTGTGGGAAAAGATTACAAACATCAGTGTGATCAGAAAAGCACCGAGACACACACACACCCGAGTAACAGTGTTCCAGTGCACTGACTGTGGAAAGAGCTTTAACCAGTTACACAGCCTGAAAAAACATCACACCATTCACAGCGGGGAGAAACTGTACATGTGTTCTGTGTGTGGACAAGTTTGCAACAGATCTTCCAACCTGGAGAGACACAAGGACACCCACGCCATTGAGAAACCGTGGAAATGTGGGGATTGTGGGAAGGGATTCAGTTTCCCATCCCAGCTGGAAACTCACCGACGCAGTCACACTGGGGAGAAACCGTTCACCTGCTCTGTGTGTGGAAAGGAATTCACTAAGTCATCCAGCCTGGGGTCACACCAGAGAGTTCACAGTGACGAGAGGCCTTTTAAATGCTTTTACTGTGGAGATTGCTTTAAAACCTCTCCTGATCTAATTAAACACCAGCTTGTTCACACTGACAAGAGACCATTCAGTTGCTCTCACTGTGAGAAGAGATTCAGACAATCATCTCACCTTATTCAACATCAGCGAGTTCACACTGGGGAAAGGATATTCACCTGCTCCGTGTGTGGGAAGCGATTCGCTCAGTCATCCAATCTCCAGACACACCAACGCACTCACAGTGGGGAGAGGCCATTCACCTGCTCCGAGTGTGGGAAGGGATTCAATCGACCATCCAACTTGTTGAGACACCAGCGGGTTCATGTGTGACTGCAGGGGTTGGATGCTGCTGTTAATCACATGCTTTATTTCTGCAGAAGGTAATAACTCCTATCACTGGGCCAGAGTTTAAAGTTCTTTGCAGGGCAGGTGCTGTGTCGGGACTGCAGCAAGTAGGAGTTTCTGGAGAATATTGCGATCCTGGACCATCATATCTGCGGTGAGTGTCTGCAGCTCAGGAAACCTGGGCTCAGGGTTATTGAGCTGCAGTCTGAGCTGCAGACATCAGGGCCATCAGGGAGGGGGAGAGTCAGCTGGACACTTTCTTTCAGGAAGCAGTCACAACCCCAAGGTTCAGGCGAAATTTACAGTTAGTGAATGGTCAGGATATATCAGAATATGTCAAGAAAATCAGTTTTAGCATCTGTGGTCTTAATTTCTCTGGGTTAAGAGGAGAAAAACTGACATCTGGACTTAGTGTGTGTCAGTCAAGGCACCTTTCCCTTCTTTAAGATGCTGGAACATTGATTCTGATGTTATCAGTGAAGTTAACTGATCTGAGACATTGAAAGGATTCTCGTTACAGCACACCAGGGATTTCAACCTAATTTCAACTTTGGGACAATCAGAACACTTGGTAACAGACAAGACACTGAAAGGCTTGAAGGGATGACTCTGAAGAAGAATCATATGGACTCGAAACGTTAACTCTGTTTTTTTTTACTCTCCACGGATGCTGTTAGACCTGCTGAGTTTTTCCAACATTTTATGGTTTTGTTGCCCTTGAACTGAGTCGCTTGTCACACCATTTCATAAGAAGTTAAGAGTCAACCACATTGCTGTGGGTCTGGAATCACATGTAGGCCAGATCAGGTAAGGACAGCAGGTTTCCTTCCCTAAAGGGCACTGGTGAACCAGATGGGTTTTTACAACAATGGTATCATGGTCATCTTTATTGAGATGAGCTTTTCAATTCCAGATTATTACTTGAATTCAAATTCCACTGGGATTTGAACCCTTGTCCCCCAGATCATTAGCTTGGGATTCTGGATCACTAGTTTGGTGATATTTCCACTATGCCACCATATCCCCCTCCCTGCCCCAAGCCACACACAAATGGATTATTGATTAATTTATTTCAAGTTTAATGAGAAAATGATTAGACCTACCCTGTACCTATATCTAACCCATTGGAAATCTGTGAAGTTATTGGATTCAAACAAACCCATTCGCTCCTCCTCAGCTCCACAGTGAGTGAGACAGGGAAAAGCAGAAAAGCAGCAATATTCCGCCCCACACTCTCCAATCGCCCGCTGCCAGCAGAAGGCGGTGACTGCAGCTTCAATCAGTGGGTTTACTGCCCATCCCTGGGACGCAAGATACTCCAACCTAGGTCAAACGTCCCAATACACCGAGCACCGGCTCAGGAAAATACAGGTAGATTATATCCCGGTCACTGAACCTCCAAACAGCATTTACAGAATACCCGAGTGAGTGTGGCACAAATAAAAACAACTTTCTAAATATTTTCACTGCAAAATTCCTTCCTTTTATTTAAAAGTTGACTGTTGTGAATCTGTAAATGAGCACCATGGGATTTGTGTTACCGACTGACTTGTTTTCCATTGTTTGTCCGACAGGTTTGCAACTCAGTTTGTGTTGGAGATTGAAGAGAATCTGATCTCAAAATGAGGTCACAAAGCAGGTAAATATTAAATCCAGGAACAAATCCTGAAGAAAATGGATCAGTGTTTGGAAGGAGGTGCAACTAAGAAAGGGAATCTGTGAATGATTGAATGGAAAGCATCAGTCCCTTGAGCTTCTGGCTAGCACAGTCAGTAGTGCATGAGGCCTGTAACCTCAGGTTTGTGGGTTCAAGCCCCACTTTGGGTGCCATTGCTTTTTTTTAAAACTTTGCTGCTTTCATGGGTGAACCTCAGCTCTCCACTGTGTCACTGTGCTGCAACTGAGTCTTTCTCCATCCTGCTTTGTCTTTATCACAGTTGCTGGTTTATGAAAGCAAACTTCCTCCACTTCACTGGAAATGTGAGAGACCAGTTTGTTGGTGCGGCCTAATGTACAATGAATGATGACACTTTAAAAGTGGCAAGTTTCACTCAAGCCCCTGGACCAACAAAACTGCTCAGAGTCACCGAATTAGAATGGTCACTTCCTGGGTGCCCAATAGCAGCGGACCCATGTCAAGAATGATCTGATTCATAAGATTAAGGGAGAGAAATTAGTGAACTCCCACTCAACCTTATTCACATCAAAAACAGTTGGGAAGAGGAAGCATTTCATAGGCTGGGTTTTATTTTCTTTGGAAAGCTGCTGGAACGGTTTGGCTGAGGATGTCACTAGTTCTGGGACACAAGTCTTCAGAGCTTTGATCTGATACGTTGGTTGTGAGATCGCTTAGCTCTGGCAATCATAGGCTGCTTCCACTGTTTGGCAAGCAGTCCTGTGTTGTAGGTTCACCAGGTTGACATTCCGATATGGCTTGTGCTGCTCCTGACCTGCTGTCCTGCACTCTTCATTGAACTAGGCTTGATCGCCTGGTTTGATGTAATTGTGGAGTGAGGGATATGCTGGGCCATGAGTTTACAGACTGTGGTTGAATACAATTCTGCTGCTGCTGATGGCTCCCACTGCCTCATGGGTTCCCAGTCTTGAGTTGCTAGATCTCTTCTGAATCTATCCCATTTAGCACAGTGGGAGTGCCACACAACACGATGGAGGGAATCGTCAGTGTGAAGGTGGGACTCTGACTCCACAAGGGCCATGTGGGGTCACTCCTATCAGTACTATCATGGACAGATGCATCTGTGACAGGTCGAATGGTGAGAATAAGTTCAAGGATTTTCGCTCTTGTTGGTTCCCTCACCAGTTGCCACAGCCCCAGTCTGACAGAGCTGGAGGCAGCAGGTTATTAAACCCTGGAGGAACTGCCAGACCCAGGTATAAATTGGTGTTCTTCCACTGCATGGCACGTTGCTGTTTCGAAACACCTTCAAATCACAGTTGTATTCTGAGGACGAGGAAAGGCTATGATAGAGGAATCCACACACTGACATTCCTCTTTCCCCCCCCTCCAATTTCACACTGACACATCTTACTCCTCCTTCCCTCTAACTTCATGCTATCACTTTCCTGCTCTCACCGCGGTTCCAGCTCCTGCCATTTCAGTGCCTCCACCATTACTTATTGTCTTGTTGATGTGTTTGAAGTGACTGAGTGCTTTTGCACATTATGGGAAGGAATTCCTGGACACAGTGCGGAGCTGTGTTTAATCACCTGATACAACAACAGGATGCAGATGTGAGGAGCTTCAAATGGCAGGGAGAGGCCAGGAGCTGTGCTGAGGGGTCTGGGGGATGATGGGGAGTGGGAGTTCTTGTTGCTGGTGAGGACCAACTGGCAATTGTGCTTCATCTGTGTGGACTCGACACCCATGCTCATGGCCATGAACTTTGGGATAATTTTTGCGCTTCCTTGGTCTCGATAAAAAAACATTTTCCCATTTAAACCTCATGTGATGGTTAATGTTTCAGATGGGACTCCCTAAGAAGGAATACATCTTGCATGAATTGTACTCAATAATCAATCCCCACCACCCAAAATAGTGTTAAATATCAGGCTGCATGACACATTTCACATCGTTACCAGCTTTTGTAACAAAATCTGAATAGTTGGGTGGACACAGATGGGAATTGGATTATGAAAAAGGATATTGAAGACAACAGTGATTGAAAACTGAAGTGAGAAAAAACAATGGGGTCAGATGAATGCTGGAGCTGTAGAAAAAAAAATGGGAAACAAGAAACACTGGTTATTAAGGCTTTTGAATAAATTAGCCTGGGAGACCATCAGCTTCAAGACATTTGATTAAAGTAAATGTATGTGATAGAACAAATTTGAAATGCGTAGCTATTCCCTATGTGTTATATTCACAGCAGATCTACCAAAGCACAGATCATACTGAGCCAGATAATCTGCTGTTTTACAACCATAGGAATGTTATACAATGTGATGAACCATTTAACAGAGCCACAGATTTATGTTGCTAAAATTGTATTGAAATTGTGTTTTTGTCTTTAATTTGGTCCCAAAAACACTGCTACAATTTCACCCATGCTAAGCATCTTGGGATGTTTTATTAAAGTAAAGGTGTAAAATAAATGCAGATTTTTGTTGTTGTTGACTGTGAGGAGTGATTCCGTTGCCATTTAAGATGGAAACTCTTGTGTAGTTGCACCGGGGGGGAGGATTTTCAGAGCTGACAGGACACGGCAGCATAGCCACATTGTGACAGACCATTCAGATAATTTACACGTGTGAAAACATTGACTGAATTTTCCCACCTGGTAGAAAAAGGCTTTTTAAACGTTGTGTTTGTGGGCAGCGATTCAGTTGTTCTTCCCGCCTGCTGGGGTACCAGTAAGTTCATATGTGACTGTAGGGGTTGGGTTTTGCTGTTATTGCTGCTCTTTGGAGATCCTCTATTTTCCACTAAATCACATTCTCCTTCTTTCTGCTGGATAATGGAGGATCCGCGCAGTTGGGTTTCAGAATCTCACAGTGCAGAAGAGGCCCTTCGGCCCATCGAGTCTGCACCGACACGTGAGAAACACCTGACCTACCTACCTAATCCCATTTACCAGCTCTTGGCCCATAGCCTTGAATGTTATGATGTGCCAAGTGCTCATCCAGGTACTTTTTAAAGGATGAGAGGCAACCTCCACCACCCTCCTAGGCAGCGCATTCCAGCGTCACCACTCTCTGGGTAAAAAAGTTTTTCCTCACATCCCCCCTAAACCTCCTGCCCCTCACCTTGAACTTATGCCCCCTTGTGACTGACCCTTCAACTAAGGGGAACAGCTGCTCCCTATCCACCCTGTCCATGTCCCTCATAATCTTGTACACCTTGATCAGGTCACCCCTCAGTCTTCTCTGCTCCAACAAAAACAACCCAAGTCTATCCAACCTCTCTTCATAACTTAAATGTTTCATCCCAGGGCAATATCCTGGTGAATCTCCTCTGCACCCCCTCCTGTGCAATCACATCCTGCCTATAATGTGGCGACTAAAACTGCACAGAGTACTCCAGCTGTGGCCTCACCAAGGTTCTCTACAACTCCAACATGATCTCCCTACTTTTGTAACCTATGCCTCGATTGATAAAGGCAAGTGTCCCAAATGCCTTTTTCACCACCCCACTAACATGCTCCTTCGCCTTCAGAGATCTATGGACATACACACCAAGGTCCCTTTGTTCTTCAGAACTTCCAATGTCATGCTGTTCATTGAATACTTCCTTGTCAGATCACTCCTTCCAAAGTGTATCACCTCACACTTTTCAGGGTTAAATTCCATCTGCCACTTATCTGCCCATTTGACTATCCCGTCTATTTCTTCCTGTAGCCCAAGACACTCAACCTCACTGTTAACCACCCAGCCAATCTTTGTGTCATCCGCAAACTTACTAATCCTACCCCCTACATAGTCATCTATGTCGTTTATATAAATGATGAATAATAGGGGACCAAGCACAGCTCCCTGTGGTACGCCACTGGATACTGGCTTCCAGTCACTAAAGCATCCTTCTGTCATCACCCTCTGCCTCCTACAAGCCAAAACCTTGTCAAAGGCTTTGCTGAAATCCATATAAACTACATCAACTGCACTACCCTGATCTGCACACCTGGTCACCTCTTCAAAAAATTCAATCAAATTTGTTAGGTTTGTCAGAGGGAGGTCATACCTATGCTGACTATCCCTGATCAAACCTTGCCTCTCCAAGTGGAGATAGATTCTCTCCTTCAGAGTTTTCTCCAATAGTTTCAATATAATATAACGATATAATTTGTTTCCTAAGTTTATTATTTGATCCTCCGGCCCCAGTCTCCGTACCACACCAGGAAAACAAATCGCGATACAATAATTTGTACTTTCAATGGCGACGCCTTCACCCATCATCCCCCGCGGTGGGCAATATCCCCTATCCACATCACAGGACAGCAGTACGCAGGCGCAGTGGGGAAAACTTTGGAGCATGCGCATAGCGAGAAATGGCGATGGAGAGACGATTATTTGTAGGATCCGGATCGGTAAGGGGAAAAGTAGGGGGACAGAGGAAGCGATGGATCCGGTGGGTAGGCCGAAAGGGTTCGTAAACATGTTGCGTAATCCGCAAAACCCCGAAAAAGACCTTAGCGTTCCCACTTTTGCACGGAGCCAGGACGGCAGTTTTGTTCCGATTCCAGCCCCGAGGTAACGGTCGCCATCTTTATTGTGGGCGGGGCGCATGCGCGGCCGCCATCTTTATTGTGGGCATTTTTTGAAAGGTTCCCAATGACAGACTGAGGACAATTGTCCATCAAGCTGCTTCACACTTTGAGTTACAATGTGTAATTGATGAGGCAAATCAACGATACATGTCCAAGGCAGTGACAATAATTATGCTTTTAGCATAATAAAATTTTCCAAGGCATTTCACATAAATATTACAAAGTAACGTTTGACACTGAGCCACATGAGCCATATTAGGGCAGGTGACCAAAAGCTTTGTCAAAGAGGTAGGTTTTAAGGAGTATTTTAAAGAAGAAGAGTGAGGCGTAAAGCTGTGGCCTAGGTAACTGAAGGAACAGTCACTGATGGTGGAGCGATTAAAATCGGGAATGCTCAAGTGGCTGGAATTAGATCAGTGTAGAGATCCTGGCGAGGGGGCGGCGAGGGCTGTGGCTGGAGGAGAATACAGAGATCGGGATCATCACAACCATGGAGGAAAATATGAGAATTTTAAAGTTTTGGTGCTTTTAAAATGAGAGCCTTTGTAGGTCAGTGAGCACAGGGGTGATGTATGAACAAGACTGAATGTGAGTAAGCACATGGATAGCAGAGTTTTGGATGACCTCAAGATTCTGGGGGTGGAAGGACGGAGTTGAATGTTAGAGGCCAGTTGGGTATGCATTAGGATAATTTAGACTACAGGTAACACATGAATGGATGACGCTTTCAACAGCAGATAAACTGAGACTAGGGTGGAGTCAGGTGATGTTACTGAGGCAGAAATAGGCGGCCTTGGTGTTGTTGCGGATATGTGGCTGTAAGCTCATCTCGCGATTGTGAACAGTGTGATTCAGCCTCAGGCAGTTGCGAAGGAGAGGGAGAGAGTCAGTGGTTAGGGAGTGGAATTTGTAGTAGGCACTGAAGGCAATGATGTGAGCGTTGGTGGCTCAGCCAGCATTTATTGCCTATCCCTAATTGCCCTTGAGAAGGTGGTGGTGAGCTGCCTTCTTGAACCACTGCAGTCCATGTGGTGTAGAAACACCCACAGTGCTGTTAGGAAGGGAGTTCCAGGATTTTGACCCAGTGGCAGGAATATTTAAGTGGAGGAGATTTCTGCTCATCCAGTGCTGGATGTCAGACAAATCTGCACAGTGTGTGACTCGGGTTTTTTAAAATTCATTTATGGAAGTTACAGGCTGGGCCAGCATTTATTGCCCATCCCTAATTGCCCTTGAGAAAGTGGAAGTGAGCCATCTCCTTGAACTGCTGCAGTCCATGGAGGGAAGCTTGGAGGTGATGGTGTTCACATACACCTGCTCCCCTCATCCTTTTAGTTAGTGGAGGTTGAGGATTTGGGAGATTCTGTCAAAGTTCTAGTCGAGCTGTAGATATATAAAATCCCTCTCTTTCACTCTCTGCCTCCCCTTTGTCTCGGTGGCAGGTTTCCTTCCCTGAAGGAGATTAGTGAACCAGTTGGGTTGTTGTGACAATCCAGCAGTTTTCATGGTCACTTTTGGTAGTGTCAGCTCCACAAATTACCAGATTCATTTATCTCAATTTCACAACTTGCCTTTGTGTTTTTGTGTGTTCTCTCTCACTCCCTTTTTTTTCTGTTTTAAATCAACTTCACAGAGTATTGAAGGGGAAGGATTTGCAGTTGGGAAACTCAAAGCAAATGTCACATCAGGATCTGATGGAGTCGCTCAATTTATCGTAACCTGAATGTCATCAGATTTTGAACATGGAAGGAAAAAGCACCGTTTACAGTGGGAATGTGGGAAATGTGAGGAGAGGTTCAGTTACCTGTCTGAGCTGGAAGCTCATCGACGCATTCACACTGGGGAGAGGCCGTTCACCTGCTCCGAATTTGGGAAGGGATTCACTCGGCTGCCCGACCTGCTGACACACCAGCGAATTCACACTGGGGAGAGACCTTTCAAATGTCCAGACTGTGGGAAATACTACAGAAGTTCTGGGGACCTGATGTACCATCAATGTGTTCACATTGATGAGAGACCATTCAGGTGCTCTCACTGTGGTACTGGGTTCAGGGGATCGTTTCAACTCACTGTACACCAGCGAATTCAGTGGTGAGAGACCGTTCACCTGCTATGTGTGTGGGAGGGGATTCACTCAATTGTCTCATGTGCTGAGACATGAGAGAGTTCATACTGGGGAGAGACCTTTTAAATGTCCAGACTGTGATAAGTGCTATAAAAGCTCTGGGGAAGTGATGTCCCATCAACGTGTTCACACTGATGAGAGACCATTCAGGTGCTCTCACTGTGGGACTGGGTTCATTCGATTGTCTGAACTAACCGTACACCAGCAAATTAACACTGGTGAGAGGCCGTTCAGATGCTCCTACTGTGGGACTGGATTGAAGCACTCATCTCAACTCACTTTATCTACCTCATGTAAACCTGCCATAAACTTGTACCTCTCTATAAATCTCCCCTCAATCTCGTTTGCTCCAAGGAGAACAACCCCAGTTTCTCCAACCTAACCTTGCAACTAAAATTCCTCATCCCTGGAACCATCCTAGTAAACCTCCTCTGCACCCTCTCAAGGACCCTCACATCCTTCATAATGTGTGGTGATCACTGGTTTGCACATACCCAAATGTTCTGTGTTCGTGTCTGCGATGTCATCACACACCGACAATTGCTCAGTGACATCACCCTGCTCCCCGGGTATTTCCTCAACTGGGAGATTTTTCTCTGACTCCAGTGCTTCTGGTATCTTTCCACCTGCAGGCTCCAGCAGGAGATTTTAAAATTGAAAACCGAAATTGTTTCACTTGTCGGCTTAGTTAACCATTCATCTGGAATTTAGAGCTTTTAGTGCTATGCTGTGTTGTCTGTAAGGGGTTCCATGGCTCTTGGACTGGTGGATCTAATCCATGTCCTTCCACTGCCCTGTTTCACCTCTGCCCTCCCTGATCACCTCTTTGCTGTTGTCTAACTTCCTCTGTCTCTGTGTGTGTTTGATCTGTGTTTAGTATTTTACTGTTACTTCTGCAACCGTGTCTAAATGAGGTTTCCACCATTGTTCATCCCTCGACCTTGTGCTGCTGACTTACCAGTTTTATCTTCCTGCAGCATCTTACAGTCAGGAATTGTTTTTCCGGTGCGATTGTACATTTCTCTCATGTTTCAGAACTTATATTAACCATCAAATTCTGCATCATTGTAATTCCGTGTAATTTATTTTGCAGAACCTGAAATGTTAACCTTGTTTCTCTCTTCATACATTCCTGCAGATATTACCAATCCCCAGTTACCTGTGGAGATGATGATGTTTGACCTTCTTGAATCACTGCAGTCCATGTGGTGAAGGTGCTCCCACAGTGCTCTTAGGTAAGGAGTTACAGGTTATTCACCAGTGATGATGAAGGAATGGTGATATATATCCAAGTCAATGACATAAGTGTGATATAAATACAAATTAATGTAATCACAGAAACGTTACACAGCAAAATTTGACACTGAGCCTCATGAGCAGACATGAGTTCAGGTGACCAAAAGTTTGTTCAGAGGTAGGTTTTAAGGAGCACCTTAAAGGAGGAAACTGAGATAGGGAGACGGGGATGTTTAAGGACGAATTTAAAACCCTTGTGGTCTTGGCAACTGAAAGAGCGGCCACCAGTGGTGGGGTGATTAATATCAGGAATATTAAAGAGGCCGATCTTAGATGAACAAATGTTTCAGGGGGTTCTGTGGCTGGAGGAGATTACAGAGATAGGGATGATCGCAGCCAGGGAGGAAATCCATTGAGTGGAGGGTTGTGTGGGTATTATGACACATTCAATGGTAAATGTTGAGTTGTTCAAATTCTGGAAGGAAACTTGAAGCAACTGTCATTACCCATTTTTGCAATTTGTATGTTTCGAGATGCAGGCTTTGAATTCAGTAGTAATAAGACCACTGAGTCTCAGGTTTTTAATAAAACTAAATTAGACATTTATTAATACAAGAAAGATTGTAAGCACATACATATGTCTACAAAATTACTACTATAAAAACTACAAAAATCCCCTAATTAACCTGACTCTCAGTTACACCCCAGTTAACAGTAAAACACAGATTTAAACAGACCTTTAAACAGGCTTTTGATAAGGTCCCACATCGGAGACTGATAACAAAGATAAGAGCCCATGGGATCCAAGGCAATTTGGCAAATTGGATTCAGAATTGGCTGAGTGGCAGGAAGCAGAGGGTGATGGTCGAGGGGTGTTTTTGTGACTGGATGCCTTTGTCCAGTGGGATTTCACAGGGATTGGTGTTGGGTCCCTTGCTGTTTGTGGCATATATAAAAGATTTAGACTTGAATGTAGGATGGTTGATCAGTAAGTTCGTAGTTGACATGAAAATTGGTGGGGTGGTAAATAGTGAGGAGGATAACCTTAGATTACAGGAGGATATAGACAGGCTGGTCAGATGGGCTGATCGGTGGCAAATGGAATTTAATCCGGATAAGTGTGAGGTGATGCACTTGGGCAGGAGAAACAAGGCACGGGAATACACAATGAATGACAGGACCCCGGGAAGTACCGAGGATCAGATGCACCTTGGTGTGCATGTCCACCAATCCCTTAAGGTATCAGGACGGGTAGATAAGGTGGTTATAAAGGCATCTGGGATACTTGCCTTTATGAGCCGAGGCATAGAATATAAGAGCAGGGAGATTAGGCTGGAACTGTATAAAACTCTGCTTAGGCCACAGCTAGAGTATTGCGTGCAGTTCTGGAATCCGCATTGTAAGAAGGGTGTGATTGCACTGGAGAGAGAGCGCTGAGGAGATTTACCAGAATGTTGCCTGAGCTGAGAGTTTTAGTTATGAGGAGAGATTGGATAGACTGGGGTTATTTTCCCTGGAGCAGAGGAGATTGAGGGGGGGCATGATTCAGGTGTATAAAATTATGAGGGGCATAGATAGGGCAGACAGGAAGGAACTTTTCCCCTTGGTGGAGGGATCAATAACCAGGGGGCATAGATTTAAGGTAAGGGGCAGGAGGTTTATACGGGATGTGAGGAAGAATTTTTTTCACCCAGAGGGTGGTGGAATCTGGAGCTCACTGCCTGAAAGGGTGGTAGAGGCAGAAACCCTCATAACATTTAAGAAGTATTTGGATGTGCACTTGTGATGCCATGGCATACGAGGCTATGGGCCTAGTGCTGGAAAATGGGATTAAGGACTCCATCCCGTTCTCTCAGTTCCTTCGCCTCCGTCGCATCTGTTCTGATGATGCTACTTTCAAAAACAGTTCCTCTGACATGTCCTCCTTCTTCCTTAACCGAGGTTTTCCACCCACGGTAGTTGACAGGGCCCTCAACCGTGTCCGGCCCATTTCCCGCGCATCCGCCCTCACCCCTTCTCCTCCCTCCCAGAAACATGATAGGGTCCCCCTTGTCCTCCCTTATCACCCCACCAGCCTCCGCATTCAAAGGATCATCCTCCGCCATTTCCGCCAACTCCAGCATGATGCCACCACCAAACACATCTTCCCTTCACCCCCCCGGCGGCATTCCGTAGGGATCATTCCCTCCGTGACACCCTGGTCCACTCCTCCATCACGCCTACTCTTCAACCCCCTCCCACGCCACCTCCCCATGCAAACGCAGAAGATGCAACACCTGCCCCTTCACTTCCTCTTTCCTCACCGTCCAAGGGCTCAAACACTCCTTTCAAGTGAAGCAGCAGTTCACTTGCACTTCCCTCAACTTAGTCTACTGCATTCGTTGCTCCCAATGCGGTTTCCTCTACATTGGAGAGACCAAACGCAGATTGAGCGGTCGCTTTGCAGAACACCTTCGGTCTGTCCGCAAGCATGACCCAGACCTTCCTGTCGCTTGCCATTTCAACACTCCACCCTGCTCTCTTGCCCACAAGTCTGTCCTTGGCTTGCTGCATTGTTCCAGTGAAGCTCAACGCAAACTGGAGGAACAGTACCTCATCTTCCAACTAGGCACTTCACAGCCTTCTGGACTGAATATTGAGTTCAACGGTTTTAGATCTTGAACTCTCTCCTACATCCCCACCCCCTTCTCGTTTCTTCCCCCTCCTTTTTGTTTTTTCCAATAATTTATATAGATTTTTTCTTTTCCCACGAATTTCCATTATTTTTAAATGTATTTCCACCATTGTTTATTTCTACCTTTTAGTATTCCCCCACCCGCACTAGAGCTATCTGTACCTTATCTGTCTTGTCTTCTACTCTTAATTAGCACATTCTTTTAGATAATATCACCACCTTCAACACCTCTTTGTTCTTTTGTCTGTGACAGCTTTTGGTTATCTCCACCTATCACTGGCTGCTTGTCCCAACAAAACCACCCCCCTTAAACCAGCTTATATTTCACCCCTTTCCTAATTTTACTTAGTTGTGTTGAAGGGTCATGAGGACTCAAAACGTCAACTGTACTCTTCTCCGCCTATGCTGCCAGACCTGCTGAGTTTTTCCAGGTATTTCTGTTTCTGTTTTTGTTTTAGAATAATTAGGTACTTGTTTGACTGGCGCAGATTCAATGGGCCGAAGGGCCTTTTTCTGTGCTGTAGACCTCTATGACCCCTGGCAAAGCACTCCCTGGACAGTCACATTCAAAATGAGTTTCTTTCAGCACTGGGCCCTTGCATATGGACTTGAGGCTTATAGGATGGAGGCTTTAGATCTTAGAATCCCTTTCCTTTTACCAACAGCCTTCTCTTCCTTTATACATATTTTCCTCTTTAAATGCAAATTCTCATTGTCACTAGCTTTTTTTAAATCTTAAATCTTCTTACAATAAGACCCTTTCATAATACCCACTTTGCTAGTAAGCTATGAAAAAATAAGCATATTGTTTCTGAGTTTCACCTGGTTAGGTGTAATATTTCACCCACTCTTTTGAATGGTCTATTTAAATATGCAAATTGGCCCTTTTACATCTCACTTTCTATTTCCCTTTGTTTATCTAATTACCATTTCAAACTTACTTCTCTCCTATACATCAAAGCCTCTAGACCAGCTGGTTTTAATCCAATTAAGACACACATACATAGATACAGACACCACTAAACTCTATTTTTAAAAATTTTCAATAACATTATGGACCTTATTATATCTTCTTGACATCCCCTTCCTTATCAAAAATGAACTCACATAATTCTAAAAGACAGCTTTTTTATTAACCCATCTTACACTATCTCCTATACTTAACTATATACTTACACTATTACATTACCAGTTGCATTCATTAACATAACAATATATATGCAAATCCTTGGTATCAGCAGAAATCATTCCAGTTCAGTGTCCAGGTGTTAAAATGTCCAATATTCCCTTTATGTTTCAAACACTTGATACCGCATCTGCAATCAGATTCTCTCGCCCAGTGACATGTATTATCTGTAGATTAAATGGTTGCATTAATAAACTCCACCTGAATAGCTTTGCACTTTTGTCTTGAAATTTGTCCCGAAACTTGACTTTCACATCCTTTGGAGCCACCTTACCATGTCCAATAGTATGGTCTAGATATGTACCTTGCGCTTTTGCAAATTCACTTCTAGTCAAGCTCATCACCAAATTAGCTTCTTGTAATCGAGTAAATAACTCTTCCAGATGCTGTAACTGCTCCTCCCATGTCTGACTGAAAACTATTAAGTCATCAATATAAACCGCACAATTGCTTAGACCTGCAAATACATTTTTTTGTCAGTATTTGAAATGTCACCGGTGCATTCTTCATGCCACTGGCATGACTTTAAACTGATATAGTCCATTTGGCGTCACAAAAGCCGATATCTCCTTTGCTCTCTCCGAAAGCGGTAATTGCCAATATCCTTTTAGCAAGTCAATCTTTGTGATAAATTTTGATTGTCCCACTTTCTCAATACAACCCTCTAACCTTAGGATATGAATCTGCTTTTGTCACGTATTCTCCTTTCGATAGTCCACACACAGTCTCTGTGTTCCATCCAGTTTCGGTACCAGTACAATAGGCGAACTCCAGTTGCTGCAACTAGACTCAATGATATCATTTTGAAGCATGAAGTCAATTTCTTTCTGTACTTGTAATAACTTTGCCAGATTTAATCTATAAGGATGTTGCCTCCTCGAAGATGAAACTTCTACAGAGACATCATATATGGCTAAATCTATCCTCCCCAACATATTTCCACAAATAGCTTTTTATGACTGCAATAGCTTTTCCAAATCATTTTGACACTTGTCTGGAAGGGAACTCAATATTACGTTTCAGCTTTCAAGTTCCCCTCAATATCCAATTTGACTAGAGGAAAATCAATGTCAGTGTCCTGCATTCCTACCTCTTTCTCGTCATTTACCACCACTAATACCTCTTTTTGTTTCTCTTCCCTGTCAAAGTACTTTTTAAGCATATTTACATGACTCACCATCTGCTTCTTTCTTCTATCTGGAGCATTTATTGAATAATCTACTTCACTCAATTTCTTTTCAATCCTGTAAGGCCCACTAAACCTTACCTTTAAGAAGTCACTCAGTACTCGTAACAGAACTAACACTTTGTCTCCAGCAATAAAATTCTGAGCTGTAGTCTTCCTGTGTGAATAACATTCTGGAATACATTTTGCCTCTGTTTCTGAGAAAGCTGTCCGATATAATTATTTTAATTGCAAATCTTTTGCTGCAACTCAATTAATTGCCTTGAGTTAAACACTTCAGTTGAACTGTCCTCTGCTGTGTCTTTACGAACAATATTATAAAACACAGCGCCTGCTCATTGTATTTCAATACCCTCTTCATGCCTTTGAACTGCTTATCCTTTTCGTTTCTCTTGCTTCAACCTGTGTGCCTGTGAATTCGTTATCACACAACCTGGAAACAATCCAGGATGCTCCCCTTGTAACACCTCTATTGAAAACACTTCTGCAGGCTGCTGACCTACCATTGGCATCACCCACATTTGTGATCCAGCTATATCATTACCCAGAATAAATTGAACCCCTGCAATGGGCAATTTTTCCACCACCCCAACAGTCACTTCGCCAGTTTTCCACTTACTCTTAAAATTTATCTTCCACAATGGAATTGCTTTAGCATCTCCATGAACCCCAATTATTATCACCTGTTCCTGCAATTCTTCCTCTGCACAACAACTATCACTATCCCACAACATTAAGGATTGACTAGCCCCGTGTCTCTTAAAATTTAACATCTTTGCCTACTCCACCCTTTACACATGGAAAGACTTTCCCTTCACATACAAAATCTTTAAACATTTCTGCAACCTGCTCCTCAGAATTCTCTTGGGTAAGCTCAACACATTCCCACTTCTTTACCTATCACTGATTCTCCCTGTTTTACTTGTACACAAACCACTGGTTTCTCCTGAGCCTCAGAACACGCAGCACTTTTGCTTCCAAAACTTTCCTGCACCTGAATGATTCCAACAGATTTTCCCTGCAATTTCCAACATACTGACTTTGTGTGTCCTACTTTATTACAATGAAAACACCTCAACTTTCAAATGTCACTTCTACCCTCAACACCTTCCTTTTTATTCTGAGAAAAAAACTTCCTGGGAATTTCCAGCTACTCCTCTTCCCTGACTACCACCTTCCTTTCACCTTCCCACTTTCTATCCTTTTCCAATTTGAAAGGGTGACAAAAAAAGGTTTAGCTCTATGAAATAACTCATAATCATCAGCTGTCTCTGCTATAAAAACAAAAAACTACTGCGGATGCTGGAAATCCAAAACAAAAACAGAAGAAAAGAGTCGACATTTCGAGTCCTCACGACCCTTCAACAGTTGAAGGGTCGTGAGGACTCGAAACGTCGACTCTTCTTCTCCACCGATGCTGCCAGACCTGCTGAGTTTTTCCAGGTAATTCTGTAGCTGTCTCTGCTGCTTGTCTTACCGGTTGAACCCTCTGTTCCTCCACATTTGTTCTCACTACCAAAGGGATTGAATCTTTAAATTCCTCCAAAAGAATTACTTCTCTAAGCGCTGCATATGTTGTCTCTATTTTTAATGCCCGTATCCACTGTTCAAAATTACTTTGTTTTACTCTTTCACACTCGATAAAAGTTTGCCCAGGCTGTTTTCTCATATTCCTAAATTTCTGCCTGTATGCCTCAGGAACCAACTCATATGCACTCAAAATAGCCTTTTTTTACCACATCATAATTCACTGACATTTTTGCTAACGAAGCATATACCTCATGTGTTCTACACACCAACCTGGATTGTAACAGCAATGTCCACTTCTCCTTGACCATTTCACCAGTTTAGCTATCTTCTCAAATGAAATAAAGAATGCTTCAATATCTTTTTCCTCAAACTTTGGAAGAACTTGTACAATTTAAACTTCTCCCCACTGGGTTTTAGGTTACAGGTTTTTTCCTCATCAGAACTTTCCTCAGAATCTGAGGTCTCTTTTTTAACTTCCAGCCTTTTAAGCCGATATTCTCTGTCTCTTTCCTTAGTTCACTCTTTCATTGCTAACTTTTCCCTCTGGAGATCAACTTCTTGCATTTCTGTTTCTTTTTGAAATAATCTGTCTTTTTCCCTTTTTTTTTCTGCTGCCTCTAGTTCCAGTTTTTTTTTCATGTCCTTTGCTTGTTCAAGTTCAAGGTTCTTCAGTTCAAACTGAAGTTGCACCACCTCTATCTGTGACTCACTAATGCCAGGTGTCACTTCCAACTTCAAATGCTGTGCTATCACTTCAACTATATCTGCTTTCCTAGCCCCCACCGGTAACCCCAATTGCAAGTTATCTGCCAACTTTGTTAACTTATTCTTGGATACTTTCTGTAACCCAGTCAGGGTTATATCTTCTACTTCCATAAAGATTTAGCCATGGATACAGGCATTTTTGCAGTCTCATCACTTCAAAAATACCTCACACCCATTCCTGAATTCAAAGTGCTTCTCGTACTCGTAATCTAAAAATCACCAATCAAAAAAATCAAGGGATTACAAATATATCCCTCAAAGAGCCCCCAATTATTATGACAGAGCCAGTGGTAAATGCTGAGTTGTTCAAATCCCAGAGGGAAACTTGAAACAACTGCCATAACCCATTTATGCAATTTGTATGTTTCGAGATGCAGTCTTTGAATTCAGTAGTGATAAGACCACAGAGTCTCAAGAGGTTTTTTATAAAACTAAATTAAACATTTATTAATACAAGAAAGATTGTAAGCACATACATATGTCTACAAAATTACTACTATAATAACTACAAAAATCCCCTAATTAATCTGATTGTCAGTTACACCCCAGTTAAGGCAACAGTAAAACACAGATTTAAACAGATCCTTGGCAAAGCCCTCCCTGGACAGTCACATTCAATATGAGTTTCTTTCATCACTGGGTCCTTGCAGACAGGCTTAGAGGATGGAGGCTTTAGATCTTAGAATCCCTCCTCCTTTTACCAACAGCCTTCTCTTCCTTTATATATATTTTCCTCTTTGAATGCAAATTTGCATTGTCACTCGGTTTTTTTCACTTTAAACCTGCTAACAATAAAACCTTTCATAATACTCACTTTACTAGTAAGCTTTGAAAAAAATAAAGACATTGTTTCTGAGCTTCACCTGGTTAGGTGTAATATTTCACCTCTTTTAAAAGGTCTACTTAAGAACGCAAATTGGCCCCTTTACATCTCACCTATGTTTATCTAATTACCATTTCAAACCAACTTATCTTCTATACATCAAAGCCTCTAGACCAGCTGTCTTTAATCCAATTAAGACACACACACTTAGACACAGACACCACTAAACTCTATTTTTAAATAATTTTCAATAACATTATAGGCATTATTATACCATCTTGACAGCGGGTGGAGTTGACTACAGAGATAGGGATGATCGCAGCCAGGAAGGAAAACAAGGATGAGAATTTTTAAATTTTGCTGCTTCTTAACCGGGAACCTTTGTAGATCAATGAGCAAAGGGGTGAACGGTGAACAAGACTTGATGCGAGTAAACACACGAGCAGCAGAGTTTTGGATGACCTCAAGATCACAGGGAGGTTGAATGTGGGAGGCCGGCAGGGAGTGTGTTAGGATAGTTAAGTCTAGAGGGAACAAAGGAATGGATGACGGTTTCAGCAGAGGATGAGCTGAGACGAGGGTGGAGTTGGACGATGTTGCTGAGGTGGAAATTGGCGGTCTTGGTGATGATGTGGATGTGCTTGGAATCTCGTCTTTGGGTGAAATATTTTTCCATGGTTGTGAACAGCCTGGTTCAGCCTCAGGCAGTTACCAGGAAGAGGGATGGAGCCGGTGGCTGGGAATGGAGTTTGTAGTGGGGACTGAAGAAAACGGCTTCAGTCTTCCCAATACTTAAATGGAGAAAATTTCAGCTCATCCAGCACTGGATGTCGTACAAGTCAGGACTGTGTGTGACTTGGAAAGGAACTTGGAGGTGATGGTTTTCACATACACCAGCTACCCTGGTCCTTCTAGGTGGTGGAGGTTGAGGGTTTTGGACATTCCCACACAGTTCTGGTCAAGCTGTATATATATAAAATCTCTCTCCTTTACCCCCTGTTTTCTTTCTTTATTTCTCTCTCGCTCTCTTTTCATTCAGCTCTATTTCCCAACCTGTCTTTGTGTTTTTGTGGGTTCCCTCTCACTCCCTTTTTCTGTTTTAAATCAGTTTCACAGGATATTAGAAGGGGAGGATTTGCAGTCAGAAAACAGCATCTGAAGGAGTCGCCCAATACCTGAACAGCGTAGCATTTTGAACATGGTAGGAAAAAGCACTGTTCAAATTGGAGAGAAACCGTGGAAATGTGGAGACTGTGAAGAGAGATTCAGTTACCCGTGTCAGGTGGAAACTCATCGACGCACTCACACTGGGGAAAGACCATTCACCTGCTCCGTATGTGGGAAGGGATTCTCTCGATCATCCCAGCTGATTACACACCAGCGAATTCACACCGGGGAGAAACCATTCACCTGCTCCGTATGTGGGAAGGGATTCTCTCGATCATCCCAGCTGATTACACACCAGCGAATTCACACCGGGGAGAAACCATTCACCTGCTCCGAGTGTGGGAAGGGATTCACTCAGTTATCCAACCTGCTAAGGCACCAGCGAGTTCACACTGGGGAGAGACCTTTTAAATGCCCAGATTGTGGGAAATGCTATAAAAGTTCATGGGAACTAATGCTGCATCAACGTGTTCACACTGACGAGAGACCATTTAGGTGCTCTCTCTGTGGGACTGGGTTCAAGCGATCATCTCACCTCACTGTACACCAGTGAATTCACACTGGCGAGAAACCGTTCACCTGCTACATGTGTGGGAAGGGATTTACTTGTTCAGCCAGCCTGCTGAGACACCAGCGAGTTCACACGGGAGAGAGACCTTTCACCTGCTACACGTGTGGGAAGGGATTCACACAGTTATCCCATGTGCTGACACACCAGCGAGTTCACACGGGAGAGAGACCTTTCACCTGCTACATGTGTGGGAAGGGATTCACTCAGTTATCCCACGTGCTGACACACCAGCGAGTTCACACTGGGGAGAGACCTTTTAAATGCCCAGACTGTGGCAAGTGCTATAAAAGTTCTGGGGAACTGATGGCTCATCATCCTGTTCATACTGATGAGAGACCTTTTAGATGCCCAGACTGAGGGAAGTGCTTTAAATGTTCCAGGGACCTGATGTCCCATCAAAGTGTTTACACAGACGAGAGACTGTTCAGGTGTCCTCACCGCAGGACTGGGTTCAAGCGATCATCTCAACGCAATGTGCACCAGCGAGTTCACACTGAGAGAGACCTTTCACCTGCTACTTTTGTGGGAAGGGATTCGCTCAGTTATCCCATGTGCTGAGATACAAGAGAGCTCACACTGGGAGAGGCCATTCACCTGCTCCGAGTCTAAGAAGACATTCACTCGGTCATGGACTCTGCTGAGTCACCATCAAGTTTACAAGTGACGACAGTAATTGGATTTTTCTGGTAATCGCATCCAGGACTGAACCATGTTCATTGGGGTCTGTTTCTACTAATGTTAATAAACTCCAGGCCAGTTAGAGGTGTTAATGTTCTGGATATAATAAAAATAAATCAGCTTTGTGTTAAATACACAGTGTGCCGAGTCTTCTTAATATCTATAACACAAGTTAAGTGCATCCCTCTCCCGTCTCCTCTGTACTCACCTCCAACCCACCAAGGCTCCTTAGCATCTTCCAAACCCAAGACCACTACCACCTAGAAGGACAAGGGCAGCACACACCAATGACCACTCCATCCTCCTCCAATGCCTCTCCACTGGTGTCCAGCTGGGTGGGACTGCACGGTCCTGATTCCTTCCTTATTGACTTGTAGCCAGAGAATCTCCTGCAGTAGCTGTAATTATTTGAGTTACACTGTTACAAACGCACTCACTCGATAGATGATCAGGTATCACTGCCCTTTGATAGGTAAAAACATTTGATAATTCCCATTAAAATATAAAGCACAGCAGAACAACTGTGCATTGGCCTGTTACAAACTTATTGAAACAGATTCATTGCCGCCTCCTCCCTTTCCACGTTCATTGCCACCTCCTCCCTTTCCACGTTCCAGGTCCCCAAACACACTTTCCCAGTGACACAGTAATTTACTTGTACTATTTACAATTTAGTATTCTGTATTCACTGCTCACGATGTGGTCTCCGCTACACTGTGGAGACTAAATCCAGATTGGGTGACTGCTTCATGTAAAATCACCATTCACTTTGCAAGTGCGATCCTGAGCTGGTTCTCATTTACTGTTTTAATTCTCAGCCTCACTTCAAGTCTGACCTCTGAGCCCTCGGCCGCCTGTACTGCCGCATGAAGTCCAACAGAAGCTCGAGGAGCAGCAACTCGTCTTTGATTAGTCACTTTACAACCTTTCAGACTCAACGTTAATTTTAATAATTTCATATCATAAACATCACTCCCATTTTTAGGGCAGTAGATGCTGGTAATGGCTCTGCTGTTACCATTTATCCCTCCTCTGAACCTGTCTTATTTGTTTACTTGTCCCATTAGTTTCTTTAATTGTCTGGTCACCCAATGTTGCCTTGCACCATTGTCCCCTTTATCATTTACTCTCTCCAGCCTTCCATCCTGTCACAAGACCGTTTGTTGTTTCCTTCTGTCTGTCCATGTTTTCTCTGACTCTGGACTTGTTTATAAACTGTTAAATCTGGGAAATTTTCCAGTTTGGATAAAAGTTCAGCGACGTGAAACATTCATTGTGAATGATGCTGTTTCACCTGCTGAGTGTTTCCAACATTTTCTGTTTTGAGATCGGATTTGCAGCATCTGCGGTATCTTGTTTTTGGGGTCACTGTGGATCAGTTTTCCCTCACTTATCGTTACCTGTTTAAAGGTGAAGAAGGAGCTTTTAAAGAATGAGACAACAGGAACTGTCACCCTGTTCGACATGAAACTAAACTCACTGTTAATTCCTCATCAGTAACAATATTAAACACAAAGTTTCCAGCCGGGATTGAACCCGGACTTTCTCATGTAAAGTAAACGTGATAATCACTGCACTGGGGAAATGAGTGTGAATCCCCCCCGGACAGAGGGAACTGACCATCCATCTCTAGCTCTAATTCCCAAACAGAAAATGCTGCCAAGAATCAGCAAGTCAGGCTGAGTCTGTGGCTGCTCTCAGCGTTTGAAACCGTCACAATACCCGGGTGATTGACGGCAGCTCCGGACCAATAGGAAGAGGGGGCGGGACTGGAGGACCGAGCGTCGGGGCTGGTACTCCAACCAATCGGAGTGAATGAGGGGGCGGGGCCGGGCTGTGACTGGAGCATGCGCAGTACAGGTAATGGCGATGGGGAGACGGGTCCACAATGGGTAAAGGGGGGGATGGCGGGGCGGAGGGAGCGATGGATCCGGCGGGTGGACGGAGAGGCTCCGGAAACATGTTGTGTAAACCGTAAACCCCGGAAATAAACTGACCGGTCCCCCCTCCCCCGTTTGCACCGAGCGGGGCCGCAGCTCCCAGATCAATGAAGAGCCGGTTTGTATCAGGCTGGACATTGGTTCCAGAGGCTGGTCTCTGGTCTCCAGAGTCGGTTCTTTTTCATTGAATCATTGAATGGTTACAATACAGACAGAGGCCATTCAGCCCCTCCTGCTTGTGCTGGCTCTCTGCAAGCGCAAATCAGCTGGTCCCAATCCCCTGCCCAGGACCACAAGACCAACAGCAGATATTACCCATCCCCAGTTACCTGTGGAGAAGATGATGTTTGACCTTCTTGAACCATTTCAGTCCATGTGGTGAAGGTGCTCCCACAATGCTGTTAGATAAAGAGTTACAGCGATGATGAAGGAACAGCGATATATGTCCAAATCAACAACAACAATGTGTGTTTATATAGCACATTTCATGTAATAGACCTTCCCAGGTTTAACAGATGTGCTAAAAAGCAACATTTGACAGAGAATCATGTAAAGAGGTAAGAGGGCAGATGGCCAAAAGTTTGGTCAAAGATGTAGGTTTAAAGGAGAATCTTGAACGAGGAAAGAAAGAAAGAGAGCGGAGAGGTTTATGGAGGAAATTCCAGTGCTTATGGCCTTTGAGCTCAGATGTGGATACTAAGGATGAAGCGATTAAAATCGGGAATGCTCAGGAAGCTGGAATGAGCAGAGTGCAGAGACCTGGGTGGGTTGTGAGGCTGGAGGAGATTACAGATATAGGGAGGGGTGAGACCATGGAGGGACTTGAAAACAAAGATGAGAAATTTAAAATGTTGGTGCTTCTTAAACAGGAACTTTCATAGGTCAGTGAGCACAGCGGTGATGGGTGAAAAGGACTGGGTGCGAGTAAATATACGGGCAGCAGAGTTTTGGATGACCTAAAGATTATGGGGAAGTTGAATGTGGGAGACCGGCCAGAAGTGCGTTAGGAAGGAACGTAAGAAATACGAGTAGCAATAGGCCATTCAGCCCTTCGAGCCCTTCTGCCATTCAATGAGATCACGGCTGATCTTCTACTTCAACACCATTTTCTGGCACTATCCCCTTATCCCAAATGTTTTTTATATGTAGAAATCTATCGATCTCAGTATTGAACATTCTCAACGACTGAGCCTCCACAGCCCTATGGGGCAGAGAATTCCAAAGATTCACCATCCTCTGCGTGAAGAAATTCCTCCTCACCTCAGTTCCAAATAGCCTGCCCCTTATTTTGAGACTGTGTCCCCTGAATCTAGAACCTCCAGCCAGAGTTAAGCCTAGAAATAACAAAGGAATGGATGACAGTTTCAGACGAGCTGAGACTAGAGTGGAGTCGGGTGATGTTACTGAGGTGGAAACAGGTGGTCTTGGTGATGATGTGGATATGTGGTTGGAAGCTCATCTTGGGGTGAAATATTTCACCATGGCTTTGAACAGTCTGTTTCATCCTCAGAGAGTTGTCAGGGAGAAGGATGGAGCCGTTGGCTAGGGAGCGGAGTTTGTATTGGGGACTGAAGACAATGACTTTCATCTTCCCAATATTTGAATGAAGGAACTTTCTGCTCATCCAGTCCTGGATATCAGCCAAGTCAGAACAGTGTGTGAGTTGGAGGTGATGGTGTTCACATACACCTGCTACGCTGGTCCTTCTAGATGCTGGAGGTTGAGGGTTTGGGAGATTCTATCAAATTGTGGTTCAGTTGTCAGTCTCTAAAATGCCTTTCCATTGCCCCCGTCTCTCCCACCCTCTTCTGTCTCTCCTGTGCCCTTCTATTTCTCTCATTCTTTCTCTATCCCATTTCTCTCATTCTTTCTGTCTGTGTCTCTCCCACTTCTCTCTCTCTTTTTCTCTTGTCACATAGAATTCTCCATCACGGAGGGCTCTGAATACTCCATCTTTAAATATATTTAAGGCTGAGATGGAGAGATTTTTGGTCTCTCAGGCATTCGAGGGAAATGGGGAGCGTGCGGGAAAGTGGTGTTAAAGACCAAGATGAACTAATATTGTTTCAGGCACACTACCTAGACCTTAATTTCTCCAACATAAGAGAAGATTAATTGATGTCCAGTTGCGAACTGATCCATTTTTGGAGTCTTTTCTCCTTTCTAACTCTAGATTATTTCAGTTCTCTTGCCTTCAATTACTCTCACAGACAAGTCCCAGCTCCCTATACCTTCCAGATTGTCTGTCCTAGCCTTGGGATCCAAGGAAGGTATCGGTAACATTCCCGGGATCACTAAACACATAACCTAGTCTTTTGTACTGATATGCTGGGATCATTGAGAATGGTGATGTTTGTGGAGCCTACTCTTCCTGTTAGTTGTTTAATTATCCATACCTTTCCTGACTGGATGTGGCAGGACTGCAGAGCTTTGATCTGATCCATTGTTTTTGGGATTGCTTCACCCTGTCTCAAGCATGCTGCTTCCACTGTTTAGAATGCATGTAGTCTCATGGTATAGGGTCACCAGATTGGAATCTCAGTTTTAGGAATGCCTGGTGCTGCTTCTGACATGTTCTCCTGCAGTTCGTGTTGAACCAGGGTTGGTCCCTTGGCTTGATGGTAATGGTAGAGTAAGGGATATGTGGGCCATGTGGTTACAGATTGTGGCTGAATACAATTCTGCTGCTGCTGATGATCTACAGCACCTCATGGATGCCCATTTATATCTAGATCCATCCTGAATCTATTTCATTTAGCATAGTGATAGTGCCTCACAACATGATGGACGGTATCCTCAGTGTGAAGACGGGACTTTGTCTCATAAGATCACAAGAATTAGGAGCAGGAGTAGGTCATTTGGCTCCTTGAGCCTGTTCCACCATTAATAAGATCATGGCTGATCTCATTGTGGCATCAACTCCACTTTCCTGTCTGCCCTCCCCACCCTGCCAATTAACTCTTGATTGCCAGGATGAAGAACTGTAGCTACGAGGGGAGATTGGAGAGGTTGGGTCTGTTTTCCTTGGAGAAAAGAAGGCTGAGAGGAAACTTAATAGAGGGGTATGGACAGAATAAATAGTGAGAAACTGTTGCCACACTCATGAGTGCATCAAGAGCTAGAGGGCACACATTCAAAATAATGGGCAAAAGGAGTAAAAGTGATGTGAGGAATTTTGTTTTTTACCCAGAGGATGGTTGGAGTCTGGAACAAACTTCCTGAGAGGATGGTGGAGGCAGGTTCGATCGAGGTATTCAAAAGGAAATTGGATTGCTACCTGAAGAGAGAGAATGTGTGAGGTTACGGGGATAAGGCAGGGTAGTGGGATGAGGTAGAATGCTCTTTCAGCAAGCCAGTGCAGACTCGATGGGCCAAATGGCCTCCTTCTGCACTGGAAAGATTCTGTGATCAACCACAATCATGTTGAATGGCGGAGCAGGCTCATTGGGGCTTATGGTCTACTCCTGCTCTTATTTCTTTTTCTTTATTCATTGGATGTGGGTGTAATTGGCTAGCCCAGCATTTATTGCCCATCCCTTCTTCAGAGGGCATTTAGGAGTCAACCGCATTGTGAGTGTGGAGTCACATGTAGGCCAGACCAGGCAAGGACAGCAGATTTCCTTCCCTAAAGGGCATTAGTGAACCAGATGGGTTTTGACGACAAACAACAATGGTTTCACGGTCATTAATAGACTTTTAATTCCAGATTTTTATTGAATTCAAATTTCACCATCTGCTGTGGTGGCATTCAAACCCGGGTCCCCAGAGCATTACCCTGGATCGCTGGATTACCAGTCCAGTGACAAAACCACTACGCCACCGCCTTCCCCTAGTGTTCTCATAGAGGCCAGAGTCTTGTGTAGCCCAGACTGGAGGCAGGTTCCCTTCCCTGAAGGACATTAATGAACCAGTTGGGTTTTTACAAAAAATCCAACAGCTTTCATGGTAATTTTTTGCTAGTTCTGGCCCCAAAAATTACCAGAATCATTAAGTTCAATTTCACAACCTGCCTTTGTGTTTCTGTGGGTTCTCTCTCACTCCCTTTTTTTCTGTTTTAAATCAATTTCACAGGATATTAGAAGGGGAGAATTTTTCAGTCAGGAAACTCAAACCAAACATCACATCAGAATCTGAGAGAGTCGCCCAATTTGTTGTAACCTGAATATCATCGGATTTTGAACATGGAAGGAAAAAGCACCGTTCACAGTGGAGAGAAACTGTGGAAATGTGGAGACTGTGAGGAGGGATTCAGATTTCCATCTGACCTGGAAACTCATCGACGCAGTCACACTGGGGAGAGGCCATTCACCTGCTCCGTATGTGGGAAGGGATTCACTCAGTCATCCAGTCTGCTGAGACACCAGCGAGTTCACAGAGGTGAGAGACCATTCACCTGCTCTGACTGTGGGAAGGGATTCACTCAGTCATCCAACCTGTTGAGACACCAACGAGTTCACACTGGGGAGAGACCATTTACTTGCTCCAAGTGTGGGAAAGGATTCGCTCGGTCATCTGACTTGCTGACACACCAGCGAGTTCACACTGACGAGAGACCTTTTAAATGTTCAGACTGTGGGAAGTGCTTTAAAAGTTCCCGGGACCTGATGCTCCATCAACGTGTTCACACGGACGAGAGACCATTCAGGTGCTTGCACTGTGGGTCTGGGTTCAGACAGTCATCTCAACTCACTGAACACCAGCGAGTTCACACAGGCGAGAGGCCATTCACCTGCTCTGACTGTGGGAAGGGATTCGCTCAGTCATCCAACCTGCTGACACACCAGCGAGTTCACACTGGAGAGAGACCTTTCACCTGCTCTGACTGTGGGAAGGGATTCACTCAGTTATCCACCCTGCTGAATCACCAGAATGTTCACACCGATAAGAGACCTTTTAAATGCCCAGACTGCGGAAAGTGCTATAAAAATTCCAGGGAGCTGATGTCTCATCAACGTGTTCACACTGATAAGAGACCTTTTAAATGCCTGGACTGCGGAAACTGTTTTAAGAGTTCTGGGGAACTGATGCGCCATCAACGTATTCACACTGACGAGAGACCATTCAGGTGCTCTCAGTGTGGGACTGGGTTCAAGACATCATCTGATCTCACTGTACACCAGCGAGTTCACACCGGGGAGAGGCCGTTCACCTGTCCCAACTGTGGGAAGGGATTCACTCAGTCATCCACCCTACTGACACATCAGCGAGTTCACACTGGGGAGAGACCGTTCATCTGCCCCAAGTGTGGAAAGAGATTCACACAGTCATCCAACCTGATGAGACACCGGCGAATTCATAAGTAACTAGAGTGATTGGATTTTGCTGGAAATCACAGAGGACTGAACCGTGTTCATTGGGTCTGTTTCTACTGATGTTAATAATTTCCAACGCAGTTACATAGGCTAATGTTTTTGATAAAAGTCAAATAAAGCAGCTTTGTGTTGAATACATTGTGTTGAATCTTTCTAATATTTCTAACACAAGTTAATTACTTTCGAAGGTTTCTCCCATTCCCCGTCTCCTCCATCCTCACCTTCCAACAAGTATGAGGAGATCATGGAATTTCCTTGTCACTAAGATTGAAACAATCCAATCAGCTGCCTCTGCTGCTTCCCTCCCTTATACTAGTGCACCGGGCCAAACTGTCTCCAAAGTTCCTCCTTACCTGAGCCCTGAACTCACATCTTTCTCCAGTTTCTCGCCCTTCTCCCATCATGCCCTGCAGTCTATTCTAGGGCTTCTCGGCACGACCACCAATGGTGCAGTGATTGAAATGGGGGATGCACAGGGGGCCAGAATTAGAGGAGGGGGTTGTGGAGATGGAGGGTCTGTCTGTGAGTTAAGACATAGGGTGACAGAATTTTGGATGACCCAAGGTTACAGGGGGCAGAATGTGGGAGACCAGCCAGAGGGTGTCGGAATAGTCGAGTTTGGAGGTGATAAAGGCGTGGATGAGATATTCGGCAGCAGATGAGCTGAGACGGGGGAGGAGACGAGTGATGTTACGGAGGTATAAATGAAGGGTTAAGCTTGATGGAAGTTGGATATGTAATAGCAGGAGATTGTTTAAGTGGAGGATAAAGGTCGATAACTCCCCAGAACAGGTACAGCACCGGTTAGATACAGAAAAGCCTTCTCCAGTGTTGGGAATTTTTCTATGTTCTTTATCACCATCTCATTTTGCCTTGCACCATCATCCCTTTCGCTGATTAATCTCTCCTGCCTTCCACAGACCTGCCCTCTTTTGTTTTTTACCCCACCTCTCTAACTTCTGGAGCTGAAAGGTTGACCTTGTTTCTCTCCCTGCAGAAGCTGCCAGACCTGCTGAGCATTTCTAGCACTCGCGATTTTTATTTCAGCTTTTGCAGCATCTGCAGGCTTTTGCTTCCGGACTGAGAACGCGTCCTGTGCTGATGTCACAATGAGTACTCAGCGGAGGACCTGCCGCCCACTCGGTCCTTCAGCTTTTGCCCGCACTCTCGCTATTGGTCGGGATGCACGTCAGTCACCAGCCCAGGCCCCGGCCCCACAGAGATAAAACAAAAAACTACTGCGGATGCTGGAAATCCAAAACAAAAACAGAATTACCTGGAAAAACTCAGCAGGTCTGGCAGCATCGGTGGAGAAGAAAAGAGTCGACGTTTCGAGTCCACATGACCCTTCAACAGAACTGAAGTATAGTTAGGAGAGGGGTGAAATATAAGCTGGTTTAAGGTGGGGGGGGCGGGGGGAGAGAAGTTGAGGGTGGGGTGGTTGTAGGAACAAGAAGCAGTGATAGGAGCAGATAATCAAAATATGTCACAGACAAAAGGATCAAAGAGGTGTTGAAGGTGGTGATATTATCTAAGAAAAGTGCTAATTAAGAATGGATGGCAGGACACTCAAGGTACAGCTCTAGTGGGGGTGGGGTGGAAAGACTAACAAGGTATTAGTTGTAGATTTAAAAATAATGGAAATAGGTGGGAAAAGAAGAATCTATAAATTATTGAAATAAAAACAAAAGGGAGGGGGAAGAAACGGGGTGGGGATGGGGGGAGGGGGAGTTTAAGATCTAAAGTTGTTGAATTCAATATTCAGCCCGGAAGGCTGTAAAGTGCCTAGTCGGAAGATGAGGTGCTGTTCCTCAATGAGCAAGCCAAGGACAGACATTTGGGCAAGAGAACAGGGTGGAGTGTTAAAATGGCAAGCGACAGGGAGGTTTGGGTCTTTCTTGCGGACAGACCGCAGGTGTTCGGCAAAGCGGTCGCCCAGTTTGCGTTTGGTCTCTCCAATGTAGAGGAGACCGCTAGAGGAGACACCTTAACTGGTCTATACTTTCCTGCTTTCTGTCTCCTTCCTTCTCTTCAATAACGGCGTTACATTTCTGATTTTCGAATTTGCTGTGATCTTTCCAGAATCTAGGGAGTTTTGCAAGATTACAACCAACGCATCCACTTTCTCTGTAGCCACTTCCTTTAAGACGCTTAGGCCATCAGGTCCAGGAGACTTGTTATCCCTTATTCCCAATAGTTTTCCTAGTAGTTTTTCTCTAGTTGCTTCCTCCCTTTAGCCATTTGATTTTCTACTATTCTTGGGATGCTTTAGGTGTCTCCAACCATCAAGACAGATACAGAATACTTGTTCTGAAAAGTGTTTATCTTTCTTTGGCAGTCTTCCATCTCCTGAGATGATTTTTTTTTATTCCTTCATGGGCTTCACTGGCTGGGTCAGCATTTATTGCCCATCCCTAGTTTCCCTTGAGAAGGTGGTGGTGGTGAGCTGCCTTGTTGAACCGCTGCAGTCCATGTGGTATAGGTACACCCACAGTGCTGTTAGGGAAGGAGTTCCAGGATTTTGACCCAGTGACAGTGAAGGAACAGTGATATATTTCCAAGTCAGGATAGTGAGTGGCTTGGAGGGGAACTTCCAGATGGTGGTGCTCCCATGTGTCCACTGCCCTTGCTCTTCTAGGTGGCAGAGGTCGTGGGTTTGGAAGGTGCTGTCAAAGGAGCCTTGGTGAGTTGCTGCAGTGCATCTCGTAGATGGAACACACACTGCTGCTACTGTGCATCAGTGGTGGAAGGAATGAATGATTAAGGTGGTGAATGGGATGCCAATCAAGCAGGTTGCTTTATTCTGGATGGTGTTGAGCTTCTTCAGTGTTGATAGAGCTGCACTCATCCAGGCAAGTGGGAGTATTCCATCACACTCCTGACTTGTGCCTTGTAGATGGCGGACAGTCTTTGGGGAGTCAGAAGGTGAGTTACTCGTCGCACGATTCCTAGCCTCTGACCTGCTCTTGTAGCCATAGTATTTATATGGATAGTCCAGTTCAGTTTCTGGTCAATGGTAACCTCCAGGATGTTGAGACTGGGGGATTCAACGATGGTAATGCCATTGAATGTTAAGGGATGGTTTGTGCTGTGGTGGTGAACTCTGTGTTAAGCATAACCTGGTGTGGCTGAGGGCCCTACTCTGTCATGGAGGCCTCTGCTCCATGTGCTGAAGATAAAGGCAGTGGGCTGAGAAGGTGTAGGATTCAATGGCCTCTGTTTGCTCTGGGCCCTCATCTCAGCCAGCTGAGCTTTCCGTTTCTTCACACCATTTCCAAGGCCCTTCCAAGCAGTCAGCCTCCAGAGGTCACAGCCATTGGCAACTGTCTCCCCGTTGTCAGTGTCAATGTCCTCCATCTTCATATCCTCCTTGCAGTGGAGACCTGGATGTCCGGAGGATGTTACCCAGTGGCCAGTTCACCTACAGAAGAGCTCTGGGTAAACAGCCATCATCTATCCAATGGACATGGCTGAGCCAGCACTTTTACTTTGTAATGAGTGGCTGTTGATGGAATTAGCGTGTGCCAGGGCCTCCGAGTTGATGACTGGGATGTGCTGAGGAAACGTGTTGAGATGGCGAAGGTGGAAACTGTTCAGCCTTTTCTCCTGCCCAGCGTATGTTGTCCAGGTCTCACCACTGTCGAGGAATGTGCTGAGGACGCAGTCTTGGCAGACTCACAGATTGGTTCTTGGTCAGGTTGCTGTTGTTCCACATTCTCTTAAAAGTTTATCGATTTACACTTTTATATATATCTACAATTAATAAATAATATATAAACATTTTAATTATTGTATTATTTTTGCCTGTGATTCCCCTCCCCCTCTGCCCCCTGTCCCAGAACAGCCCCAGTTTCCAGTCGCAGCTCTGTGCTGCCTCAGCTGCTCTCACCTGGGGACAGTGCCTCACAACCTGCGTCAGTGCACCTGAGCTCCACACCACACCCTGCCCCCCGCCGCACCATCATTGGTTGGAAGACCCACCCCCAATCTGTCCTCCAGTTCCACCCACCCTCTCCCTATTGGTTGGAGCGCACATCAGTCACCGCCCCCTCCCCCAATTGTGATCACCTGGTCTGCTCCGCCCAGCTCCGCATCCGCTCCAGTTGGTGTCCCATTAACCCCGGTCCAACTCTCAGGTTTGTACTTTATTTGATACTTCTCCCTGCCCACTTCTCCACCCTCACCCAACATCACCACCCCTGGGTATGTCCTGTCCCACCGGAAGAACAGGCCCTGCAGAGGTGGCAGCACAGTGGTATACAGCTGAGAGGGAGTTGCCCTGAGAGCCCTCTATATTGACTCCAGACTCCATGAAGTCTCATGGCATCAAACATGGGCAAGGAAACCTCCTGCTGATTACCACGTACCACCCTCCCTCAGCTGATGAATGAGTGCTCCTCCATGTTCAACATCACTTGGAGGAAGCACTGAGGGTGGCAAGGGCGCAGAATGTACTCTGGGTGGGGGACTTCATTGTCCATCACTAAGAGTGGTTCAGTAGTACCACTACTGACTGAGCTGACTGAGACCTAACTGACATAGCTGCTACACTGAGTCTGCGGCAGGTGGTGAGGAAACCAAGAAGAGGGAAGAACACACGACCTCATCCTCACCAACCTGCCTGCCACAGATGCAACTGTCCATGACAATATCAGTAGGAGTGACTGCCGCACAGACCTTATGGAGAAAAAGTCCCACCTTCACATTGATGATACCCTCCACAGTGGCACTACCACCGTGCTAAATGGGATAGATTTCAAACAGATCTAGCAACTCAAGACTGGGCATCCATGAGGCACTGTGGGCCATCAGCAGCAGCAGAATTGCACTCGAAAACAATCTGTAGCCTCATGGCCTGGCAAATCCCCCACTCTACCATTACCATCAAACCAGGGGACCAACACTGGTTCAATGAAGAGTGCAGGAGGGCATGCCAGGAGCAACCCCAGGCATACCTAAAGGTAAGATTTCAACCTTTTGAAGCTATAACGCAGGACTACTTGTGTGCCAAACAGCATAAGCAGCAAGTGATAGACAGGGCTGAGCAATCCCACAACCAACGGACCAGATCCAAGCTCTGCAGTCCTGCAGCATCCAGTCATGAATGGTGGTGGACAATTAAACAACTTACTGGAGGAGGAGGCTTCACAAGTATCCCCATCCTCAATTATGGAGGAGCTCAGCACATCAGTGTAAAAGATGAGGCTGAAACATTTGCTACAATCTTCAGCCAGAGGTGCCGAGTGGATGATTCATCTCGGGCTCCTCCGGAGGTCCCCAAAATCACAGATGCCAGTCTTCAGCCAATTGAATTCACTCCAAGTGCTGTCAAGAAGTGGCTGAAAGCACTGGATACTGCAAAGGCTATGGGCCCTGACAATGTTCTGGCAATAGTACTGAAGACTTGGTGCTCCAGAACTTGCTGCCCCTCTAGCCACTGACGCACAGTATGAGCAGTGTATCTCCAAGATGCACTGCAGGAATTCACCAAGGCTCCTTCGACAGCCCCTTCCAAACCAATGACCAGTACCATCTAGAAGGACAAGTGCAGCAGATATATGGGAAAACCATCACCTGGTAGGAGAGTCGTACAGACTCGAAATGTTAATTGTGTGTTTATTCTCTCTATAGATGCTGTTAGACCTGTTGAGCTTTTCCAGCATTTCCTGTTTTTGTTTCAGATTTCCAGCATCCACAGTATTTTGCTTTTACCACCTGGAAGTTCCCCTCCAAGTCACTCACCATCCTGTCGCTGGGTCAACATAAACGTGAGAATCCCCCCCGGACAGAGGGGAACTGACCATCCATCTCCAGCTCTAATTCCCAAACAGAAAATGCTGCCAAGAATCAGCAAGTCAGGCTGAGTCTGTGGCCGCTCTCAGCGTTTGAAACCGTCACAATGCCCGGGTGATTGACGGCAGCTCCGGGCCAATAGGAAGAGGGGGCGGGATTGGAGGACCCAGCGAGGGCGGCTGGCCCTCCAACCAATCGGAGTGAATGAGGGGGCGGGGCCGCGCAGTGACTGGAGCATGCGCAGTGCGGGCAATGGGGATGGGGAGACGGGTCCATAATGGGTAAAGGGGGGGAGATGGCGGGGCGGAGGGAGCGATGGATCCGGCGGGTGGACGGAGAGGCTCCGGAAACATGTTGTGTAAACCGCAAACCCCGGAAATAAACTGACCGGTTCCCCCTCCCTCGTTTACACCGAGCGGGGCCGCAGCTCCCAGATCAATGAAGAGCCGGTTTGTATCAGGCTGGACATTGGTTCCAGAGGCTGGACCCTGGTCTCCAGAGTCGTTTCTTTATCATTGAATCATTGAATGTTTACAATACAGACAGAAGCCATTCAGCCCGACCTGCCTGTGCTGTCTCTCTGCAAGAGCAAATCAGCTCGTCCCACTCTCCTGCCCTTTCATTAACAAGACCAGCAGCAGATATTACCCATCCCCAGTTACCTGTGGAGAAGATGATGTTTGACCTTCTTGAACTGCTGTAGTCCATGTGGTGAAGGTGCTCCCATAGTGATGTGAGGTAAGGAGTTACAACGATGATGAAGGAACAGCAATATATGTCCAAATCAACAACAACAACAATGTGTATTTATATAACACATTTCATGTAATAGACCTTTCCAGGGTGTTTCACAGGTGTTTTATAAAGCAAAATTTGGCACAGAATCATGTAAGGAGATATGAGGGCAGATCACCAAAGGTGTAAAAAAACCAGAGATAAGTTTTAAGGATAACCTTAAAGTAGGAAAGTGAGGTCGAGATGTGGAGGGGTTTAGAGAGGAAATCCCAGAGCTTATGCTGTTGGCAGCTGAAGATGTGGTCACCAAAGATGGAACAATTAAAATCAGGAGAGCTCAGGATGTCAGAATTAGAGAAGCACAGATATCTGGGAAGCTTGTGAGGTTGGAGGAGATTACAGAGCTATGGCGGGCAGTCACCATGATTGTAGAGTTAGGTCGGGCAGTCACCATGGTTACAGAGTTATGGCAGGCCGATACCATGGTTACAGAGTTATGGCGGACAGTCACCATGGGTACAGAGTTATGGCAGGCTGTGAGCATGAAGGGATTTGAAAGCAAGGATGAGAAATTTAAAATTTTGGAGCTTCTTAACCTGGAGACTTTGTAGGTCAGTGAGCACAGGGTTGAAGGGTGAACATTCATGCCACACAAATGTCAGGCAATGACCGTCACTAACAACAGTGAATCTGACCATCTCCCTGTGACATTCAATGGCATTACCATCGTTCAATCCTCTACTATCAACGTCCTGGGAGTTACCATTGACCAGAAACTGAACTGGACTAGCCATAGAAATACTGGGGTGACAAGGGCAGGTCAGAGGCTGGGAATTCTGTGGAGTATAAGTTACCTC
Organism: Cetorhinus maximus; assembly: GCF_964194155.1. Taxonomy (NCBI): domain Eukaryota; kingdom Metazoa; phylum Chordata; class Chondrichthyes; order Lamniformes; family Cetorhinidae; genus Cetorhinus; species Cetorhinus maximus. The sequence continues at coordinate 6,065,564 of NC_135901.1, read as the reverse complement.
CTGACTCCCCAAAACCTGTCCACCATCTACAAGGCACAAGTCAGGGATGTGATGGAATATTGGAATATCTACTTGCCTGGATGAGAGCAGCTCCAACTACACTCAAAGCTCAACACCATCAGAATAAAGCATCTCACTTAACTGGCACTCCAGTCACTTAAACATTCACTCCCTCCATCACTGATGCACAGCAGCAGCAGTGTGTACCATCTACAAAATGCACGGCAGTAATTCACCAGGATTCTTTGACAGCACATTCCGAACACACGGCCACTACCAATCTAGAAGGACAAGGGCAGCAGATAAAAGGGAACACCACCACCTGGAAGTTCCCCTCCAAGTCACTCACCATCCTGACTTGGAAATATATCGCCGTTCCTTCACTGTCGCTGGAACTCCCTCCCTAACAGCACTGTGGATGTACCTACACCACATGGACTGCAACGAGAACTGGACCTCCCCACCAGCTTCTCAAGGGCAATTAGGGATGGGTGATAAATGCTGCCCTAGCCAGTGACGCCCACACCCTGTGAAAGAATTTTTTAAAAAGACAGAAGTGATGGGTGAACAAGACTTGGTGTGAATAAGCGCACAGGCAGGACAGTTTTGGATGACCTCAAGATTGCAGAGAGGTTGAATGTAGGAGGCTGGCCAGGAATGTGTTAGTATAATTAAATCTCGAGATAATAAAGGAATGGTTGAGAGTTTCAGCAGCAGATAAGCTGAGACTAGGATGGAATCGGGCGATGTTTACAAGGTGGAAATAGGCGGTCTCAGGGATGTAACAGGTATGTAGTTGAAAGCTCGACTCGGTTTTAAAGATGACTCCATGGTTATGAACAGTCTGATTCAGTCTCAGACAGTTGCCAGGGAGAGGGATGGAGTCAGTGATTAGGGAGTGGAGCTTGTAGTGGGGACTGAAGACAATGGTTTCAGTCTTCCCAATATTTAAGTGGAGGTAATTTCTGTTCATCCAGTACTGGATGTCAGACAAGTCAGGACGGTCTGTGACTTGGAAGGGAACTTGGAGGTGATGGTGTTCACATACACCTGATACCCTGGTCCTTCTAGGTGGTGGGGGTTGAGGGTTTAGGATGTTCTGTAGTTCTGGCCAAGTTATCGATATAAAGAATTCCTCTTAGTTTCCTGCCTCTCCCACCTCTTTCTCTCTCCCCTTCACCCCTCCCATAGAGGACAGAGTCTTGTGCAGGCCCAGACCAGGAGGCAGGTTCCCTTCCCTGAAGGTCATTAATGAACCAGTGGGTTTTGATGACAATCCAGTAGTCTTCATGGTCACTTTTTCCTAGTGCCGGCCTCACAAATTGCCAGATTCATTCAGCTCAATTTCACAACCTGCCTTTGTGTTTTTGTAGGTTCTCTCTAACTCCCTTTTTTTCTGTTTTCGATCGATTTGACAGGGTATTAGAAAGTGAGGATTTGCAGTTGAAAACTGAAACCAAACATCACATCAGGATTTGACAAGGTCGCCCAATTTATCATAAGTATCATCAGAATTTGAACATGGAAGGAAAAAGCACCGTTCACAGTTGGGAGAAACCGTACACGTGCTCTGTGTGTGGACGAGGCTTCAACCGATCATCTGACCTGTCAAAACATAAATGCAGTCACTACAGGGAGAAACCGTGGAAATGTAGGGACTGTGGGAAGGGATTCAATTACCCCTCAGAACTGGAAACTCATCAGCGCACTCACACGGGAGAGAGGCCATTTACCTGCTCTGAGTGTGGGAAGGGGTTCACTAAGTCATCTACCCTGCTGACACACCAGCGAGTTCACACTGGGGAGAGGCCGTTCACCTGCTCTGTATGTGGGATGGGATTCACTCAGTCATCCACTCTGCTGACACACCAGCGAGTTCACACCAGGGAGAGGCCTTTCATCTGCTCCATGTGCGGGATGGGATTCACTCACTTATCCACCCTGCGGACACACCATCGAGTTCACACTAGGGAGAGACCATTCGCCTGCTCTGTGTGTGGGAAGGGGTTCATTAATTCCTCCAACCTGATGACACACCAAAGAGTTCACACTGACGAGAGATCTTTTAAATGTCTGGACTGCGGGAAGTGTTATAAAACTTCTCAGGAACTGATGTACCATCAACAAGTTCACACTGATGAGAGACCGTTCAGGTGCTCTGACTGTGGGACTGGGTTCAGACGATCATCTCATCTCGCTGTACACCAGCGCACTCACACTGGAGAGAGACCGTTCACCTGCTCTGACTGTGGAGAGGAATTCACTCAATCATACACCCTGCTGAGACACCAGCGAGTTCACACTGGGGAGAGGCCATTCACCTGCTCTGAGTGTGGGAACCGTTTCACTCAGTCATCTGCACTGCTTAGACACCAGCGAGTTCACAGTGGGGAGAGGCTGTTCACCTGCTCCAATTGTGGGAAGAGATTCACTCAGTCATCCAACCTGCTGAGACACCAACGAGTTCACACTGGGGAGAGGCCGTTCACCTGCTCTGAGTGTGGAAAGGGATTCACTCAATCATCTAACCTGCTGAGACACCAGCGAGCTCACAAGTTACAACAGTGATTGGATTTTGCTGTTAATCAAATCCCGGACTGAACTGTGTTCATTTGGTCTGTTAATAAGCTGCACCCTAGTTAGAGAGGCTATTATTCTGGACAAAGATCAAGTTTGTTTTCTTTGTGATAACCACACTGTGTAATGTCTTTTTAATATCTCTGAAACAAGTTAGTTCCTTTTGAAGGGCTCTCCCTCTTCCCCCATCTCCTCCATCCTTACCTCCAACAACAAGTGTGAGGTTCTCATGGAGCTTCTTTATCACTAAGATTGAGACAATCTGATCAGCTGCTTCCCTCCCTTTCATTAGCCCACTCGGTCATTCTGTCTTTAAACTTCCCCCTTGTCTGAACTCACATCTTTCTCCAGTTTCTCTCCTACCTCCCATCATACCCTCTCATTGCTCATCTTGTCCATGAGACCTGCCTTCTTCTCCCTTTACTCTTTCCCCACTTAAAGCACTGATCACCCAACTTCCCTACGTTACCTGATATTGTTAATGGTTCTGTCTCTCTTCTGATACTGTCCCTCTCACCTTTAAATTCACCCTCATCATCCACCCCAAAAAACCTTTCACACCACCGTCTTTACAAATATTACCACCCCATCTCCAATCTCCCTTTCCTCATCAAAGTCCTTGAAGTTGGTGTTCCCCAAGGATCTATCCTTGGCCCCTCCTATTTCTCATCTGCATGCTGCCACAAGGCAACATCACCCAAAAGCACCGTGTTAGTTTTCACATGTACACTGAGAACATCCAGCTCTACTTCACCACCATCCCTCTCCATTCCTCCACTATTACTAAATTATCAAACTGCTTATCCGACATCCCGTACTGGATGAGCAGAAATTTCCTCCAATTAAAAATTGTGAAGACCAAAACCATTGTCTTCGGTCACCACTACAAATTCCGTTCCCTAACCACTGAGTACATCCCTCTCCCTGGGAACTGTCTGAGGTTGAACCACACTGTTCACAATCTTAGTCTCACATCTGACCCCAAGATGAGCTACTGACCACATATCCACACCATCACTAATACCAGATATTTCAATCTCCATAACATCTCCTGTCTTCACCCCACCCCAGCTCATCTGCTGCTGAAACCCTCATCTATGTCCGTGTTACCTTTAGACTTGACGATTCCAATACATTTCTGACCAGCCTCTCATGTTCACCCCACTGCAACACGAAAACGTGAGATTATCCAAAACCCGTGTGCTTTCTTAGACCATGTCTCATTCACCCATCACCCCTGTGCTCATTGACCTACATTGGCTCCTGGTCAAGCAATGCCTTGACTCTAAAATTTACATCCTTGTTTTCAAATTCCTCCATTGCGCTGTCCCTCCCTATCTCTGTAATCTCCAGTTTCACACATCCTGTGAGATATCTGCACCCTTCTCATTCTGGCCTCTTGAACATCCCTGATTTTAATTACTCCCCCGATGGTGCATGTGCCCGTGCATGAAACTCTAAAATTCCCTCCTTAAACCCCTCTACCCCTTTAGCTCTCTCTCCTGATTAAAGATGCTTGTTAAAATCTGCCTCTCTAATCAGCTTTTGGACATCTGTTCAAATAAAGACCAATGTGACTCAGTGTTCATTTTTTCTTTATGATAACTCCCCCGAAGCACCTTGGGATGTTTTATTACATTAAACATGTTATATAAATACAATTTGTTACTGTTTCACAATAGCCAGTTTGCACATGGTAAGATTCGACAAACAGCAATCGGACCAGTGACCGATTAATCCAGTTTTTTTGGTGTCAGTTAAAGCATGAATGTTGGTCCCACTGCACCAGGAGAACTCCCCTGTGGACAGTATGTGGGGTTGTTGAGATCTCCTGAGCTGAGAGTGGAGCTGATTGAGCTGCCGGGCCTGCACTGTACCTTGAAGAACCGCTGTCTGGGATCTTTCCTCTTAATTCACTGACTCCCTGAAGTTGTTTGTGCAGTAAAATAGTTAATCGATCCAAATTTAATCTTTGGAGAAAAATCTACAACTTTAAATCAGCTGTAAAAGAGAAAGAAAATTCTTGTGTTCATTTAACACCTTTCACACACTCAGAACATCCCAAAGTGATTCACAGTCAGTTATTACATTTTGGAAGGAAGAATGAGGAGAGGCTGTATAAACTAAATGGTTCAATTTTAAACAGAGTGTGTAGCAACAAAATACTTGGGGATGAAAGTACACACTTCTTTCATTGTGATAAGGCAAGTTGATCAAACTGTTTTAAAAAATGCTAATGGGATCCTCCGTTTATTAATGGAGGCATGGAATACAAAAACAAGGAAGTTATCCTGAATCTTTATAAATCCCTGATTAGCTCAAATATTGTGTTCAATTCTGAGCACTGGGTGAGGGCCCCATTCAGCAAAAGGTATTCAAATAGAACTGGATACAGATAAATCATATCACTGCTCACTGACATTTAGATTTTATTTACTGCTCCTGATACCTGGCACCTGCCATAATCTCGGGAGAGACCAGTAACTTGTTATTCAAAACAGAAGAAATCTGAAATCTCAGTTATTTATGGAAAGGACGAAGACACAAGATTCCATAATTTAAACAGAAGAATTTTTACTGTACGAGAGTCAAGCAAAGCAAACACTGAACAATTTCTTAGTTAATCATCTATACTCTAAAACACAAAGTCAACATTAGTTCAACATGAATTAAAAGGCAAATCATGGTCAATTATAAATGATAAATTACACATTAAATGACAGATACAATTAAGATTTATGATTTGACTTGGCAGTGTATCTCGCTTATATGTCATCAGTCTCAGTCACAACTGAGAACACTGTCTTCCTCACAAGGAATTTCAGCTCCTCTTCTTCTAGGATGTAGCCTGATCTCCAGCCAACAGCAGTGCACAACCAACCTGAGTTCCACGGGCATGGTCTTCATCAAAAATGACACACATCTGCGGAACCACCTCAACTCTGCTCACAACAGTCTGGATGGTGTAGATCCACCAAGTAACAGAAACAGCTGCAGCAACTGTATATTTCCTTATTCTCAGCTCCTGCATCGAGTCTCTATCTTCTTCAGCCTGCCTGGACTGCAGTACTGAACCCATCATCCACCACTGAGCTCTGAGGGCCCTCTGTGACCTTTTATATGATTTTAACCAGGTTCAGTCTTAGTTTCCTTTGAAAGTAGGAGGGTCAGTTCCTTTCTCAGTTTCCCTTTTCAATTAGGGTCTGTCTCAATAATTACAACCTCTGACCACAGATTCCAGAACACACCTCTTAGCTCGAACCATCACATCAACACTTGGAGCAAATGACTGGCCTGAGGCCTGTCTCGGATAAAAACACAAGGACCACTTGTCATCACAGAATCATAGAAATTTACAGCACAGAGGAGGCCATTCAGCCCATCATGTCTGTGCCACCTGAAAATGAGCTCTCCAGTCTAATCCCACTTTCAAGCTCCTGATCCATAGCTCTGTAGGTTACAGAACCTCCAGTGCATTTTGGAGTACTTTGTAAATGCGACTATTTCTGCCTCGACCATCCTTTCAGACAGTGAGTTCTAGACCCTCACCACCCTCTGGGTGAAAACATTCCTCAACTCCCTGCTAATCATTCCACCAATGACTTTAAAAATTTGCCACCTGGTCATTGACCTCTCTGTTAATGAAATACGTCCTTCCTACCCACTTTATCTGGCCCCCTGACTAGAACTGTGCTCAGTATTCTAGCTGTGATCTAACTACTGTTCTTTATAGTTCTAGAATAACCACTCTCTCACCTCCCATTGACTTCAATGTAATGGAAGCTGACGAATGGAACCTGTCAGCATTTGAAAGACATTTACAAATGATTCGAAGGTTTCTTACAGTTGGGATCTTTCTCTGTTCTGCCCACTCCAGGTGTTAGGTAACAGACTTTCTCCTGGGAATATTGAGCTGGAGTATTGGGCCATGTGTTTCCTTGTTCGTCTTGTTGACTCTAAATGTTGAATCTTGTGGTTTCAGACACCAGATAATCAAGCTCACAACAACAGATTGTCTTTTCCTGACTTTATTAACAACACTGCAATCATACAGACAGAGTATAGTCCCCCAATCCGGAGAACAGGGATAATGTTGGGGTAGACTCCTTGTTGTTCGAGTATGTCCAAGCTGTAAATGATTCCATTGTTTTCTGTGGCTCCTCTCATGACTGAAGAGTCCGATGTGGGATTGACATGGACGCCCACAGAACTGGCAGTTCATGTTGTTGTTGGTACCGGTTGAGCTACTTCTGCAGCTGCTCCACCACTGGTCTTCCTCTGAGCACATCGGATGTTGCAAGTCTGGAGTAGATGGTCCTTGAAACATGCTGAACCATATTTCAGTGTTTGCCTCCACATGGGCCGGTCGGCTGCAATGTTTTCCCCAGGAAGATGGTCTGCAATACAGAAGTTTGTAAGGGTCTTTTTTAAGGTTTTCTTGTACCGTTTGTACTGACCACCTTGATGTTGTTTACCCTGAGACAATTCCCCATTGACGATCTGCTTGGGGATTCTGTCATCATCCATGTGGGGGACATGGCCTGGCCATCCAAGTGGAATTTTCTGGAGGATGGTCTCCGTGCTGTTGAGCCCAGCACGATGGAGAACCTCTGGAAGATATGGGAGCTGGGACTTGTCCATGAGAGGAACCAAAGGTCTGAGAAGTGAAATAATCCAGAGTTAGATAGGAGAACGTAAGAAACAAGAGCTGGAATAAATCATACAGACTCTAAAACCTGCTCCAACATTTAATCAGATCATGGCTGATCCTCAATTTCAACCTCCACTTTCCCACTCAATTCTCATAACCCCTAATTTTCTTAGAGTCCAAAAACCAGTCAATTTCAGCCTGTAACACAGTGAATAAGTGAACATCCACAATCCTCTGGAGTAGAGAATTCCAAGGATTGACAACCCTCTTAGTGAAGTAAGTTATTCTCATCTCAGTCTGAAAGGCCAGAGATGATGCCTCCTAGCTGTAGAATCTTGGAAACAGCCTCTCAGAATCTTCCATTAAACTGCAGAGAGTATAGTCCCAGTCTACTTAATCTCTCATCATAGCACATTCCATCATCCCAGGAATCAATCTAGTGAACATTCTCAGAGCCTTCCATTAAACTATAGAGTATAGGCCCAGTCTACTCAATCTCTCATCATAGCGCAACCCCGTCATCCCAGGAATCAATCTCGTGAACATTCTCAGAATCTTCCATTAAACTGCACAGAGAGTATTGTCCCAGTCTATTCAACCTCTGATCATAACGCAACCCCATCATCCCAGGACTCAATCTACTGAACATTTGTTACAATCCCTCTAAAGCAAGTAAATCCTTCATTAGGTAAGGAGGTCAAAACTGTAAACAGCAGTCCAGATGTGGTCTCACCAGAGCACTGGACAATTGTAGCAAGACTTCCTTACTCTTGTATTCCAATCCTCTTGGAATCATCACCACCATATCATTTATTTTCTAATTGCTTGCTGCACTTGTATGTTCATTTCCTTTGCTTCTTGTACAAGGAAACCCAAATCCCTCTGAACAACAACATTTAGTTTCTCACTATTCAAGAAAGATTCAGTTTCTCTCTGCTTCTTACCCAAGTGAATAGCCTCACATTTTCCCATATTATACTCAATCTGCCACCTTCTTGCCTACTCATCCAACCTGTCCATGTTCCTTTGCAGACTCCTTGTGTCCTCCTCACAGCTTACTTACCCACCTAACTTGGTATGATCAACAAACTTGAACACATTGGATTCAGTTCCATGAAGTTATTCCTGAATATAGACTGTAAGTATCTGAAACCCCAGTCCTGCTGCTTGCGCTGTTCCAGAATAACAGCCCGCTGACCTCAACATGACATGATTATTCCTAATCTCTGTTTTCTATCCTTTAACCACTCCCCCACCCGTGCTAATATTTTACCCCAACCCCATGAGCCCTGACCTTGTGCAACAACCTTTTGTGTGGCACCTTATCAAATGACTTTTCAAAATTCAATCATTACATATTCCCTTGTTCCCCATTATCAAATCTGCGAGTTACATCCTCAATAAATTCTAACAGCTTTGTCAAACACGGTTCCCCTTTCATCAAACCATGTTGACTTTCGTCTAATCATATTGTCCTTTTCTAAGTGCTCTGTTACCACTGCTTAAAAATAGATTCCAGTACTTTCCTGATGACTGATGTCCAGCTAAATGGCCTGTAGTTCCCTGTTTCCTCTCTCCTGCTTTTCTTGAATATTGGGATTACATTTTCCACCTTCCAATCCATTAGCACCATTCCAGAATCTAGAGAATTTTGGAAAATCACAAGTGGTGCATCCAATATTGGTGCAGCCACCTCTTTCCGAATCCTGGAATGTAGGCAGTGAGATCCAGGGATTTGTCAGCTTTCTATCCCAAAAAGATCCAAAAATGGAGCAGTCAGTAACAAGAAGCCAATGAGTCTCCTTTTATCCTGGAGAAATCAAGGAGTTGGCACACACAAAGGTGATTCATTGGACACCAAACCCCAATTCAGAAAGCCAGAATTCTGTCAGAATGAACATGGTTCAGTCCTGGATGTGATTATCAGCAGCACTATCAGCAGAATCAAACACCTTGTGGACTCACTGGTGTCTCAGCAGGTGGGATAACTGAGTGAATCCCTTCCCACGCTTGGAGCAGAGGAATGGCCTCTCCCCAGTGTGAAATTGATGGTATCTCTGCAAGGTGGATGAACGACTGAGTCTCTTCCCACACGTGGAGCAGGTGAATGGTCTCTCCTCAGTGTGAACCTGCTGGTGTGTCAGATGCTGGGATGACGTAGTGAATCCCTTCCCACACATGGAGCAGACAAAAGGTTTCTCTCCAGTGTGAACACGCTTGTGTTCAGCAAGTTGGGATGACAAGTGAATCCCTTTCCACACTCAGAGTTGGTGAATGGCCTCTCCCCTGGGTGCACATGTAGTTGTTCAGTGAGGCGGGGTGAACACCTGAATCTCTTCCCACACTCAGGGCAGGTGAACAGCCTCTCCAGTGTGCACACGTAAGTGTTTTGTGAGGTGTGTCGAAGACCTGAATCTCTTCTCACACTTGGAGCAGGTGAATGGTCTCTCTCCTGTGTGAAGTCCCCGATGTTGAATTAAAAGTGAAGGAACGATGATATATTTCCAAGTCAGGATGGTGAGTGACTTGGAGGGGAACTCCCAGGGGGTTGTGTTTCCACCTATTTGCTGCCTTTGTCCTTCTAGATGGTAGTGGTTGTGGGTTTGGAAGGTGCTGTCAAAGGAGCCTTGGTGAATTACTTGGTAACCTTGTAGATTGTACACACTGTTATGGATAGCAAGCAGGTTACAAAACAGAAAACAGACAGAAGAGGTTAAGAATAGCTACTCAAGACTGGTAAAAGGTGAGAAGTGGTGTTCCACATGGAGTAATGCTAGGACCACTGTTATTCACAATTTACATAAATGATTTGGACCCAGAAATTGAAACTCCAATTTTAAAATTTGGGACAGAGTTACAGTAAATCACTGATAAGAATTCCCAATCAACAAAACTTTGTAGCATAGTTCATTAAATCTTTAATTCTGTTGCTGCCTGAACAAGGACACAAGGACCTGATGCAGTTAATACTGAGCAAGACTGCAACAAAATCCTTGGATCTAAAATGCACACATGAATAAAACAGGGAGTTCCTGGAAACATGCTGCAGGTTCTTCATTACCTGGAGATCAAATGTCTGTTGTATAATTGTCCCAGCAGTTAACACGATCTTGCGAACTTTTGCATGTGTTATTTTAATACAGGCTTTAAACGATATAATTGAACTGCATTTTATTATGTTAAAAGTGCTATATCAATACAAGTTGTTGTTGACGTTGGCTTAAAGTGGTAGATTCAGGACTGTCACTAAAATATCTTTAAAACTTCACAGAATAATCACAGTCACTTTTAAACTGGAAACTTAATCCTGGTGTTTAAGTTTCAGTCAAGGATAGAGCACAGTTTTACCCAGATCTCTGATTTAACAGCACATTTCCAGTCTGCCTGACTCAGGTTGAATAGCCACAGTTGTAAAGGAGCCTTCTGCTCTGCACCTAGGAGCTTTGAACCACCATGGTGACAAACCAGAAATCAGAGGGTTAGATTTATAGGGAGTTTGTATTTTTCCATCCATTTTTCTATGTGGCCTTGGACTCCACACAACCTGACCTTGGTCATCTTTAGGCTGTATGTACTGCACAGAAGTGGCTGTGACACATTTCTTGCACACCTCAGGATTAATCCACATGTGGGTTTTGCTGTCAGTGAAGAGAAATGAGTAAGGCCAAAGTGCCATTTGTCCCTCTCAGCATGACCCTGAAGGACTGTGTCCAGGCTGAAGTTCTGTTCCTGCCGTGCGATCCTCCCCCAGATTGTCCTTTCTGAGCTCCAACCAGGTGATGTTAAACACTCAAGTGGGAAGGATAAAAATCTACAACAATGTGTTCAAACCAAAGCTTGACATGCTATTCGACATCTATACAGAATAATAAACAGCAGCCCAATTATATGGTCCAGTAAAATCTGCAGAAACAACCCCAACTGTCAGAATGAAAGAATTCAATCCTGAACATGATTAACAGCAGCAAAAAATGCAGAATCCAACCCCTACAGTCACTTGTGAACTCGTTGGTGTGTCAGCCAGGAGCCTGACTGAGTGAATCCCTTCCCACACACGGAGCAGGTGAATGGCCTCTCCTCAGTGTGAACTCGTTGGTGTGTCAGCAGATCCTTTTTACTTTTAAAGGCCTTCTCACAGTATGAACATTCAAAGGGTCTCTGATCAGTATGAACAAGTTGGTGTGTCAGAAGGTGGGATGATCGAGTGAATCCCTTTCCACACACGGAACATGTGAATGGCCTCTCACCAGTGTGAACTCGCTGGTGTGTTAGCAGGTCAGATGAATTAGTGAATCCCTTCCCACACATGGAGCAGGTGAATGGCCTCTCCCCAGTGTGAATTCCCTGGTGTGTCAGTAGTTTGGATGGCCGACTAAATAATCGATTAAATCCCTCCCCACACAAAGAACAGATGAACGGACTCTCCCTCGTATGAATGCGCTGGTGTGTCAGCAGGTAGGATGACTGAGTGAACCCCTTCCCACACACGGAGCATTTGAATGGCCTCTCTCCACTGTGAGTTTGCTGGTGCCTCTGAAAGTTTGATGAGTGGCCGATTGCCTTCCCACACATGGAGCAGATGACTGAACTCTGTTCAGTGTGAACGCGCTGGTGTCTCAGAAGGTTGGATGAATGAGTGAATCCCTTCCCACACATGGAGCAGGTGAACGGCCTCTCCCCAGTGTGGCTGCGTTGATGAATTTCCAGCTTTGATGGGGAACCAAATCCCTTCCCACAGTCCCCGCATTTCCATGGTTTCTCCGTGGTGCCGGTGTCCTTGTGGCTGTCCATGTTGGATGATCAGATCAAACCTCGTCCACACAGTTTATTCCCACTGTGAAAGGTGTGAAGCTTTTTCAGGCTGTGCAACTGATTAAAACATTTCTCCGTCCATATTACACATTCAGTGATATCCAGCTCCTGATGTATTGAGTGAATCGGTCAGACTTTGACGTGATGTTTGGTTTGAGTTTCCTGTCAGCAAATCTTCCTGTTCAAATATCCTACAAAAGGGATTCACAAAAGTCAGTACAGGATAGAAATCCAGAACAACACAATCCTAGTTTCTTTCCTTTTTCTAATCTGTTCATGCGATGTTGGTGTCACTTACAAGGCCAGTATTTGTTGCCCATCTGGAATTGCCTTGAGAAGGCGGTGGTGAGCCACTTCCTTGAACTGCCTGTAGTCCACGTGGTGTAGGTGCAGTTCGAAAGAAAGTACCAGGATTTTGACCCAGCAACGGTGAAGGAACAGCGATATATTCCCAAGTCTGACTTATGATGGAAGAAAGGTTATTGATAAAGCAGCTGAAGGTGGTTAGGCCTAGGATACTGCCCTGAGGAACTCCAGCAGCGATGTCTTGGGATTAAGATAACAAAGAATAAATAAAAATACTGACAAATATGAAATAGTGTTGTTGATAAAAGAGATACTCATTCAATTTTTCAGAGATGAATGATTCCTCAGGGGTTCACTCTGACTCCCCTGACTGACTGACTCAGGGTTCAGTCCTCAATCCCCCCTGATTGGTGACTGAACTCGCTGCTCCTTTGCCCCTCCGGCCTCTGAGCTCCTCTTGCTGTTGTTTCCCAGGACAGTCAATGCCCGCTCTCCAACATGACCCTGTCAGATGGAGTTCAGGGGCTCAGAGGGAGAAAAGAAAATGAGGCGGTGAATCTGAGTTGGGAGAAACAAGGAGAGAAACAGGATTCAATGGAGAAACTGAGCGGGGGGCAAGCGCAGCCTCAGGAACAGCGAGTGCGGCTCTCAGAGGCCGAATGAGAGCGGCCGGGCCCGGCGGCCGTGCGGTGATCTCCCCGGGCTGGGGGCTGGGGGTCAGGGCTGCCCATTAAAGCGATGCTGCAGCGCCTCCCCCATCCTCGCCGCCGCTTCCAGGTTTCTTCGGCATTTCCACCGAGTCCGACTCACAACAAAGGGACCGCCCAGAATGCCCAGCGGCTGGTCCGGGGGAGCATGCGCACTCTCAGCGCCTGGGGAAAGGCGTGAGTTGAATAGAGCGGTTTCTGGGACGCAGGGGATTGTGGGACTAATGTCGCCATTAATCAGCAGCTGTCTGTAAGGTTTTCACTGCATCCTGACAAAAAGTCAACGGCATGAAATTCTTTCTTGCTTCTCGATGCACAGATTTTGCTTAACCTACTTAATATTATCAGTAGTTGCCTCAGTATTGGAGTTGGATGCCCTTGTCTGCCCCTGGCCTCCTGAGTAGACCTTTAGTGTTGCATCAGTTTGAACAGGAGTGGAGATGAAGGAGGAGCTTCTGAGCAGTTTTCAGCACAGTGCAGCCCAACAATTCTCAATGTGTGGGACTACCAAGTGAGGTTGCTAAACAGACACAGCCCCTACAATGTAAACAAATATTGTTTTCAGAACAATAATTTCAGTATAGGCTTTTAATTCATTTACATTTCGTTCTCTTAAATTAATTTTTGTGGCGTGGGCTTTTGCGAGCAAGGCCAGCAAACATAGTGGATGAGTGTGGCTCCAATTACACTCTAGAAGCTCAGCACCATCCTGGACAAGGCTGTCCGCTTGAGCCACTCACCACCTTTAACATCCACTCCCTCCACCAGCGACACAGAGTGGCAACAGTGCATACCACCTACGAGATGCACTGAAGCAACTCATTAATTTTGTTCTACAACACTTTTCAAATACACAACCTCTACCACCTAGAAGAACAAGGCGAACAGACACGTGCGAACACCAGCATCTACAAGCTCCCCCCACCCCTGCCCCCACACCCCCCCGCCTCCTCACAAGCCACACACCATCTTGACTTGGGAACTAAATCACTGTTCCTTCACTATTGGTGTATCAAAACCCTGGAACTGCCTTCCTAGCTCCACTGTGGGTGTACCTATGCCACATAAATGTAGCAGTTCAAGAAGGTGGATCACCACCATCTTCTCCAGGGCAATTAGGAGTGAGATATAAACGCTGGCCCCGCCAGCAATACCCACATCCCGCAAAAGACTAATAAAAATGATCCAACCTACTCCACATTAAGGTGATTGTGGGCCTTCTTGATCCATGGCAGTCCTTGTGGTGAAGGTGCTTTAACAATGCTGTGTGGTAAGGGGTTGCAGGATTTTCACCCAACAATGATGAAGGAACGGTAATATATGCCCAAGTCAGGATGATGTGTGTGACTTGGAGGGAACTTGGAGATTTTTGCATGCACCTTCTGTTATTGTCTTTCAAATGGGTCGAAGTCAGTTTTAGAAGGTTCTGTCTAAGTTCTTGTCGACATGACAATGTATAAGATCCCTCTCCTTCAGTATCATCCCCCCTCCAAGGGCCCCAAACCTTTTACCTCTCTATCTGCTTCCATAGAGGCCAGAGTCTTGAGTAGGCCCAGACTGGGTGGAAGGTTCCCTTCCCTGATGGGCATGAATGAATTAGTTGGGTTTTATAACCCTACAGCTTTCATGGTCACTTGTTCCTGGTGCTGGCCCCACAAATGGCTAGATCCATTCGTCACCTGGACTCTGTTTCTCTCTCCCCAGGTGCTGCCAGACATGTTGAGTTTTCCTGCACTTTCTGTTTTTATATCAGTGAACCCTTAATATCTGCTTCATATACTGGTCAATCGATCTTTCCACAGGGGTGAGTGTGTCTGAGAAGTGTGGAACTGGAAAGCCTTATCCATTCACCTCTTGCATTACTACAGCAGATATACATTGTCCTGACAGTGCCAGCAGGGCTGTGGAATTTATTGGATAGATCTTTCAAAAAGCTAGCATAGGCATAATGGACTGAATGGGTTCAATCTATGCTGCATCATTCTATAAAACAGTGGATATTCGGTATCAGGGGATAGAAGAGAAAGAAAAGAACCAGTGACGGTGTGATTTAACCGAGCTGGAGTCAGCACCTTCAGGGAGGAGAGACAGAGGGGAACCAGTCGGAAAATCTTCAAAAGCTCAGTAAGCAATGGTTTAAATCACTTAAAGAAATAAAGAATGGCACAGCACCTATTCAGTAGGATATATGTGTGATTTTAAAAATTAATTTATCGCAATTGGGTTCCAATTACGTTCTATTCCCGCTTTAAAATTCAAATGGCGCTGCTGTTACCCAACATTCCCTGCGGATGTGAAAGTGCCCTATTCATATTACAGGAGAGCGGTGCGCAGGCGCAGTGCTGTACTCTAGCTGGAGCATGCGCATTATCAATTTGATCAGAGCTGAGCGAGAGAGGGGGAGGCGTTTCTCAGCGGGTGAGTGTCGATGGGGCGGACTGAGGAATGGAACCAGGAGTCGGGGTGAGGAGGAAGCGGAGGCTTCATAAACGCTCACTGCAGGCCGCATGCCAGGAATAAGACGCTGCAGGTCCCGTAATCGCAGTTCCAGGACATTTTTCCCGGTCCAGCACCAGGTTAGCGGCCGCCATATTGGTCCAGCGGGCGGCGGTGGCTTTACGCGGCCATCTGGATGACGCAACAGAGAGTGGGCGGGGCCTGAGGGTCCCGGTGACTCGGAGAGAAAGGCTGCCTTTGCTGCCAACGCCGTGAATGTGGGCTGAGACAATGAGCTTGTTAACCTGTTCTTTACTGCCTAATAAAACTGCTGCTGAGCTGTGGCTCAGTTCATAGCACCCTCGCCTTTGAATCAGAGGATTGTGGGTTCATATCCCACTCCTGGAAAACCAAGAACTGTGATTGTACTCCAAGAGTTGCAATCTGTGACTGTTGATAACTCGAAAGAGTATAATAAAAGCAAAATACTGCGGATGCTAGAAATACTCAGCAGGTCTGGCAGCATCTGTGGAGAGGGAAACAATTAACATTTCGATAAAAACAAAAACAGAATTACCTGGAAAAACTCAGCAGGTCTGGCAGCATCGGCGGAGAAGAACACAGTTGACGTTTTGAGTCCTCATGACCCTTCAACAGAACTAAGTAAAAATAGGAGAGGGGTGAAATATAAGCTGGTTTAAGGTGGGGGGGTGGTGGGAGAGAAGTAGGGGGCGGGGTGGTTGTAGGGACAAGTAAGCAGTGATAGGAGCAGATAATCAAAAGATGTCACAGACAAAGGAACAAAGGTGATATTATCTAAAAGAATGTGCTAATTAAGAATGGATGGCAGGACACGCAAGGTACAGCTCTAGTGGGAGTGGGGTGAAATAAGACTAAAAGGGCATAAAAGGTACAGATTTAAAAATAATGGAAATAGGTGGGAATAGAGAAAGCTATATAAATTATTGGAAAAAACAAAAGGGAGGGGGAAGAAACAGAAAGGGGGTGGGGATGGAGGAGGGAGTTCAAGATCTAAAGTTGTTGAATTCAATATTCAGTCTGGAAGGCTGTAAAGTGCCTATTCGGAAGATGAGGTGCTGTTCCTCCAGTTTGCGTTGAGCTTCACTGGAACAATGCAGCCAGCCAAGGACAGACATGTGAGCAAGAGAGCAGGGTGGAGTGTTAAAATGGCAAGCGACAGGGAGGTCTGGGTCATTCTTGCGGACAGACCGAAGGTGTTCCGCAAAGTGGTCGCCCAGTCTGCGTTTGGTCTCTCCAATGTAGAGGAGACCGCATTGGGAGCAACGAATGCAGTAGACTAAGTTGGGGGAAATGCAAGTGAAATGCTGCTTCACTTGAAAGAAGTGTTTGGGCCCTTGGACAGTGAGGAGAGAGGAAGTGAAGGGGCAGGTGTTGCATCTTTTGCGTGTGCATGGGGAGGTGTCGTAGGTGGGGGTTGAGGAGTAGGGGGTGATGGAGGAGTTGACCAGGGTGTCCCGGAGGGAACGATCCCTACGGAATGCCGCCTGGGGGGGTGAAGGGAAGATGTGTTTGGTGGTGGCATCATGCTGGAGTTGGCGGAAATGGCGGAGGATGATCCTTTGAATGCGGAGGCTGGTAGGGTGATAAGTTAACATTTCGAGTCTGTTTGACTTCTTCAGAGCACATGAACTTGAAACGTTAACTCTGTTTTTGTCTCCACAGATGCTGCCAGACCTGCTGAGTTTTTCCAGCATTTTTGTTTTTATTTCAGATTTCCAGCATCCACAGTATTTTACGTTTATTTTACAGTTTAAATCACTGCCACTTCTCTTCCAGGAATGCCTACCTTGAGGAAGTATTGCTCTTCTCTCCGAAGTGGATTTCTGTTTGTCTCTTTCACCATGTTCACCTTCATTGCTTACCATTTACCCCCTGGGATTTGGTAAGGTGTTTCCTAAAACTCGCTTTCACAGCCATATTTCCTTCCTCAGCGATTGTCTCCATGTCCGACTTACCCCATGTGGATTCCAACTGAAGTTCCATCCCTCGTGTTTTGAATCCACCCAGGATTACAGGTATCTCCAGGACATACAATGTTCCTCGGAGATCTGTTCTCACTCAGTGCCATGTGCCACCATATGTACACACTCGACCCCTCTCTCCAGCAGCACCGAATCACACTATCTCAAAGCCATCCTTGTCCCCAGATTCACTTTATTCTTTGTCACATCAGACACCTTAACAATAAACTTTTTCTCTTTCCTTCAGGTGTTAAACTGCTGCTGCTGCTCCACTCTCTCTGAATGAAGATTTAGCTTCACACACACCAAATGTTCCTCCTGTGCCCAACATCTGTGAGTAAAACATTTTATTTTCTTTCCCATTGCATTTCTTTTCTAATTCTGGGTTTAAATTGTTGACTTGCAGGAACTGAAGGGAAAGGAGGTGAATCCAGGGAGGACGCTGACTCTGGAAAGGTTGGCCCAGGTCTCTCTCTCTCCCTTAAAGACACTGACATCCTTTGCTCTGTCAGCTTGACATATTTATTATATGGCTAAAAGAATGGCTCCTTTCCTCATGCTCACAATTAAAGGGGTGGCTTTCCCAGGAGATGGCTGACATTTAAGGGACAGGAAATTAATATAGGACGTAGATATGCCTTGTGTTATATAGTAGACATTTTATATAAATTATTGATGGTACTGTAATATAGCACATTTATTATTATTTCTATTTTTAAAAAATATAGTACTTAGTACTGAATATAGTCAGTTATATGTACATAGACTAGCATAAATATTTTCAGGTCCCTGTCTCCAGGACATGAAGCCCTGACCATTGATCTCAGCATGAATCGCTTCTTCAGGAGCATTGGGAAGCCGAATATTAAGTACGGCAAAGTGGGAATGGAGAGTAGGTGTCTGGGATGACTTTTGAATGGGAGAAGAATGAATGTTTCATAGAAACGAGAATTGCCTGTTCTGAGTTTCTATCCTGTACTGACAGTGATGACTTTTGTAAACTCCTTTTGCAGGATATTAGAAGGAGAGGATTTGCAGAAAGAAATCTCAAATCAAACGTCACATGAAGATCTGACAAAATCACTTAGTTTATGAGGACCAGAATATCATTGGCCTTTGAATCTAGAAGGAGAAATGTTTGTCTGTATTGTCTGCTTCAAAAGGTTTTAAACATCAGTGTGACTGGTAAAACATCGAGACACACAGAGCCGAGCCAGAGGTCCTGGTGCACTGACTGTGGAAAGAACTTTTACGGGTTACCCAGTTGAAAAAACATCTCACAATTCACAGTGAGGAGAGGCTGCACATGTGGCCTGTGTCCAGACGAGGCTTCAACTGATCGTCGAGCCTGGAGAGGCACAAGGACACCTGCATCATGGAGAAACCATGGAAATGTGGGGACTGTGGGAAGGGACTCAGATCCCCATCAGAGCTGGAGATTCATCGACGTAGTCACACCGGGGAGAGACCGTTCACCTGCTCCGAGTGTGGGAAGGGATTCATTGATTCATCTGCACTGCGGAAGCATGAGCGAGTTCACACCGGGGAGAGACCGTTCACCTGCTCTGACTGTGGGAAGGGATTCACTAAGTCATCCAACCTGCAGTCACACCAGCGAGTTCACACTGGGGAGAAACCATTCTCCTGCTCCAAGTGTGGGAAGAGATTCACTCATTCATCCAACTTGCTGACACACCAACGAGTTCACACTGGGGAGAGGCCATTCACCTGCTCTGAGTGTGGGAAGAGATTTATTAATTCATCCCACCTCGTGGCACATGAGCGAGTTCACACCGGAGAGAGACCGTTCGCCTGCTCTGAGTGTGGGAAGGGATTCGGATCCCCATCTAAGCTGGAGATTCACCGACGCAGTCACACTGGAGAGAGGCCGTTCACCTGTTCCACATGTGGGAAGGGATTCACTCAGTCATCCCACCTCCTGTTACACCAGCAAATACACACAGGGGAGAGGCCGTTCACCTGCTCTGAGTGTGGGAAGGGCTTCATTGATTCATCCGCACTGCAGAAGCACAAGCGAGTTCACACTGGGGAGAGACCATTCACCTGCTCTGAGTGTGGGAAGAGATTCAGTCATTCATTCAACTTAGTGACACACCAGCGAGTTCACACTGGGGAGAGACCATTCACCTGCTCTGAATGTGGGAAGGGATTTGCTCATTCATCCACCTTGTGGGCTCACCAGCGAGTTCACACTGGGGAGAGACCTTTCACCTGCTCTGAATGTGGGAAACAATTCAGTGATTCATCCACCCTGCGGAAACACCAGCGAGTTCACAGCAGGGAGAGGCCATTCACCTGCTCTGACTTTGGGAAGGGATTCACTCATTCTTCAAACCTGCTGACACACCAGCAAGTTCATGAGTGATTACAGAAATTGGATTCTGCTGTTATTGCTGCTGTTAATCACATCCAGGATTGAACCATGTTCATTCTCACAGTTAGTGAAGTGGGAGGGTCGGAGGGTTTCATTCTGCTGGACTGGCCGGTCACCATAAGACCACAAGATGTAGGAGCAGAAATAGTCCATTCGGCCCATTGAGTCTGCTGCTCTATTCTATGAGATCACGGCTGATCTGATAATCCTCAACTCCAATTTCCTGCCTTTTCCCCATAACCCTTGATTCCCTTACTGATCTAAAAATCTGTCTATCTCAGCTTTGAATATACTTAACGACCCAACCTCTACAGCCCCCTGCGGTAAAGAATTCCGCAGATTCGCTATCCTCTGAGAGAAGAAATTCCTCCTCATCTCCATCTTAAATGGGCGACCCCTTACTCTGAGATTATGCCCTCTGGTCCTACACTCTCCCATAAGGGGAAAAAAACCTCTCAGCATCTACCCTGTCAAGCCCCCTAAGAATCTTATAGGTTTCAATAAGGCCACCGCTTATTCTTGAGTGAGTACAGGCCCAACTTACTCAAACTCTCCTCATAAGAAAATCCCTCCATACCCGGGATTAACCTCGTGAACTTCTCTGAACTGCCTCCAATGCCCCTTAGATAGAGGGACCAAAACTGTCCACAATATTCCAAACGTGATCCAACAAGTGCCTTGTATAGTTTTAGCAAGACTTCCCTATTTTTATATTCCATTCCCTTTGAAATAAAGGCCAACGTTCCATTTGCCTTGCCTATTACCTGCTGAACTTGTATGCTAGCTTTTAGTGATTCATGCACGAGAACCCCCAAATCCCTCTGTGCTGCAGCTTTCTGCAGTCTTTCTCCATTTAAGTAATATTCAGCTCCTCTATTCTTCCTGCCAAAGGAATAACCTCATGTTTTCCCACATTATATTCCATCTGCCAAGTTTTTGCCCACTCACTTTACCTGTCAAATCCCTCTGTAGACTCTTTGTGTCATCCTCACCACTTGCCTTTCCACCTATTTTTGTGTCATCCACAAACTTGGTGATAGTACATTCACTTCCCTCATCCAAGTCATTAAAATATATTGTAAATGATTGTGGCCCCAGCACTGATCCCTGTGGCACTCCACTAGTTGCAGTTTGCCAACCTGAAAATGCCCCATTATCCCAACTCTTTGTCTTTTATTAGTTAGCCAATCTTCTATCCATGTCTCACAGCTTTGCCTCCACTGGGCTGATGCTCTTTGAGCCTGGGAGTGCACATTTCCACTGAAAAGATCCACAAAAGCTGATGAAGTACATTTGTTTTATCTTGGATTGTAAGTCGTGTTTTTCCTACCACCACAGGTAGATCTCAAATAAATATATTTGTCTCTGTTCCATTGAGTCTACAGCACAGGGCCAGGCCAGTCAGCTCAATTCGCCTTTGTCAGTATTTATGTTCCACATGAGCCTCCACCCACTCCATTTCATCTCCCCCATCAGCAGATTCTTCTAGTCCTTTCTCCCTCATGTATGTACCTAGCTTCCCTTAAATGTATTCGTGCGATTCACCTCAACCACTCGCTGTAGTAGTGAGTTCCACATTCTCATCATTCGCTGGGCAAAGATGTTTCTCATGAAATCCTTATTGGATCATTGAACCCCTTCATAATCTTAAAGACTTCCATCAGGTCACCCTTCAGTCTTCTCTAGAAGTGAGAAAAATGCCCCAGCCTTTCCTGAGGGTTAAATGCTCTTAGTTCTGGTATTATTCTTGTGAATCTTTGTTGCCCTTTCTCCAGTGCCTGTATTTCCCTTTTCTAAATAGAGACCACAAATATTGACAATCTTCCCAGTGTAGTCTAACCATGGTTCTGAACAAGTTGAACATAACCTCCCTGCTTTTCAACTCTATCCCTCTGGAGAGGGACCAATATGGGCCCCATATTGAAGAAAAGACATCAAGTTCTTTAAGAGGCTGGAGAGAGGATTTAAGAGAATAACACCAGGGATGAGGGACTTCAGTTAGTTGGAGAACTGCAGCAGCTGAAGTTTCTTTCGATCATAGGGTCATTAGGGTAGGGAAGATGGCCATTTGACCCATCAAGTCCACACTGACTCTCTGTAGAGCAAACAAGTCAGTCTCATTACCCTGTTCTCTCCCTGTATCCCTGTAGTTTTATTTTCCTCAAGTGCCCATCCAATTTCCTTTCAAAATCATTCCAACACCTCTGCTTCTACCACCCTCACAGGAAGTGGGTTCAAGGTCATTACCACTCGCTTTAAATGTACACAAGACTCCTAGAGCGCAGAATGAGGCCATTCATCCCATCATGCTCAAGCCAGCTATCTAATTAATCGCATAGCCCTGCAATTTTCTTTTCATTTCAAGAATCTGTCCAATTCCTTTTTGAAAGATAGAATCAAATCTGTTTCTTACACAGTTTTCAGGCATGTCATTCCAAATCACAACAACTCACTGTGTTTTAAAACAAATAATTCAGGATTTAGTGTGTTTGGTGTCAGAGACATGGTTGGAACCAAAGTTAAGGCTCAATCTTTATTAATGATTTTTGTTGTGGGGACTGAGTGTAATATATCCAAATTTGTGGATAATTAGAAAAAAAAATGCATTTTTATACCACAGGATGTCCTGATGCATCTTACAGCCAACGAAGTACTTCTGAAGTTTAATTGCTGTTATCGGAAACTTCAGGTAGCCCTGGGTAGTCAAATTCAGGTTTAAAAATCAATCACTTTCATTTTGTATTCACTGTTATAGCCAACAAGGTCAAGGAAGACATTTTATCCTCTTACATGTGGCACCTTTCTGCCTTTTCACATTCTGTAACTTTTCTTTATTGAATATAGATTGAGTTTGTATTAAAATCTAGTCATGAAACATAATTATTCAGTAATGACCTTGGTTAATGAATCAGTAATAGATAATTATATTGAAAAGGTCAGATCTTTATTTTAAAAATTAACACTGGATAATCCAAAAAGAAACTGCAGAGCTAGCAGAAATTGTTTAAACAAAGAAATTCTTTTCTAATTTTGATAAGCTACAGGACATCATATCCTGCCAAAGTACAGCTCAAGGATAAGGCTCATTGTTCAATCTGATCAAGATTAGTAAGAAGCAAAGCTATTGTCTTCCACAAACTCTTTTTGAACCAGACTATCTTGTATTAACAAAATATAATAATTAAAGGTTACTGTATTAATTAACTACTAGTCAACAACGGATGATTGAATAAGTAATGAGCCTTGAGTTACAATTAATAATGAATAATGAATCAGTAGTTATAACAAAAAGGTGAGTTTTATTTGCTGTAAAGATGAAAAACCTTAATTGCTGTGTGTATGTGAAGAATGTGTATGTGAAGATAAATGTAGCGGCAAGAGAGATCTTCAAAATCTGCTTAGCCTCAAAATTGAACTTTATGAATAAGGGATTATATAGAATCAGATGAAAGGACAGTATGAAACAGTTCTATTGTTCTCCTGTCTGAGATAATGAGTTAAGGTGATGTAAGTAATTGGGAATCCAGTTAAATTAATCTAGTAACCAGAGTGACCAATTGTCATGCTACGACAGGCCCCACTCTGACTTGAGTTAATGGTCACTTTGGGGATAAAAGTAGAGATTCCAACGGTCTTCCTTGCTATCCACGTACTGAAGATTCCCAAGGCCGAGATCCAAGGAAATTACTGACAAAGAAGGAACCAGATCCCGAGGCCGAAATCCACAAGAATTACTGTCGAAGAAGGAGCCTGGGAGGGTCACGCTTCTATGGGCTGATCACACATATGAAGTTGTAAAAGTCAATTTCTTAATGTTTTTAAGGAAACACTTTTCTTTCAGTAAACGTTTTACACTAACTACCCAGAGAATTCTGCCTTTGCCTTAATTGGTGAAAGTCTTGTCCGAAGGAAAGCAAATTTATTAAATGGCAAGTTGGAGTTGGCTGAAATCAATTAACTTACAGACCACAAGATCAGATAATAGAAATTTCAAATTTAAATCTTGCATTTATATAGCATCTTTTATGGCCACAATACATCCCAAAGCCCTATACAGCCAATGAAGTACTTTTGGAATGCAATCACTGTTATAATGTAGGAAACTCAGCAGCCAATCAGCAGCAGCAAGATCCCGCAAAGAACAATGCTATAATGACCAGATGATCTGTTTTTAGTGATGTTGATTGATAAATATTGGCCATGATACCGGGGTTAACTCCCCTGCACTTCTTCGAAATAGTGGCCATGGGAACTTCTCAGTGTGCCCAAGGCAGCAGACTGGCACTTGCATTAACATCTCATCCAAAAGACTGCAGCTCCAACAGTGCAGCACTCCCTCAGTACTGGCACTTGGAATGTTGCACATGAGTTTGCCCTCAGGCTCCTGGACTGGCACTTTTCCAAAACGACTTTCTGACTCAGAGGTGAGAGTGCGATCCACTGAGCCACGGCTGACACGATAGACAATACAAAGTTAGAAAGGGAAACATACCCTTTGCCTCCAGTGCCTAAATCTAAACCTTAAAAAACCCCATATTAAAAACAAGTATTTGACAGACAAATATTCAAATTTTGGTTTAGAAACACAAGTTTCGACTTCCCATTTGAGCCTCCAGCACTTTTCTGTCTCTATTGCTTGTGTCAATGAGCTGAGAGCTGAATTTAGCTGAGAATAATGGGGCCTGTGCCCCAGTTGGGAAACTGCCATGAGTGTCAAACTAAAAGAGACAGGAAGGTTCTGGTGGACTAATATGGAAATTGGTCTCCAACCAATTGGGGAGGGAGGGGGTGAGTGGGGTTGATGGTGACGCGACCCTGAGGTTCAGTTTCCTCTTGTCCAAAGTGGGGAGTCATGGGAACAGGGTACAGACGAGATAAAGAGAAACCATTTGGGTCCTGAACATTTTACATATTGTTGAAAAAAGAGACATGTTTAAGCTTTTCATCTTGCAATCATCAGGATACTTGCAAGAATACCAATGTAAGGAGGAAAACAACAATTTATACTATATGTGAGGAGAGTGCTGATTGGTAGGCAAGTGACGTTGCCATTCAGAATGTACCATTATTGGTGACTGACAGGTAACTGCCACATATTGTTTGAAATTTAAACCAGGCATCTTGACCCTGATTGGTCAGGGCATTGCCCTGAGGAATGAGTCAGTGAATGGCTGTCACTTATTTTGTTTAGCTGAAACAGACACAATGTGTGTACATGTTCTTTCTGTCTGCAATGAACAGGACCCTGTATTAATAGATGTAGCTTCCAGTACATGCATATGCACTACATTGCAACCTGGAATTACAACCTTAAATTGGTTGTCAGCGTAATTCTTAGCACATTGAGGGTTATTTATTAAGTGATAGGGGGAGGCAAAGAAGAGGTTACCAAAGATGTCATAGACAAAAGGACAAAGGGGTGTTGACGGTGGTGATATTAGCTAAGGAATGTTCTAATGGTGACATTAAGGGTAGAAAGCAGGACGAGCGAGGTACAGATAGCCCTAATGGGGTTGGGGTGGGGTGAAGGGCATCTCATGAATGGGCCTAAGGCCATCACTTTCAGCCCTGAAAAGTGCCCAGTCTACCTCAGGTTATCTTGGAAGGGCAAGGTATCTCAAAAATTTGAGCAACAGGTCAAACAGCTGTTTCACGCTGCTACTATGCAGTAGCAATATAAGTGGTATTCACCACTAACAGGATGCTGCTGTCAAACCAAAAAAACATTCTATCACACAAATGAATAATGTAGTATGTGAATTTCAGTGCCAGTGTGACGCTAGGTATGTAGACTGTACATCCCAAAGACTGGTGGATCATATCAAACAGCATGTCCCAGCTGCTGTTCACAATGGGCACGGTACAGACTGTACCCAACCAGCCCGTGCCTGCAAACCTCAAAACAACAGTGTCCCACATTCGACGTGATTCTGCAATTGGACAACATTGGCTAAATAATCCTCAATGTGCTAAGAATTACGCTGGCAACCAATTTAAGATTGTCAGTTGAGCTTGCAATTTAGTGTATTAGGATGTACTGGAAGCTACATATTAATGCATAGGGCCCTGTTCTTTGACAGCCATTCACTGACTCATTCCTCAGGGCAATGCCTTGACCAATCGTGGTCAAGCTGCCTGGTTTAAATTTCAAACAATGCTTGGCAGTTAACTGTCAGTCACCATCAGTGGTGCATTCTCCATGGCAACGCCACTTGCCAACCAATCAGCACTCACTTCACATACAGTATAAACTGTTGTTTTCTCCTTTATGTTGATGTTCTTGCGAGTGTCCCTGATGAGTGCAAGGTGAAAATCTTAGTCATGTCTCTTTGTTCAGCAATATTCAAGTCCTATCTTACCAAATGACTATTTTGCATATCCTTTTACTCTGGCTACCCTTGGTCCTCAAGAAATGTTCTTTTTTTAACCATATTTTCTTTCATTAATAGACTTTAAACAATAAAAATATTTGATTTTGCTGAACTTTTCATGAATACATTTAAGAACTTTAGGGAAAGCAGATGAGAGTGTTTATTAGACTCTTTAACAGAAAGTGAATCCCTCTTAGGTAATTGGCAAAGTAGCCTTAGGGGGGAAGATGAGATTTTGTTATTGACACAGCAATGTTAGAAAATGGAGTTCAGGGAATCAAATAATCCTTTATTCCCTTTTCCCAAACTCTGAAATGATTCGCAGTGATAACCCTTATTGGTGACAGTGGTTAGATTTTATTCAGTATAAATGAGACCTGACACTTACTCATGCCTGAGCAGCGGTATCAAAGTGCAGCAGCATTACCATTGCACTCTGGGTAGAAGCACCATCTCCATGTAAATGCTCCCTGGTTGCCCCAGATGCTATGGCACCAGTCAATGTAATGTATAAAACCTCTGCAAATCTCTGTGCTTGGGGAATCCCTTCTTATACTTTTATACATTACAAAGTCCATGGAGACTGATTTCACCCAATCATTGCCTACCAAACATTTGAATGGACCAATTACAAAACCTGTCATTGAACCATCTGTACCCATCCAAGCCATGTCAAACTCTCAAACAACTGGGCCACCACACTCCATCCCTGGTACAGAGAGTCAGCATTTCCAGGCCAAGCAGTGAAAACATGGTGGATTTGACACCCAGACGTCATCTATAATTAATGGTACTCTTCTTTTCTCTGTCCTCCGGGAGCTGATTATCTCCCTGTTCCCACATAGAAAGTCATCTGTTCTTAGTTCTGCTAGATTTCTGCTGAGGTGTGACCCCTTTTACACCTTTTGGATCAATAAAGCATTGGTCAATGAAGACCCAAATCACAATTTCCTATCCTGTCACCTGGCAATCAGCCTTTCACAGAGCATAATCACAACAGGAATAAAACCAGAAGTGTAACAATAAAATTAAAAATAAATGTACCGCCAGTTATAGAATTTAATTTAATGTTCACTAATTAGCAAGAAAACCCAAAGTAAGGGTCTCCCAGGATTCCTACACCTTGAGAGGAGAAGAACTCTCTGTCTCCGACCCCTCATTCAATTTCACTCTGTTATTTTCCAGTTCTGTTCTGACCCTGACTGGGGTAACATCTACTCAATCTTTTCCTCTTCTGAGGGAACAGTATGAGTTCTTAGTTACTAATACATAAGGATGTACACTTCAAGCAACAGATCATGCATGGATGCACAGGGTTCTCCAGCTCTCTCTTTACCCCCATCCAACTTGAGGACAGTTCTTACTGAGTATTATTTTTCCCAAGCCCTTAATTGTGCAATCCAAATTTTTATCCCTTTTACTTTAATTTTACTCCTTTTGACCATGACCAGTGTTTAATTCTATCCTGGTTGTTTTAAAGTTAGTTTCTCTATGGAGTATGTGTCAATGCCTTGATAGTGTCAAAATGTTGTCTCATTCCCCTGGCCACATGAATCATTTCATGTCATGCTATTTGTCAAGTAGCTGCATATGTCTGGGACCCAGTCTTCAGTGGAAGTTCATCATGCATTTCCCAATGCTAGTTGAAACACATGTAAGAAATGATATCTGCACACTCACACCAGTATCCCAAGCTGATGCTACACATTCTTGACATTCAGGTCATCTTATCAAAAGGTCCAAGGGAGTGTCATGGTGTTTGTCAAGTGGCTGTGCTTGTTTGAGGCCCATTCTTCAGAAGCATTTCGCCATGAATTTATGTGTTGGTTGCTTCACATGTAACAAATTACATCTGCACACTCACATGGGTATTCCAATATCATGCCACATATTATTAACTTCCAAGTGCTCTTATTAAAAGATCAGAGTGGGTGTCAATCTTGACATATTTGCCTATCTCCCCCAGTAAGGTCCTGATGTTTCATGTAGTGACGATGTGGTGTTCTTTAATTTAAAAAATCATAGGCAAAGGATGCAAATATCTCTGAGAAATCTGTCAACTTATTCACCTCATCCACACTTTCCTGACTTTCACTAGAATGTAGGTGGATACCAGATTGATTTATTCCATTCAACAACACCCAAGGTGAGTTATTCCAATTCCTTTAGTGTCCAGAACAATATGTTCATCATATCTTTAAAGCAGCAATCAAGCATTCCTATTTGATTTCAGGCATTAACGTATTCTGTTTGCTTGTTCTTTATTTTAGATATCAGGCTGATGTTGTTCTCCTTGGAGTAAAGGAGCCTGATGGGAGATTTCATAGAGGTGCACACAATTTTAGATAATGTGGACAAAGAAAAGCTGTTCCCATTCGCTGAATGTACAAGGATGAGGGGACACAGATTTAAGGCTTTGGGTAAGAGATGCAGGGGAATGTGAGAAAGAACATTTTCATGCAGCTCACTGCCTAAGAGGAGCAGGGATGAGGAATGATTTCGAAAGGAATTGGAAGGACACTCGAGGGGAATAAACTTTCAGAGCTACAGGGATAGAACCAGCCTCCACCACCAATGCATAGTGGCAGATGCACTGCAGCAACTCACAAAGGCCCCTTCAACAGCACCTTCCAAACCTCTGACCCCGACCATCTAGAAGGCCAAGGGCAGAACAACATGGGAACACCACCACCTACAAGATCCCCTCAAGCCACAAACCATCCTGACTTGGAAATATATCGCTGTTCCTTCACTGTCGCTGGGACAAAATCCTGGAACTCCCTCCCAAACAGCACTGTGGGTGTACCTATGCCACAGGGACTGCAGTGGTTCATGAAGGCGGCTCACCACCACCTTCTCAAGGGCAACTAGGAATGGGCAATAAATGCTCACCCAGCCAGCAATATCCAGATCCTGTGAAGGAATAAAAACTAAGAATAGACTTTTTTGCTCTACTGAGCCCTGGCATGGACTCATGGGTTAAACAGCCTCCTCCTCTGCCCTAATAACTCAATGACCTAAAGAAAATAATTTCAATGAACTGAAGTCCCTCTTGTCAATCCCTGCTGCAACCTTGCTAAGAACGTCACATCTTTCCTACCGTGTGGGGCCCATATATAGGGTTCCTTTCTAGAGAATTGAAAAGCAGGGAGGTTATTCCCCACTTGTTTAGAACCATGGTTAGACTACACCGGGAGGACTGTCAATATTAATGATCTCCATTTAGGCAAAGAAAGCAGAAGCACCGGAGAAGGTGCAACAAAGATTCACAAGAACTGAGAGCATTTAACCCTCAGGAAAGGCTGAAACGCTTTTCTCTAGGGAAGAGAAGACCATAAGGTGACCTGATGGAAGTCTTTAAGATTTTGAAGGTATTCAATAACCCAACAGGGATTTCATGACAAACATCTTTACTCAGCGAGTGGTGAGAGTGTGGAACTCGCTACCACAGCGAGTGGTTGAGGTGAACAGCATGAATACATTTAAAGGGAAGCTACATAGATACATGAGGGAGAAAGAAATAGAAGGATATGCTGATGGGGGAGATGAAGTGGGGTGGGTGGAGGATCATGTGGAATATAAATACTGACACAGACTAATTGAGCCAACTGGCCTGGCCCTGAACTGTAGACTCAATGGAACAAAGACAAATATATTTATTTTAGATCTATCTCTAGTGGTAGGCAAACACTATTCACTATTCAGGATAAAATATATGTACTTCATCAGCTTTTGTGGATCATTTCTGTGGAAATGTGTACTTCCAGGCTCAAACAGCATCAGCCCACTGAAAGCAAAATCGTGAGACCGGCCAGTCCAGC
Source organism: Cetorhinus maximus (assembly GCF_964194155.1). Classification (NCBI taxonomy): domain Eukaryota; kingdom Metazoa; phylum Chordata; class Chondrichthyes; order Lamniformes; family Cetorhinidae; genus Cetorhinus; species Cetorhinus maximus. The sequence goes on along the minus strand of NC_135901.1, from coordinate 6,035,485 downwards.
AGAAAGAAATCCTCCGATCCTCCCACTCCAATTGCAGAATGAACATGGTTCAGTCCTGGGTGTGATTAACAGCAGCAATAACAGCAGAATCCAACCCCTGTAATTGTTTGTGAAGTCGCTGGTGTCTCAGCAGACTGGATAGCTGAGTGAATCCATTCCCACACGGGGTCTGGGGCCTACCCCAGAAGTTGATCCAGTTTCTAGTCCAGCCGCGGTTTCCATTCCTACCCTGTGCTCACAATCTCCTCCCGCCTCCCGAACCGTCTGCTCCTCCTCACTCTGTCACCATGACTGACACTGAGCATGCTCAGAGCGCACACCCACACTGCACCTGCGCACTGGGAGCGGGCTCGCCGAACGCCGCCATTTTGGGAGAGCAAGGCGGGTCTTGTTCAGGGAGCCGGGCGCATTGGCGGCCATCTTGGTGAAGGCAGGGGGAGAGAAGGCGGGGCTTCCTCCCCGGTGACACGCCCGGGTTACCCGGACAACCGGCCGCCGCCATCTTGCGCTGAGGGTTTTCCATCCGGGTCTTTAGTGAAGGAATGGAGAATGAGCTGGAGTCAGTTTGAAAACTGTTCAGAGGAAGGTCTGAAATCAGATTTACATCCAGATACCTGTAAGGACAATAAACTTTACATCAATTATGTGTTTAAAATGAAATCAGAATGCTGGAAACACTCAGTTCTGAAGAAGAATCATATTGGATTGGAAATGTTAAATCTGTTTCTCTCTCTTCACAGAAGCTGCCAAACCTGCTGAGGATTTCCAGAACTTTTTGTTTTTATTTCAGATTTCCAGCATCCACCGTATTTTACTAAAATTATGTTTCTTTGCAATTTTTTTGCATAAAGAGTAAAATAATTGTGACCATTTAAATGTACAAATCAGTGATATTTATTTGTGTAACTGAGACTCGACTCAAGTTAACCCGCACCCGAGTGACCTCTCACCTGACAGCTCACAATGCCCGGCTGATTGACGGCAGCTGCGAGCCAATAGGAATAGAGGGGCGGGACTAGAGGACCGAACAGGAGCTGTTGGGCGTCGAGCCAATCGGAGTGATGGGGATGGGGGAGGGGCGGGTCTAGGCTCGGACTGAAGCATGCGCAGTACTAGAGCCGGAGCTGGAAGAAGGAGCGGTCGAGTTGAGATCACAAAGGGTGAGAAATGAAGTCGGCGCCTGGAGATTGTGAACCGGGGGGAGCCTGGAAACTGCACGCGAGCTCAGACGGCGGGAATACGGTGGCCCAGTGGTAATGTCACTGGGCTAGAAGTCCAGAGACCTTGGGATGTGGGTTCAAGACCCAGCATAGCTGCTGGAATTTAAATTTAGTTAATAAATCTATAAAGTTATCATCGATTGTGGTAAATTCCGTCTGGTTCACCAGTGTCCCTTTAGGGAAGGAAATCTGCCGTCCCCACCAAGTCTGGCCTACATGTGACGCCAGACCCACAGTGATGTGGTTCACTCTGAATCGGCCCAGCAAGCCACTCAGTTATGAGTGCCATGTTATGTGGGCAATGCCCACATCCTATCATAGAATTAAAAAAAAAACACATGGTGTGTGCGGGACTGGAAACCCTGGTAAGAGGCCTGGCTTATGCAGGCAACTGCCTGTTGCCATCTTAGGAGGGGAAGGTGGGATGAATGGGTAGTGATATTGGTGAGGGAATTGTCATTTGTGGGAGGGAATTCCAATCTTGTCCCAGCTTTTGTGTCAATAATTGTTTCCTCATTTCACTCTGAAAGACATGGCTGCAATTTTTAGACCATGATCGTCCTCACTTCCCCAGATTCAGTCAGCTTCAAAGAAGAGTCATAGTCCTGGACTCTGGGGGCACAGTGTAAACATGAGAGCCAGACCTTTCAGGAGTGAAGTTAGCAAACACATCTACACACAAAGGGAGGTAGAAGTTAGGAACTCTGTTCCACAAACAGTAGTTGATGCGAGATCAATGTTAATGTTAAATCTGACATTGAACGATCTTTGTTAACCAAAGGTATTAATGGATATGAAGCGAAGGCAGCTGTATAGAGTTAGATCACAGATCAGCCATGATCTCATTTCACGTTGGAACAGGCTTGAGGAGCTAAATAGTCAACTCCTAGAATCATAGAAACTTACAGCACAGGAAGAGGCCATTCGATCCTTTGTGTTTGCACTGTCTCTTTGAATGAGCAGTCACGTTTAGTCCCACACACATGTTGTGTTCGTAGACCTAAGAGTTCCTCATTCTCAAATAACCGCCAATTCCCTTTTAAAATTTCTTATAGAGTCAGGTTCCAGCACTTTTTCAGGTGTGAGTTCCCAATCCTGACAACTCTTTGTTGGTGCCGAAACTGTTGAACTCGATGCTGAGTCTGGAAAGTTGTAAAGTTTCAAATCAGAAGATGAACTGCTGTTCTTCGAGCTCCCATTGAGCTTCATTGGAACAGTTCAGGAGGCCAAGGACAGAGAGGTCAGAATGGGAGTGGGGCAGAGAATTAAAATGACAAGTGACTGGAAGCCCAGGGTCAAGCTCACAGACTGAATGGAGGTTATTCCACAAAGTGATCACCCAATCATGTTTGATCTTCCCAATGGAGAGCAGACCACATGGTCAGCACTGAAGACAGTAACTAAATTGAAAAAAAAATTACAAGCAAATCACTGTTTGTTATGAGCCGAGGAAAGATACTTCATTTGAAGAATAAGGGTTACAAAGTAAAACAAGCCGATTTCCAGAATATTAAAACTTCAGTCCAGTTACAAAGGTTATTAACATCAGCAGAAACAAACCCAAACTATCAGAATGAACATGGTTCAGTCCTGGATGTGATTAACAGCAGAACCAACCGCTGGAGTCTCTGCTGAACTCGCTGGTGTGTCAGCCAGTTGGATGATGGATTAAATCCCTTCTCAGACATGGAGCAGGTGTCCGGCCTCTCCCCAGTGTGAACTCGCTGCTGTGTGTCTTGGAGCTGATGGCTTCCCCCATGCACCAGCTGCTCTTGTCTTTCTATGTGGGTGGGGGCTATGGGAGATTCTACCAAAAATTCTGGTTGAATTGCAGATCTATGAAGTCCATCTCCTTTTCCCCTCCTCCACCTCTCACTCTTTTCCCATCGAGGCCAGAGTCTTGTGTCAGCCCAGATTGGGAGGCAGGTTCCCTTCCCTGAAGGACATTAATGAACCAATTGCGTTTTTATGACAATCCAGCAGTTTTCATGGTCACTTTTTCCTAGTGCCGACCCCACAAATTATCGGATTCATTCAGCTCAATTTCACAACCTGTCTTTGTGTTTTTGTGGGTTCTCTTTCACAGTTCTTCATTTCTGTTTTAAATTCATTTTACAGGCTGTTAGAAGGATTTGCAGTTGGGAAAGTCAAATCAAAATCACATCAAAATCTGCCAGAGTCTCTCGATTCATCAGAACCTGAAGATTGACAGCCTTTGAACATGGAAGCAAAAAGCACTGTTCACACCAGGGAGAAACCATGGAAATGTGGGGACTGTGGGAAGGGATTCAGATCTCCGTCTGATCTGGAAACTCATCGACGCAGTCACACCGGGGAGAGGCCATTCATCTGCTCCGTGTGTGGGAAGGGATTCACTCAGTTAATCGGTCTTCAGACACACCAGCGACTTCACGCTGGAGAGAGGCCATTCATCTGTGCCGTGTGTGGAAATAGATTCACTCGCTCATCCCACCTGCTGAAACACCAGCAAGTTCACACCAACAAGAGAGAATTTCAATGCCCCGACTGTGAAAAGAGCTTTAAAAACCCACATGGACTGAGGGAGCACCAGCGCATTCACACTGCATATGCACCGTTCAGCTGCTCACAGTGTGGGAAGAGGTTCAGTACATCACCCCACCTTCTGACACACCAACGAGTTCACACTGACGAGAGACCTTTTAAATGTCCAGACTGTGGGAAGTGCTTCAAAAGTTCTATGGATCTGCAATACCATCAACGTGTTCACACTGATGAGAGACCATTCAGATGCTCTCACTGTGGGACTGGGTTCAGGCAATCATCTCACCTCACTGCACACCAGCGCACCCACACTGGGGAGAGGCCATTCACCTGCTCCAAGTGTGGAAAAAGATTCACTCAGTCATCCAACCTGCTGACACACCAGCGAATTCACACTGGGGAGAGACCATACACCTGCTCTGAATGTGGGAAGGGATTCACTCGCTTTTCCCACCTGGTGACACACCAGCGAGTTCACAAATGATTGCAGGGGTTGGATTCTGCTGTTACTGCTGCTGTTAATCACATCCTGGACTGAATCATAAAGATAAAAACAAAAAGCTAAAAGCTGCCGAAGGGCCATGAGGGCTCGAAACGTTGACTGATTTCTTCTCCGCCGATGCTGCCAGACTTGCTGAGTTTTTCCAGGTAATTCTGTTTTTATTTTGTTCTGGACTGAATCATGTTCATTCTGACAGTTGGGGTTGATCTCTAATGTCAGTTGCCCAGTTCAGACTTAGCGTGTACTCGTACCATCTCTCAATTATGAGTGAATAGATCATCATTGTCTGCAAACCTTGTTTTTAAATTTAAATCCACACAGAAACTGTATCGAACTAAAGATGAATATTAAACAGATCACAGTGCAATCCTGCAGCTCTATATTGACTGGAGAAAGTCTGTCCTGTAACTCGAGGATGAGGCTCGGTAAACTCTGAATGTTTGGAATCACAAGTAGGCTCGAGCTATTTGAGAGGTGGGCTGTTCAAAACTGTTAACCGTTAAGATATTGAAGGAATTACTCTGAAAGTAAACTCACCAGTTGATAACCTCAGACTCTGCTCCCTGCTGTAATTAATACTCAGCATCCATTCGTGCTGATTTACAGTGAATCACTGAATATCCTGTGGAGTCTTTGTTCCTTGTTTTGTGAAATAGCTCTCCCCATTAGTGCTGAACTGCTGGATAACTCTGATTACATTTAGACACGTCTATAAAGAGTCTGTGTGCCCACATTTCGCTGTGATTTGTAAACAATAAACAATGTTCATGGCCTGACTTGTAGTCTGGTATCCGGGTGATTTGTGAAGAAAGATTTAATTCACTCACTCAGCAGCTTGAGGGGAACCAGACTGAGGTTTATTGAACATAAGAAATAGGAACAGGAATAGGCCATTCGGCCCTTCGAGCCTGCTCTGCTATTCAATACGATCATCGCTGATCTTCTATCCCAGGTCTGCTCTCTCCGTATCCCTTATTTCCCTTCAAAAATACTCAAATCTCTATCGACCTGTGTCCTAAATATAACTGAGAACCCACCCTGAGGTGGAAAATTGCAAAGATTCGCAACCCTCTGAGTGAGGAAATTCCTCCTCTTCTCAATTTTAAATGGTCAACCCCTTATTCTGAGACCACCCCCCAACCCCCCACTCCCTTCTAGATTCCCCAGCCAGGGGAAACATTTTCTCAGCATCTACCCTGTCAGGCCCCTTAAGAACTTTAAATTTCAATTAGATCACCTTTCATTCTTCTAAACTCCATTAAATTTAGGCCTAGTCTGCTCGATCTCTCCTCATGGGACAATCTCCTCATCCCAGGAGCCAGTCTGGTGAACATTTGTTTCACTCCCTCTAGGTCAAATATGTCCTTCCTTAGGTAAGGAGACTAAACCCGCACACAGTGCTCCAGGTGAGGCCTCACCAATGCTCTGTGTAATTGTAGTAAGACATATTTACTCTTATACTCCAATCCCTTTGTAATAAAAGCTAACAGACCATTTACCATTTGCTTGCTTTACCTGCACATTAACTACCTGTGATTCATGTACAAGAACAGCCAGGTCCCTTTGAATGCAAATATTTCCCAGTCTTGCACCATTCAAAAAAATATCCTGATTTTATAATTTCCCTCTTTTATAATTTCCCTATCAATATTGATAACTTCACACTTCACCACGTTGTATTCCATCTGCCATGTCCTTACCCACTCTCCCAATCTATCTATCCCTCTGCAGACCCTTTTCGTCCTTGTCACCATTTACTTTTCCAATTAACTTTCTTCAACAGCAATCTGGATACATTACACTCAGTCTCCTCATCTAAATCATTGATATCGATTGTAAATAGCTGAGGCTTAACTACTGATCCTTGTGGTACCCACAAGTTACAGCCTGTCAATCTGAAAATGTCCTGTTTATTCCTATTCTCTGTTTTCTATCCATTAATTAACTCTCAGTCCATGCTAGAATATTACCCCAATCACCTGACACCTGATTTTGTGTAATGACCTCTTGTGTGGCACCTTATCAAATGTTTTTTGAAAATCCAAATGCACGACATGTGCTAATTCCCTTGTTATCCACCTCACCCGTTACACCCACAAAAAGCTCTAAACAAATGTGTCAAACATGATTTCCCTTTCATAAATCTGTATTGACTCTGTTTAATCAGTTAATGATTTTCGAAGTGCCCTGTTACCACATCTAATAATAGCAGTTGGCAAAATGCTAGAATCTGATGTTAGACTAATTGGTCTATAGTTCCCCATTTTCTCTCTTCCTCCTTTCTGAATAGTGAGGTTATGTTTTCTACCTTCCATTCCTTGGGAACTGTTCTAAAAAAGCTAAGGAATCCTGGGATATCAAATCCAATGTATCCACCATGTTATGATCCCTGTGGAGATCAACAAACCAAAAGAACCAAATTTACTGAACAACACCAACAAGAAAACCATTGAACAAGATTTCACCTTTGATACCTTTTACTTTAATAATCAAAGCAAAATCAACATAAATTAAACATGAATTAACAGGCAAATTGCAGCCAATATTAACTAAAACTTATATATTAAAGAGCAGATGCAACAAAGGGAGATCTGCATTTTTCAGAAGTCTACCCAGCAGATATGGCACCAATTTCAGCCATAAACTCCTTCAAAACTCTGAAAGTCCTCAGGTGGAATTCCAGCTTCTTTTCTTTCAGGATTTAGGTGCCGATTACATATTTCACTCCTGGGAGTGGTTTGTTTCTTGAAGGTGAGATTATTATTAAAATGACAACACACACTGTGTCCACCCAGGGATCTCTCTGGACTAACCGGCACCACACAGGGTCATGTGTCTATGAAGAGGAGGTTGTTGTCCAGTATTTCCTAACCAATTCTCTATCTAAGTGATAGATTGTCTCTAATTCCAGGCACTTTCATTTTGTTAGAATCTCTTGTATGGAACTTTATCAAATGCCTTCTGGAAGTCAGTATAAGTAACATCATTGACATTCCCTTAACTACCACATTAGTGACCTCCTCAAAAATACAACACAGTTATTTAGACATGAATTAACCTTTTACAAATCCATGCTGTCTCTCTCTGATCAGCTCATATTTCTCAAAGTGATAATGGGGTGAATAATTCAGAATTCACAAACCTCCTGAATCTTTCCTATTTATGGCAGACAGAAGATGTAGAGTTAATCTCTCTTTCTGTTTCCCTCTTTCGCTCTGTCCTATATTTCTCCCTGGATTTCTTTCTGTCTCTGTATCCTCTCTCTTGGTCCTTCTGTCTTTTGCTTTGAAACAATTTCTTGTCTCTTTTTGTGTCTCTCATTCTCTCTGACTATATTTATCTCTCTATTTGTCTTTCTCCCTCTCTCATTCTGTCATGTTGTCATTCAATCTTTCTGTCTCACTGTCTCTCACTCCCTTTCTGTGACTGTCTTTCTCGCTCCATCTGTCTCTCCCCCTCTCTCTCATCCCCTGTCTGTCTCTCATGTTCTGATTGTCTCTTATGTTCCGACTCTCTCTCACTATCTGTCTCTCGGCCTCTGTCTGTCTCTCAGTCTCTGTCTCCCACCCTCTGTATGTTTCTGATACTTTTCTGTCTTTCAGTCTCTGTCTGTCCTTCCCTGTCTGTCTCTCACCCTCCATCTGACTCTCACTCTCCGTTTGTCTGTCACTTTCTGTCTGTCTCTCACTCTCCATCTGTCTCTCACTCTCTTTCTCTCACTCTACATCTGTGTCTCACCCTCTGTCTGTTTCTCACCCTCTGTCTGTCTGCCACTCCCTGTTTGTCTCTCACCCTCAGCCTGATTTGCACTGTCTCTTTCTCACTCTGTCTCTCACTCTCTGTCTGTCTCTCACCCTCTGTCTGTCTCTCACCCTGTCTGTCTCCCACTCCCTGTCTGTCTCTCACCCTCAACCTGATTCTCACTGTCTCTTTCTCACTCTGTCTCTCACCCTCTGTCTGTCTCTCACCCTCTGTCTGTCTCTCACCCTCTGTCTGTCTCCCACTCCCTGTCTGTCTCTCACCCTCGGCCTGATTCTCACTCTGTCTCTTTCTCACTCTCTGATTCTCACTCTGTCTCTTTCTTACTCTCTGACTCTCACTCTCTGTCTGTCTCTCACTCTCTGTCTGTCTCTCATTCTCTGTCTGTCTCTCATTCTCTGTCTCATTTCCTATCTCACTGGCATTGATTCTCTATTTCAGACACAGAGTCTCTGCCACTGCAAGATGAACACAACACCCGAGATGAGCCCAGACCTCACATTGAACACAATTATACCAACATTCCCAATCATTTCCAATCAGAGTCTGTAAAGCTGACAATGAATAAGGACAACATTAACCAGAATGGAGGGAAATCAGACTCATCCTGGTATGAGTCAGGTACTGAGTTCGAGCCCCACCGATCTTCCCTTTCTGTGATATCACCATCCCCTTACTACGAGTGTTGGGAAATGGCTGACTTGTGCGCAGCAACAATGTTGATTTCTCCAGATATGTAAAATTTGCCACAATATAAATCGCAATTTAATTGGGTTTAACTGTGTGTTTGGATTCTTGGCACCTAGGGAGAGGTGAAGGTGTAGTGGTATTGTCGCTGGACTAGTAATCCAGAGATGCTCTGGATCTGTCATGGCAAATGGTGGAATTTGAATTCAATAAAACTCTGGAATTAAAGGTTTAACGTTGACCATGAAACCATTGTCGATTGTTGTAAAAAACCCATCAGGCTCACTAACGTCCTTTAGGGAAGGAAATTTGTCATCCTTACCTGGTCTGGCCTACATGTGACTCCAGACGCACAACAATGTGGTTTACTCTTAAATGCCTTCTGAAATGCCACTCAGTGGTATCAAACCACTACAAAGTCACTGGAAAAAAGGAATGAAACCAGACAGACCACCCAGCATCGACCTAGGCACCGGAAATAACAACGGCAATCTCAGCCCCATCGAGCGCCATTCCTTTACTGTCACTGGGTCAAAATCCTGGAACTCCCTTCCTAACAGCACTGTAGGTGTACCTACACCACATGGATTGCAGTGGTTCAAGATGGCAGCTCACCAGCGCCTTCTCAAGGGCAACTAGGTATGGGCAATAAAGCCAGCCCAGCCAGCGAAGCCCACATCCCGTGAATGAATTAAAATAAACCTTCAGAAAGTCTCATCGACTTCAGAAAGTCTCTCCAGACTCCTGTTCAATACATTTGCTCAGTGGATTTAAATTTAAACCAGGTTTACAGATGTGATGCTGTATTCACACATCAAAGGCGAGAGCGATGCTGTGGGACATACACTAAGTCCAGTAGCTGAAAATGATTAACAGACTGGGTTTTGTGTTCAGTGATCCCAGGAGTGTTACTGACACCTTCCCTGCATCCCAAAGCTAGGGGAGCCACTCTGAAAGGTATGGGGAGCTGTGGCTTGTCCATGAGAGTAACTGAAGGTTTGAGAACTGAAGTAATCTAAAGTTGGAAAGGAGAAAAGACCCAAAATAGAGCAGTCAGTAACAGGATATCAAGTAACCTCCTCTTATCCTGGAGAAATTAAAGACTCAACAAAGTGTGTGTCTGAAACAACATGAATTCATTTGACAGATATCAAAATATTGAACTCCAGCCAGTTATAGGGGTTATTAACATCAGCAGAAACAAACACCAACTATCAGAATGATCGTGGTTCAGTCCTGGATGTGATGGACAGCGGCAATAACAGCAGAATCCAAACCCTGCAGTCACTGGTGAATTCGTTGGTGTCTCAGCTGGTGGGATGACGAAGTGAATCCCTTCCCACACATAGAGCAGGTGAACGGTCTCTCCCCAGTGTGAGTGCATTGGTGTTTCAACAAGTCACTTTTGCTTTTATAGCTCTTCTCACAGTCAGAACATTTAAAAGGTCTCTGATCACTGTGAACAAGTTGATGTTCAGTGAGGTTGCATAAGTGAAGGAATCCCTTCCCACACTTGGAGCAGGTGAATGGCCTCTCCCCAGTGTGAACTCGCTGGTGTCTCTGTAGGTTGGATACATTATTAAATCTCTCCCCACACACAGAGCAGGGGAATGGCCTCTCCCCAGTGTGAAATTGCTGGTGTGCCAGCAGGTTGGCTGACTGAGTGAATCCCTTCCCACACTCAGTGCAGGTGAATGGCCTCTTCCCAGTGTGAACTCGCTGGTGTCTCAGCAGATCCATTTTGCTTTTGAAGTTCTTCTCACAGTCAGAACAGTTAAAAGGTCTCTGATCAGTGTGAACAAGTTGATGTTTTGAAAGATGTGCTGACTGAGCGAATCCTTTCCCACACACAGAGCAGGTGAATGGCCTCTCCCCAGTGTGACTGCATCGATGAGATTCCAGCTGGGATGGAGTATTGAATCCCTTCCCACAGTCCCCGCATTTCCATGGTTTCTCCATGGTGCTGTCGTCTTTGTGTGTCTCCAGCTTGGACAATCAGTTGAAGCCTTGTCCACACACAGAACACATGTACAGTTTCTCCCCACTGTGAATGGTGTGATGTTTTATCAGCTTGTGTGACTGGTTAAAGCTCTTTCCACAGTCAGCGCACTGGAACACTCTCAGTGTCTGTCTCGGTGCTTTTCTAGTCACACTGTAAAAGGAATTTAAATAGAATTACACAGAATATTCAATGCAGAAACAGGTCATTCTGTTCAACTGGTCCATGCCAGTGTTTATGCTCCACATGAGCCTCTCACTTCTCTCTATCAGCATATCATTCTATTCCTTTCCCTCTTGTGTGCAGCTTCTTCTTAACTGCATTCACGCTGTTTTGCCTCAACTTCTCCCTGTGGCAGCAAGTTCCACACACTCTGGACAAAGACTTTGAACTTAAATAGTACGTTCTTGGGTTGCCGATGAGCACTGCTGCCTCTTTTCTGCATTTCCTGCAGAGGCTGAATCGTTGCTGATGAGAAAGCGCTGAGCTCTGTAGCTGTACTCCAGTTTTGTCATCTCTGGAATTCAGGTGTATGAGGAAAGTGAGCTCAGCCTTCTCAGCTCCCAGAATAAAGCTGATACCTTGTGAAGTAACTTCAGACAAGTGCAGTGGATCACAAACAACTATTGTATGAATCATTGTCTGGCTATGCTGCTGTAAAACACCTCTGGATGTTAATGGCGCTATGTGAATGAGATGAAAAGTATCTTCAATGAACAGATTGTGAATTGGAATTCTCTAACCTAGAGGGCTGTGAGTGCTCAGTCATTAAGTATAATCAAGACTGAATTCAGCAGATTTTTGGAGATGGAAGGAACGAAGGGAAATGGGGACAAGGAGGAAAAATGGAGCTGATGTGGATCAGCCATGATCTTATTGAATGGTGGAACAGGCTCGATGTCCTACACCTGCTCCTATTTGTGATGTTTTTAAGTTGTTCTTGCTGAATAGAGAACTCTTTGATTTAGTGGAATGATCAGCAACAACCTAAGATTTTCTTTTGGTTGCATTCATTTTCAGAGAATCTTCGAGGTGCATCGCACAAGAGGAGGTCATTTGGCCCATCATTCCTGTACTGGCTCTTAGAAAGAGCAGACTTGCTCAGTCCCACATCCCTGTTTTATGTCCGAAACTGTGTAACCTCCTCATCAGGTAACTGTCCACCTCCCTTTTAGAATTAGTTATGGAATCAGATCCCACGACCTTATCAGGCAGATCGCGACAACTCTCTGAGTTTTACTCATTACCCATTATGAAGGTTCAAAGAAGGTTTGAGCAGTGTAAGATGGTTTCAAGAATATCAACATCAAAATATGTTTAATTATTACAATTATTGGCTGGGAGGGCAGTTCTGTCAGTGTCCAAAAGATACTTGTCTCCTGGTCACTGGGAACCATGAAGCCCCGCCCACTTCCGGTTCCCTCACCAAGATGGCCGCACATGCGCGTCTTCCACGCATTGCATCTACCAACATGGCGGCCGTTTCCCCACCGTAAGGGCGGCTGTGAACCTGGTCTGTCAATGCAGGGCAAACAGCCTCCTCTTCTCCGAAGCTTTAAGCCTACACCTGGTGTTAATGAACGTTAACAGCACCATCCCCGCTTCCCCACCACCCCCATTCCACCCCGAGCCGCACAATATCTTTACCGCCTCCCGGAACCAGCTATGCACCGGCCCGTCTCCGCCATTGTCACCGCGCATGCTCAAAGCACATCTGGTACTGCACCGGCGCATTTGACCCTGTCGTCATTGATAGGGGACTTTCTGGCCTGCGGGGAATCTGGGTGAACAGACCGCCATTAAACCACGAACTGGCGATGAGAAAAATGTATTAATGCCCAGTCTCTCCACGTTGATGCGAAGTACAATGACCACCACTTTTCTGTTACTAACTCCAACCACCGGTTAAACCGCTAAATGTTTTCTCACAGTGTTTTCTAAATCCAATGCAGGCCTGTCATTTAGAGGGAAAGTTACGAGGCCTCATTTTTTGTCACAAAACAAAAACAAAAATACCTGGAAAAACTCAGCAGGTCTGGTAGCATCGGCGGAGAAGAAAAAATTTGACGTTTCGAGTCCTCATGACCTTTCAACAGAACTAAGTAGAAATAGGAAAGGGGTGAAATTTCCTATTTCTACTTAGTTCTGTTGAAGGTTCATGAGGACTCGAAACGTCAACTTTGTTCTTCTCCGCCGATGCTGTCCGACCTGCTGAGTTTTTCCAGGTATTTCTGTTTTTGTTTTGGATTATCCAGCATCCGCAGTTTTATGTTTTTATTTTTGCCTCATTTTTTGTGTCCTATCAAAAAATCTCATTAATAAATTGGCAGCATTATCTGCTTCAAGGTGGAAAGGGGTGAAATAGCTGCTGCCGATACACCAATGCCCATGGGACAGAGAAATTCACTTCACCAATATATCTGGTACAGGACTTAGTCTCGATTCCCTCCATCCACTGGTGCACTGTCTGTGCCGTGTGCACAGTCTACGAGATGTGTTGAGTCCACATCTAGAGAACAGAATTAATGGATAGCTACCTACAAATCAGAATTCAGAATATAAGAGTTAAGAGATGTTTCTCTGGTGTACTGGAATTCCCAACACTATGAATCTTACCTCCTGGGATAAAGTAATGATCCAGTTTGTGGGGCACAGGGGCGGATTAATGTTCAGTCTACAGTGCACTTATCTTGGGAGTGGATTATGGTTCTTCAAGGTACACTGCAGGGCCAACAGCTCAATCAGCTCCACTTTCAGCTCAGGAGACCTCAACAACTGCACATACTGTTCACAGGGGAGATCTACTGGTGCAGTGAGGCCAACATTCATGCTTTAACTAACACCACCAAAAAACTGGATGTTGTGAAACAGTAACAATGTGTATTTATAAAATGTAATAAAATATCCTAAGGTCAGAAGAGTTTCAGAAAGAAAAAACTGACACCAAGTTACATTGGACGATATTAGGGTAGACGGCCAAAACCTTGATTTGACAGGCAGATTTTAAGCAACTTTAACCAGGAGAGTGAAAGGTTTAGGGAGGGAATTTCAGAGCTTCACACCCAGGCATGGCCACCAATGTTGGAGTAAATAAAATCAGGGATGCTAAATAGACCGGATGAGAAGAGTGCAGATACCTCAGAGGGTTGTGCGACTGGAGATAAGGAGGAATAAGGGCATGAATGAATTTCTGAACAAGGATGCAAAGTTTAAAATCGAGACATTATTTGACCAGGAGCCAATGTAGGTCAGGGAACACAGGGATGATGTGTGAATGGGACTTGGCATGAGAATGCAGCAGAGTTTCGGATGATCTCATGTTTCCGTGTTGAGGTGGGGTGAATGTGAGAAGCTGGTCAGGAATGTATTGGAATCGTGAAGTCTAAAAGTGACACAGGCATGGATGAGTGTTTCAGCAGGAGATGAGTTGGGGTGGGGTGGAGACAGGCGACGTTATGGAGATTGAAATATGGGGTATTAATAATGGTGTGGATGTGTAGTTGGAAACTCATGTTGGGGTCAAATATGACACCAAGATTGTGAACAGTGTGGTTCAGCCTCAGACAGTTCCCAGGGAGAGGGATGGACTCACTAGTTAGGGGACAGATTTTGGAATGTTGACTGAAGACAATGGCTTTGGTCTTCCCAATTTTTAACTGGAGGAAATTTCTGCTCATCCTGTACTGGATATCGGATAAGCAGTTTGATAATTTAGTAACAGTGGAGGAACGGAAAGGGATGGTGGTGAGGTAGAGCTGGGTGTTGTCAGTGTACATGTGAACCCTAACACGGTGCTTTTGGACAATGTTACCTAGTGGCAACGTGTAGATGAGAAATACAAGGGCCAAGGATAGATCCTTGGGGGACACCAACTTCAAGGACTCTGGAGAGGAAAGGGAGGTCAGAGTGGGGTGTGGCAGTTTACCAGGATGGTGGGGTCAAGTGGTTTTTTTTCAGGATGGGTGATGACGGTGAATTTAAAGGTAAAAGGGACAGTGCCAAAAGAGAGAGAGAACCCCCGTTAACAATATCAGATAACATTGGGAAGATGGATGGTCAGCAGTTTATTGAGAATAGAGTCAAGGGAGCAGAAGGTGGGTCTCACGAGCAAGATGAGCTCTAGGGGAGATAGAAGACAGGAGAGAAATAGGAGAAAGAAGTGAGTTCAGGGCTTGGACAAGGGGCAGTTTGGCCCGATGAGCTAGTGGAAGGGAGGGAAGCAGCAGAGGCAGCTGATCGGATTGCCTCAATCTTAGTGACAAAGGACCTCCATGAGCTCCTCACACTTGTTGTTGGAGGTGAGAATGGAGGAGATGGGAGAGGGAGAGCCCTTCAAAATGAATTAACCTGTGTTAGAGATATTAAAAAGACCTGACAGTTGTGTGTTGAGCACAAAGCTGATTTATTAGACTTTTATCCAGAATATTAGCCCCTATAATTGGGTTGCAGTTTATTAACATCAACAGAAAAAGATCCAAATGAATATGGCCCAGTCCTAGATGTGATTAAGAAAAATTCAATCACTGTAGTTACTCGTGAACTCGCTGGTGTTTCAGCAGGTTGGATGAGGTTGTGAATCCCTTCCCACACTCAGAACAGGTGAACAGCTTCTCTCCAGTGTGAATTCGCTGGTGTGTCAGCAAGTTAGATGACTGAGTGAACGCCTTCCCACAATCAGGACAGGTGAATGGCCTCTCTCCAGTGTGAACTCGCTGGTGTGTCAGCAGGTGGGATGACCGAGTGAATCCCTTCCCACAGTCGGAGCAGGTGAACGGCCTCTCTCCAGTGTGAACTCGCTGGTGTACAATCAGATCAGATGAACATGTGAACCCAGTTCCACAGTGAGAGCACCTGAATGGTCTCTTGTCAGTGTGAACACCCTGATGAAACATCAGTTCCCTGGAACTTTTATAGCACTTCCCACAGTCTGGGCATTTAAAAGGTCTCTCGTCAGTGTGAACTCGCTGGTGTGTCAGCAGGTGAGATGAGTGAGCAAATCCCTTCCCACACTTTGAGCAGGTGAATGGCCTCTCCCCAGTGTGAACTCGAAGATGCACAGTGAGGTCAGATAATGTCTTGTGCCCAGCCCCACAGTGAGAGCACCTGAACAGTCTTTCGTCAGAGTGAACACGTTGATGGCCATTCAGTTCCCGGGGACTTTTATAGCACTTCCCGCAGTCTGGACATTTGAAAGGTCTCTCGTCAGTGTGAACTTGTCGGTGTTTCAGCAGGGTGGATGAACAAGTGAATCCCTTCCCACACTCAGAGCAGGTGAACGGCCTCTCCCCAGTGTGAACTCACTGATGATTTTCCAGCTCTGATGGGTAATTAAATCCCTTCCCACAGTCCCCACATTTCCATAGTTTCTCCCCAGTGTGACTGCATTTACGTTTGGGCAGGCCAGATGATCTGCTGAAGCCTCGTCCACACACAGAACACGTGTACGATTTCTCTCCACTGTGAACGATGCTTTTTCCTTCCATGTTCAAAATCCAATGATATTCAGGTTACAATAAATGGGGCAACTTCTTCAGATCCTGATGTGATGTTTTGTTTCTGTTTCCCAACTGCAATTCCTCCCCTTCTAATATCCTGTGAAATTGATTTAAAACAGAAAAAATGGAGTGAGAGAGGACCCACAAAAACACAAAGGTAGGCTGTGAAATTGAGCTGAATGAATCTGGTAATTTGTGGGGCCGGCACTAGGAAAAAGTGACCATGAAAACTGCTGGATTGTCGTAAAAACCCAACTGGTTCACTCATGTCCTTCAGGGAAGGGAATCTGCCACCCATTCTGGGCCTATACAAGACACTGGCCTAGATTGGAGAAGATAACAAGAGAGAGAAGGGTCAGGTGGGAGGGGCAAGGGTTGAAAAAGAAGGATTACAACTCAACCAGAGATCTCACAGAACCTCCAAAGCCCTCAGCCTCCACCACTTAGCAGGACAAGGATAGTAAGTGAATGTGAACACCATCACCTCCAAATACCTCTCCAAGTCACACACCATCCTGACTTCTCTGACATCCAGTACTGGATGAACAGAAATTTTCTTCATTTAAATATCGGGAAGACCAAAACCATTGTCTTCAGTCCCCGCCACAAACTCCACTCCCGAGCCACTGACTCCATCCCTCTCCTTGGCAACTGCCTGAGACTGAATCAGACTGTTCACAACCATGGTGAAATATTTCACCCCAGACTGAGTTTCCAACCAGATAGCCACATTATCACCATGACCGTATGTTTCCACGTCAGCAACATCACCCGACTCTACCCGACTCTCAGTTCAACTGCTGCTGGAACCGTCATCCATTCGTTTGTTACCTTTAGACTTAACCATCCTAACATGCTTCCAGCAAGCCACCCACATTCAACATCCCTGTAATCTTGAGGTCATCCAAAACTCTGCTGTCCATGTGCTTACTCACACCAAGGCATGTTCAGCCATCCCCCTGTGCTCGCTGACCTACAAAGGTTCCTGGTTTATAAACACACCTGTGAAACACCTTGGAAAGGTCTAATACATGAAAGGCACTATATAAATAAAGATTGTTGTTGTGATTTGGACATTTATCACTGTTCCTTGGAGAGGAAGACAGAGTTAACATTTCGAGTCTGTATGACTCTTCGTCAGAACTAAAGAGAAATAGAAATGTGGTGAAATATAGGGTGAATTTTACGGCAGCGGGGTTTTACGTTTCTGCCAAAGCCAATGAGGTTAAGAATGTCTTGCCGCATTTAATGGCCTCGTCCCCGCCGAAACGGGGCCGTAAAACTCTGCCCATAAGCTGTTTAAGTGGGGTGGGACAGGTGGAGCTGGATAGAGGGCCAGTGATAGGTGGAGGCAAAGGAGAGATTGCCAAAGATGTCATAAACAAAAGGACAAAGGGGTGTTGACGGTGGTAATATTATCTAAAGGATGCGCTAATGGGGACATTAAGGGTAGAAAGCAGGACGATCAAGTGACAGATGGCCCTAGTGGGGTGGGGGGGAAGTGATCGAAATAGGCTAAAAGGTGTAGATAAAACAATGGATGGAAATACATTTTAAAAATAATAATAGAAATAGGTGGGAAAAGAAAAATATATATATAAAAAAATAATAATTATCAGAAAAAAGGAGATCAAAAAGGGGGTGGGGATGGAGGAGAGAGTTCATGATCTGAAGTTGTTGAACTCAATGTTAAGTCGGGAAGGTTGTAAAGTGCCTAATCAGAAGATGAGGTGCTGTTCCTCCAGTTTGCGTTGAGCTTCACTGGAACATTGCAGCAGGCCAAGGATGGACATGTGGGCATGAGAGCAGGGTGGTGTGTTTGAAATGGTAAGCGACAGGAAGGTCTGGGTCATGCAACCTCGTCCACACACAGAGCATGTGTACGGTTTCTCTCCACTGTGAATGGTACTTTTTTCTTCCATGTTCAAAATCCAAAGCGGTCACCCAGTCTGCGTTTGGTCTCTCCAATGTAGAGGAGACCGCATTGGGAGCAGTGAATCGAGTAGACCAAATTGAGGGAAGTGCAAGTGAAATGCTGCTTCACTTGAAAGGAGTGTTTGGGCCCTTGGATGTTGAGGAGGGAGGAAGTAAAAGGGCAGGTGTTGCACCTTCTGCGGTTGCATGGGAAGGTGCCGTGGGAGGGGGTTGAGGTGTAAGGGGTGATGGAGGAGTGAACCAGGGTGTCCCGGAGGGAATGGTCCCTACGGAATGCTGACAGGGGTGAAGGGAGGATGTGTTTGGTGGTGGCATCATGCTGGAGCTGGCGGAAATGGATCATCCTTCCAGTGAAGCTCAACGCAAACCGGAGGAACAGCACCTCATCTTCCGATTAGGCACTTTACAGCCTTCCGGACTTAACACTGCGTTCAACAACTTCAGATCATGAACTCTCTCCTCCATCCTCACACCCTTTTTGATCCCCTTTTTTCTAATAATTATTATTTTTTTCATATATATATTTTTCTTTTTCCACCTATTTCTATTATTATTTTTAAAATTTATTTCCATTCATTGTTTTATCTCCACCTTTTAGCCTATTTCGATCCCTTTCCCCCCACCCCACCCCCACTAGGGCCATCTGTCACTTGCTCATTCTGCTTTCTACCCTTAATGTCACCATTAGCACATCCTTTAGCTAATGTCACCACCGTCAACACTCCTTTGACCTTTTGTTTATGACATCTTTGGCAATCTCTCCTTTGCCTCCACCTATCACTGGCCCTCTATCCAGTTCCACCTGTCCCAACCCCCTTAAACAGCTTATGGGCAGAGTTTTACGGCCCCGTTTCGGCGGGGACGAGGCCGTAAAATGTGGTGAGACATTCTTAACCTCATTGGCTTTGGCAGAAACGTAAATCCCCGCTGCCGTAAAATTTCGCCCTATATTTCACTGCATTTCCATTTCTCTTTAGTTCCGACAAAGAGTCATATGGACTCGAAATGTTAACTCTGTCTTCCTGGTAGAGGTTGCATGTTTGAAAGGAGCTGTTGAGGGAGCCTTGGTGAGTTGCTGCAGTGCATCTTGAGATGGCACATGTTCATAATTTACACTATAACTTGATTAAACTTTTTAGAACCCTACATGAAACCTCATCCCGCCACTGGATGAGGTTTCATGTTTTCTCTATTCCCCGCCGGGGCTCCTGGCCTGCCCGCTAACCTTAAGGTTGGACGGGCAAGTCCTTTAATTGTTTAATTGAACATGTCAATGGCCTTAATTGGCCATTGACAGGTCGGTGGGCCCGCAGCTGATTTTGCTGCGCCCCCGCCTTCCTGAAAATTTAAATGGGGCGCGATGACATCAGGGGTTCCGCCTGACATCACCGTGTGTCATTTTACACATTGGCGAGTGGGCCCCGCCTCCTGCTCGCCGACGGCAAAATTCTGCCCTGGGAGTACAAAGGTCAAGGAGGCTCACTATAAAAAACATTATTTCTGCCCTGGCTGGAGGGTTGTGTCCAATTCTGAGCATCACATTTTAGGGAGGACATGAAGGCTTTGGGGAGGGCACAGAGGAGATTGACTCCAATGATTCCAGGGTTGGTGGATCACAGGACCACGGATCAATGAGAGAACCTGGGGTTGTTCTTCTTGGAACAGAGAAAGCGAAGAGGAGATTTGATTGATGTGTTTAAAATCATGAAGGGTTTAGATAGAGTGAATAAGGAGAAAATATTTCCAATGGCCAGTGGGTTTGATAACCAGAGGACATTGATTTAGGGTGATTGGCAAGAGAACCAGAGGCATCAGGAGGAAATCTTTTCAGTAACAAGTGGTTAGGATTTAGAATGCGCTGTCTGACGGGGCGATGGATACAGGTTCAAGAGTGACCTTCAAAAGGGAATTGGAGAAATACTTGAAGGAGAAACGATGCAGGGATGGGATAAAGAATGGGGGAGTGGCACTAACTGGATAGCTCGTTGAAAGTTACCAGCACAGATTCTATAGGCCAAATGGCCTCCTTCTCTGCTGTACTATTAGGAGATTCTGTGATTTATAATACAATGATTCATAGTAAACATGATATGATAGAATCAAGAGCATGGATGGTGGCCATTCAGCCCATTGTCCCTGTACTGTCCCTGAAAATGTTACCAATCTGTCCCACTCCCCTGCTCTTTTCTGATTGCCCTCCAAATCTTTCCTAATTAAATAAAAGTCCAAATCACTTTTGAAAGTTACTATTGAATCTGCTTCTACCAGTCATTCCGACAATGAAAACAATGACTTCAGTCTTCCCAATATTTAATTGGAGGAAATTTCTGGACATCCACCACTGAATATCAGACAAACAGTCTGATAATTTACCAAGAGTGGAGAAGTTGAGAGAGGTGGTGGTGAGGTAGAGCTGGGAGGTGTCAGTGTAAATGTGATAAGTGACAGTGTTTTCAGATGATGTCATTGTGTGGAACAGGTTGATGAGAAATAAGAGACCAAGGTGGATCCTTTGGGGACACCAGAGGTGACTGTGTGAGTGGGAAGGGAAGACATTACAAGTGATTCTCTGGCTATGATTAGATGGAGAAGAATGGAACCAGGAGAGAGCAGCCCCACCCAGCTGGACGACAGGGGAGAGGCGAAGGTGCAGAATGATGTGGTCAACAATGTCAAAGGCTACAGACAGGTCAAGGATGAGAAGGGAGAATTTATCTTTGTCACAGTCACAAAGGGTGTCATTTGTGACTTTGATAAGAGCTGTTTCAGTACTGTGACAGCGGCAGAAACCTGATTGGAGGGATTCAAACATGGAGTTCTGGGAAAAATGGGCACAGTTTTGGGAGGTGACAACATGTTCAAGGACTTTGGAGAAGAAAGGGAGGCTGGAGATGGGGCAGTAGTTTAGAAGGATGGTGGGGTCAAGGATTTATTTTTTGAGAAGGGTATAATGATGGCAGATTTGAAGGTGAGAGGGACAGTACCTGACAGAGAAAACTGTTAACATAGTCAGTGAACATGGAGAAGTTGAGTGATCAGTAGTTTAGTGGGAGTAGGGTTGATGAAGGAGGCGGGTTTCATGGACAAGATGAGCTCTGAGAGGGCCTGAGGTGAGATGGGAGGGAAACTACAGAACGATGTGAGTTCAGGGGTCAGGTAACAGGGAACTTTAGAGGCAGTTCAGCCCCGTGGGCTAGTGGAAGGGAAGCAGTAGAGGCAGCTGATCAGATTGTCTTAATCTTAGTGACAAAGAAGCTCCATGAGCTCCTCACACTTGTTGTTGAAGGTGAGGATGGAGGAGACGGGGAGAGGGAGAGCCCTTCAGAAAGAATTAACCTGAGTAGAGATATTCAAAAAACCTCCATGGATTTGTGTTTAACACAAAGCTGCTTATTTGATTTTTATCAAGAATATTAGCCCCTTTAAGTGGTCTGGAGATTAGTAACATCAGCAGAAATAGACTCCAATTAACAGGGTTCAGTCCTGGATATGATTAACAGCAAAATCAAATCACTGTAGTTACTTATGAATTCGCTGGTGTCTCAGCCGGTGGGATGAGGTAGTGAATCCCTTCCCACACTGCGAGCAGGTGAACGGCCTCTCCCCTGTGTGAACTCGCTGGTGTGTCAGCAGGCTGGATGAGATAGTGAATCCCTTCCCACACTTGGAGCAGGTGAATGGTCTCTCCCCGCTGTGAATTCGTTGATGTGTCAGCAGGCTGGATGATTGAGTGAATCCCTTCCCACACTCAGAGCAGGTGAATGGTCTCTCCCTTGTGTGAATTCGCTGATGGTCAGTGAGTTGAGATGATTGTCTGAATCCAGTCCCACACTGAGAGCACTTAAATGGTCTTTCATCAGTGTGAACACGCTGATGGTACATCAGTTCCCAGGAACTTTTAAAGCACTTCCCACAGTCCAAGCATTTAAAAGGTCTCTTATCAGTGTGAACTCGCTGGTGTGTCAGCAGGGTGGATGAGGTAGTGAATCCCTTCCCACACGTGGAGCAGGTGAATGGCCTCTCCCCAGTGTGAATTCGCTGATGCTTCAGCAGGTCGGATGACTGAGTGAATCCCTTCCCACACTCGGAGCAGGTGAACGGCTTCTCCCCAGTGTGAATTCGCTGGTGTACAGTGAGTTGGGATGATCACCTGAACCCAGTCCCGCAGTGGGAGCATTTAAATGGTCTCTCGTCAGTGTGAACACGTTGATGGTACATCAGTTCCCAGGAACTTTTATAGCATTTCCCGCAGTCTGGGCATTTAAAAGGCCTCTCTTCACTGTGAACTCGCTGGTGTCTCAGCAGGTTGGATGAAAGAGTAAATCCCTTCCCACACATGGAGCAGGTGAACGGCCTCTCCCCAGTGTGACTGCGCTGATGCTTTTCCAGCTCAGCTGGAGATTTGAATCCCTTCCCACAGTCCTCACATTTCCACGGTTTCTCCCCAGTGTTACTGCACTTGTGTTTCCACAGGCCAGTTGATTGCCTGAAGCCTCGTCCACACGCAGAACACGTGTACAGTTTCTCTCCACTGTGAATGGTGCTTTTTTCTTCCATGTTCAAAATCCAATGATACTCAAGTTCCGATCAACTGGACGACTCTGTCAGATTCTGATGTGATGTTTGGTTTGAGTTTCCTGACTGTAAATCCTCCTCTTCTAATACCCTGTGAAATTGATTTAAAACAGAAAAAAGGGAGTGAGAGAGAACCCACAAAAACATAAAGGCAGGTTGGGGAACTGAGCTGAATGAATCTGGTCATTTGTGGAATTGACATGAGGAAAAAGTGACCATGTAAACTGCTGGATTGTCATAAAAACCCAACTGGTTCACTAATGTCCTTCAGGGAAGGGAACCGGAAACCCAGACTGGGTCTACACAAGACTCTGGTCTCCATGGGAGGAGAGAGAGAGAGAGGTGGGAGATGGAGGGGGTGAAGAAATGTTTTATACATCTACAACTCATCCAGGAATTTCACAGAATCCCCAGAGCCTCAACCACCACCACCTAGAAGGACCAGGGTAACAGGTGTCAGTGAACACCATCACCTCCAACTCACACACTATCCAGTCTGACATCCAGTACAGGATGAGCAGAAATTTCCTCCATTTAACTATTGGGAAGAGGGACGCCATTGTCTTCAGTCCCCACAACAGACACCACCCCCTAACCACTGACTCCATCCCTCTCTCTTGCAGCTCTCTGGGCCTGAACCAGACTGTTCACAATCTTGTTGTCATGTTTCAGGCCAAGCTGAATTTCTGACCACAAATCACTAAAACCACCCATTTCCACCTCAGTAACATCACCCAACTGTGTCCCTGCCTCAGTTCATCCGCTGCTGAAACTCATCCATTCCTTTGTTCCCTCTAAACTGGACGATTCGACTGTGCGTCTTGTCGACCTCCCAGATTCAACTCCATGGAAACTGGAGTTCATTCAAAACAGCTGCTCGTCCTTACTCACACCAAGTCTTGTTCACCATCACCCCTGTGCTCTCTGATCCAGATGGTGGTAATTTCCAGTCTTACAGCCCTCCAGGATTATCTGGGATAATTGAATTCCGGCCCACCCCCAGCTCCAATTCCTCTCGTGCGTCCACAATCTCCTCCGGCCTCCTGAGCCGCCTGTTCCACCTCAGTCCCTCTCCACAAGCTGCACTGAGCATGCTCTGAGCATAGCCCGGCCCCCACGCCGGCGATCTGGGTTCCTGTTCTCATTGATAGGGGGATTTCTGACGCACAGGGCATTCTGGGTAATCCTACCTCCATCGAGACCAATCAGTGAACGGGCAATTTTTTTTCCCAGTTGGTAAAATGGAAGTTCCATGGACAAGGGGGATATTGGATGGGAAGCACAATGAAAGGTTCAGACACTTTATTGAATACTCACAGCAGAAGCACATTAATCTGATCGGAGATCACTTCCACACGAGCAGCCAGCGGAGTGGAGCATCTTGAGATTCCGGTCCCTTTCCAGTCAGTATTCACAGGAGCTGGGACATGGAAAAGAGTCTCAGTAAAATCTAGAATTTATTTGTTCACTGTTTTACAATGGGTCTGGGCGCACACTCGAAGTTTGTGCAGCCTGTGACTCCCTGGGATTATTAATCCTCCCCCTCCAAACCCTTTGGGCTCTCTATTGTTGGACTCTATTGTTTTTCAATGTCCTCCTGCCCTTGTTGTACCTGATCCAATAAAAACCCTCCTTACATCACACAGGGAACAGCTTTAGTCATGTTCTGACTTTTCACCTCAATCTTATTCTGCTGAATGATCTCACTGACCGTTCCCTTTCTCTCGATCCGTCCGTCCACCATCTCTTTTCTGGATTTCACTCCTTCTTGTTGTTCCAGGATTTCATCTCTCTGCCTTTTATTTCTTTTACTGAAGATTCCTGTCCATTGCTGCCTCACAGCCTCGTCCTGTTCCCACATATTCTCCATGTCTAAGTGCTTCCCAGCGGCCGTGCCAGCCGTGGCCCCTATTCCAGCCCAGTCACTGATCCCTCTCTTCCCTCCACCCTTTTTACTGGTGTCACTATCACAGGGACGATTGCGGTGTTTTCCCAAAACTGCCTTAACACCGGGGTCTTGGCTACTGGGTGATCATAGTCCACCCATCTCTCTCCCTGCATTCTGACTTATGAAATTCCTGGATAATTCCCTTATCATCTGAACATCAAGGTCCTTGTAGATGGGATGACATAACCTTGGGGACGGGTGTGTGGTGTTCAGGGCACGTATTACAGGAACTATTTTAAATCTTGTATCATTATATAGGCTTTGTGAGTACGGGTGATGATTAATCCATTTGTGGGACCAATTTCTTATGGCAGGACAGATTGAGGGGTAGTTAGGGAAATATCTGGGATCTTGGGCTTCATAAATAGAGGAACTGAGTACAAAAACAGGGAAGTGCACCAACAGAGTTGTCCTGATCTGGAAATCTCTCCCTGAAAAGGTGCTGGAACCTGATTCTATGTTTAGACTCCACCTGCTTGTCCTAGATTCCCCAACCAGTGGAAATAGTTCCTCTCTATCTACCCTCTCAGTTCCAATCAATAACCCAAAAACTTTGATCAAATCACCTCTTAATCTTCGAAATTCCAGGGATTACAACCCTCACAGTATTTTAGCAGGAGGAATAGGGAGGGGAAGATATAATTCATGGCACAGATCTAAAGAATGTGAATGGACAGAAGGACCTGGAGCTGCATGTTCTTTGATCTCTGAAGGTGACAGGATGTATTAAGAGAGTAGTTAGCACAGCAGATTGGATCTTGAGCTACATAAATAGTGGTATTGAGAACAAAAACAGGGAAGTTATGCTGAATCTTTATAAAGCTTTGGTTAGGCCAGAATTCAAGAATTGCATTCAGTTCTGGTCACCTCACTTTAGCAAGGGTGTGAAGGTCCTTGAGAAAAGTGCAGAGGAGATTTACCAGAATGGTTCCTGCAAAGGAGGTTGAGGGCAGATTGGTAGAGGTGTACAAGATTATGACAGGTTTAGATAAGGTGGACAAAGAAAAGCTGCACCCATCAGCTGATTGTACAAGGACTCAAGGACAGAGGTTTAAGATTTTGGGTAAAAGGTATGGGAGGTGTGAGGAAGAATATTTTTACACAGTGAATGGTAATGAGCTCGAATTTGCTGTCTATGAGGGAGGTGGAAATGGACATGATGAATGATTTCAAAAGGAAATTGGATAGATGCTCGAGGGAAATAAACTTGCAAAGATACAGGGATACAGCAGGGGAATGGGGCTGATTGGATTGTTCTAGAGATCTGGCATGAACTCAATGGGCCGAATGGCCTCCTCTGTGCCATAATGACTGTGGCTTTTTTGAGTAATCTCATTCTGTAATTTATCCCTTGGGGCTCAGATATCACGCAGGTAAATCAGTGTTACACTCCCTCCAAGACCTTTCTATCCTTCCTGATGTTTGTTGCCCAGAACTAAACATTGTTCTCCAGGTGTGCTGTAACCAGGGTTTGTGTGTCTCAGCATTTTTCCAGTCACACCTGAAATATTCTCCCATAGACAGTTCAGACAAAGCTTTTCCTTCCCACATTCAAAGAGCGATGATATTCAGGTCCGGATGAAACGAGTGACTCTGTCAGGTCTTGATGTGATATTTGGTTTGAGTCTCCCGTCTGTCAATCCTCCACTTCCAGTAACCTGCAAGTTTACGGAAACCATCACTGTAAATCCAGGATAGAAATTGAAGAGAGAAACATTTCTTTTGATTTAGTTTGCTGTGTGTAAATCCTCCCCTTCTCACCCCCTGTAAAAGGAGTTTCCAAAAATCCATCCCTGTCAGTCAAGGATAGAAATACACAATATTCTCTCCTCCTGCTGACAGGCATATGGATAACCGCGCATGCGCCCTGCTGCACATTGGCCACTATAAAGATGGCGGCCGTTAACCCGGGCCTGTGACCCAGAGGAGTTCAAGCGATCTCGCCCCGTCCCGGGTAAACAGGACCGGTAGTTTCTTAGTCGGGGTTTGAGGCCTCCACCGACTATTTATGAAGCCTCTCCGCCCACTCTCCTCGCTCTAATCCTCTCCACCTACCCAGCGGCTCCATTAGTCAACCGCAGTCCATTATTTCTCGCTTCTCCGGCTAACGCCAGGCACAATCTACACTGCGTATGCCCTAGTCAGAGACCGCATTGCGCATGCTCCGGTTATGCCCAGCAGTGCGCATGCGCAGGAAGCTCCTGTGGTCTGGATAGGATACATTCTACCCCGCGGAGAATGCTGGGTAAACATCCCACCATTGAAAGATGGTCCTGTTGAAAATTATACTCTTTGTTTTCCGATTTCGGTTGGAGCCATTAGGGCAAAGATGTAAACTTATTAAAATCAAATCAGCTAACCTGCTGCTCGCTAATAAGAATGTTCTGATTGTGCAACAGATCCTTTGAACTTTTAAAGCTCGAGTGCTAGCAGGTGGGAAAATAGAATAACTCCCTCCGCACAAGTGAAGTATCTGAATGGTGTTCCTCCAGTGTGACTGAGCTGTTGTGTCAATAAATGGGATAACCGAGAGAATCCATTTCCACATTCAGCTGGTGAATGATATTTTGTGGTGAGATTTTACTCATGAGTTTCAAGCTCAGACAAGGATCCAAAACTCTTATGATAATGAGATCCACACTCTTAACATTATCCAGTTAAAGAAAAGCAAAATACTGCAGATGCTGGAAATCTGAATAAGCAACAACAAAAAATAGTTAACACATCTGGTAACATTTTTGGAAAGGGAGGCATAGTTTACATTTAAGGTCTATAACCTTTCATCCTAACTGCACCACATCAGTTCATAGACCTGAAACGTTAAGTCTGTTTATCAATCTCCAGATGCTGCCAGATATGCTGAGTACTTCCAGCATTTTCTGTTTTATCTCTGGTTAAGGAAGTTGCTGCTGAATTGCACATTAGATTTATTACTGACTAAGTTATATTTATTTTCGACCTTGGCAAATGGAAATTCTTCCACTTATCAACCCTGTAAAAACACTTTTGTTATCTTAAATTCCTTGATCAGGTCACCCCTCACTCACTTTCCCAGAGAAAACATTTCCACCCTGTTCAAACTTTCTTGGTAGGTATAATCCTTCAGTTACAGCAACACTCCAGTAACTTATTCTTGCATCTTCTCCAGTCCTTATAATATGGAGACCTGGGCTAATCTGAGCAGCAAATGCACCATTGTCCCCAAATGCCCGTATGTTGCAGCATTTTAGTCATTTTCCCATGAGCTGAATAAAAGATTGGATGGGCCGAGCAGATCCAACAAGCCAGCCTGTAACACTATGGAGTCTCTACTCCTTACAGTGAAGCAGTTGGCCATTTCACTCTTAATTCTTCAATTATGACATGCAGAATAGCGTGTCTGAGAATGACAAGATTTGAGCATGGTGACAGTAGGTCAGGTTAAGTTCAGTTAATGATTGCTGAACAGTGATAGGGGGAACTTGCAATTAATGTGCACCTTCATTGTGCATTTTCCAGATTAAAATGAATTGATCTTAGCCTTGAGTATATTCATAAGCAGCAATCAGACGAGTGACCAAGTAATCGTGTATTTTTGGTGTGTTAGTTAAAACATGAATGTTGGTCCCACCGCACCAGGAGAACTCCCATGTGGACAGTACGTGGAGCTGAAAACTCTTGTGTTCATTTAGAACCTTTCACGCCCTCAGAACAGTGGGGGATTGGGGAGGCAGTGGCATTGTGATGGGACTAGTAATCCAGAGACCCAGGGTAATGCTCTGGGAACTTGGGTTCAAATCCCACCAAAGCAGATGGTGCAATTTGAATTCAATTAAAATCAGGAATTAAAAGTCCAATGACAACCATGAAACCATTGTTGATTGTCGTAAGATCCCATCTGGTTCATTGATGCCCTTCAGGGAAGGAAATCTGCCGTCCTTACCTGGTCTGGCCTACATGAGACTCCAGACCCACAGCAAGGTGGTTGACTCTTAAATGCCCTCCGAAATGGCCTAGAAAGCAACTCAGTTGTATTAAAACCACTAAAAACAAGTCAGCATTGTTGGTGTACCTACACCACATGGATTGCAGTAGTTCAAGAAGGCAGCTCAACACCACCTTCTCAAGGGCAATGAGGGATGAGCAATAAATCCCACACACATCACATGAATGTATAAAAAAAATGTATCAATAATCAGGACACTGTTACATTAATAATCAGAATCCTATTGCATGAATAATGAGGATCCTCAATGCTTGGGTTCCTATTATATTAATGATCAGAGTCCAATTACTTTAAGATTCAGGATTCCAACACATTAATAATCAGGATATTATTACATTGATAGTCTGGTGCCTATTGCATCAACAATCGGGATCGTCTTATATAAATAATGTAAATATTAATAATCAGGATTCTATTACATTAATAATCAGAATCTAATTACATTAATTACATGGTTCGTACTGCATTAATAATCAGCTGCCTATTGCTTCAATAATCAGGAAGTTATTGCAATTATCATTATGCTAATACATTAATAATCAAAATTATTTCAATTATGATAGAAAGGTAGGTAGGAAGCTAAGTTGTGAAGAGGACATAAGGAGGCTACAAAGAGACACGGATAGGTTAAGTAAGTGGGCAAAGATCTGGCAAATGGAGTATAATGTGGGCAAATGTGGAATTGACCATTTTGGCAGGAAGAATAAAAGAGAAGCATATTACATAAATAGTGAGAGATTGCAGAGCTCTGAGATTCAGAGGGATCTGGGTGTCCTAGCGCAGGAATCACAAAAGGCTTGTTTGTAGGTACAGCAAGTAATTAGGGAAGCTAATAGAATGTTATCATTTAGTGTGAGGGGAATTGAGTACAAAAGTAGGAAGGCTATACTTCATTGTACAGGACACTGGTGAGATCATATCTGGAGTACTGTGTATAGTATTGATCTCCTTATTTAAGGTAGAATCTAAATGCTTTATAAGCAGTTCAGGGAAGGTTTACAAAACTAATACCAGGAATAGACGAGTTGTACTGTGAGGAAAGACTGGACAGGCTAGGCTTGTATCTGCTAGAGTTTAGTAGAGTAAGAGGCAACTTGATGGAAGCATGTAAAATGTTGAGGGGTCTTGACAGGGTGGCTGTGGAGAGGATGATTCCACTTGTCAAGAACTAGGGGTCATTGTTTAAAAATAAGGGGCCACCCATTTAAGACAAAAATGAGAAGAATTTTTTTTCTCGCAGAGGCTTGAGAGTCTTTGGGACTCCCTCAAAAGGCAGTGGAAGCAGAGTCTTTGAATGTTTTCAAGGGGAGGTAGATATATTCTTTATAAATAAGGGGTTGAAAGGATATCTGGCGTAGGCGAGAGGTTACAGTCAGAACAGCCATGATTTATTGAATGGTGGAGCAGGCTCAAAGGGCCGAGTGGCCTATTCCTGCTCCAAAGCCAAGCACAAAGACTTGGGTGTATATATGCATAGATCATTGAAGGTAGCAGGGCAGGTGGAGAGAGCAGTTAATCAAGCATATAGCACCCTGGGCTTTATTAACAAGGGTATAGAACACAAGAGCAGGAAGGTTATGCTGAATTTATATAAGACACTCGTTAGACCTCAGCTGGAATATTGTGTACAGTTCTGGGCACCATATTATAGGAAGGCTTGATTGCTTAGCAAGCAGAAAGACACCCAGCAAAGATGACATGCCAGCTGAACTGCTCAAGCACGGAAAGTCCCATCTACTGCCTCACCTTCATGATCTCCATCTTCTTGGTTGGAACGTAGGATCCATTCCACAGGACACGTGTGATGCAAGGATCATCACAATAAACAAGAACAAAGGTGACAGAGGAGATTTCAGCACCTACAGGGACATCTCACTCCTTCACGTCACTGGGAAGACCTGTGCTGGGTTATGCTTAAAGATGTCATCTACTTGCAGGCCAAGTACATCCAGAAGAACAGTGCAGTTTCTGTGCTTCTGGAGAGTGGGAGATGTCTGTCTCACAGGAATACAGCTCACAGTAGTGTGAGACATTTGTTTACTTCCATCGGTCAGTACTTCACCATATGCTGATTTCAGGGGATTAACTTTGGTGATGGTTGGACCATGTGCCTTTGACTCCATCATCCAAAGCACGGAGGTTTCTATTGGCACAGGCAGTTTGGATTTCTTGTCATAGGCTGATCCAGTGTTTATTTATACAGGATCTCCCTGTCTTTTGCACAACTGTCGTGGCTACATTCAAGTTATGCAGTGCTCTTGCTGTTGGGTCTCAAACCAGTCTCTGTTGTGGGTTCCACCTTTACCAAATGTTGCTGCTGCTGTGTTAGAAATGATTTAACTCAGCGACTTCCAAACTTCATCAATATCAATGAAAGCAAAATACTGCGGATACTGGAGATCTGAAACAAAAACAGAAAGTGCTTGAAAAACTCAGCAGGTCTGGCAGCATCTGTGGAGACAAAAACACAATTAATGTTTTGAGTTCAACCATCATATTCAACTCGAAGCGAACTCTGTTTCCCTCTCCATGGATGCTACCAGACCTGCTGAGTTTTTCAAGCATTTTCTCCTTGTGTTTAATCAATATCAATGTTAATTGATGACACTTTTATTGATGTCCCTGTAAAATATTTTACTGTTGTGTTTAATGTTCCTTATTAATTTAATTTCATAAAGAAGGTGCAACTGAAGAAGAATGTGCAAGTCAGTAACAATTGTCAGCAAAGATTAATCAGCACTTTCTAATTGGAGATGTTAATCAGTGGAACCTTTCAGACACTGAATTGTAGATTTTACACCAAAGATCAATTTAGGATTGAAGTAAAAGTTCATAATTTTATTACAAATGAGTTTATAATGAGAGATCTTGAGGATTAAGGGGAAAGATCACAGGTTGTATGTTTAAAAAGGGATACTGCAGCCCTGAAAATCAGCAACATCTGCAGAATATTAAACTTCAGTCACTTATAGTGGTTGTAAACATCAGCAGAAACAAATCAAATCCTGGATGAGATTAGCAGCAACAATAGCAGCAAAATCCAACCCCTGTAATCACTTATGAATTTGCTGATGTGTCAGCAGGTGGGATGACCGAGTGTATCCCTTCCCACACACGGAGCACGTGAATGGCCTCTCCCCAGTATGAGAACGTTCATGTAACAGCAGGCTAAAGGACTGAATGAATCCCTTCCCACACATGGAGCAGGTGAACGGCCTCTCCCCACTGTGAGTGCGTTGGTGTGCAGTGAGGCTGGATGACTGTCTGAAGCTCTTTCTACAGTAGGTGCAGCTGAATGGTTTCTCCTCAGTGTGAATTTGCTGGTGTGTCAGAAGGCTGGATGAATGAGTGAATCCCTTTCCACACACAGAACAGGCGAACGGCCTCTCCCCAGTGTGAACTCGCTTGTGTGCATTGAGGTCGGATGAACACCTGAACCTCCTTCCACAGTGAGAGCAGCTGAACGGCCTCTCCTCAGTGTGAATTCGCTGGTGTAACTGCAGGCTAAATGACCGTGTGAATCCCTTCCCACACATGGAGCAGCTGAAGGGTCTCTTCCCTGTGTGAATTTGTTGGTGTGCCATGAGGCAGGTTGACTTAGTAAATCCCTTCCCACACATAGAGCAGGTGAACGGCCTCTCCCCGGTGTGAATGCGTCGATGAGCTTCCAGCCGGGATGGATAATAAAATCCCTTCCCACAGTCCCCACATTTCCAAGGTTTCTCCATGGTGTGGTGTCTGGCCTTTGTGTCTCCCCAGTTGGATGATCAGTTGAAGCCTCATCCACACAGAGAATACGTGTATGGTTTCTCCCCACTGTGAATGGTGTGATGTTTTTTGTTAACTGGTTAAAGCTCTTTCCACAGTCAGTGCACTGGAACACTCTCACTCCAGCTGAAATATTCTCCCACAGACAGCAGAGAAACATTTCTCCTTCCACATTCAAAGGCTGATGATTTTCAGGTCCTGATGAATGGAAAGACTCAGTTAAATCTTGATGTGAAGTTTTTATTTAAGTTTCCCGTCTATAAATCCTCCCCTTCCAATATTCTGTAAAAGGAATTTCGAGAATTCTTAATTGTAAGTCCACAATAGAAATTCAAACCAATTTTAGTTTCTATGGAACATTTTTCCCCTTCTTGTTCCCCCAAAGCTGTAAATCCCCATCCCACAGACTCTCCCTCCTCCCTGGGCTGAAATCCAAACCCATCTCACCATCTCCACCATTTCTTTCCTCCACCCCCAGTTTACTCCCTCCCTCTCCTCTGCCTGGGTTAATTTCTCCAGCTCCTGTCTGCAGACTGACAATAAAATCAAAGAGTCTTATTAGGGTTTTGGGGCCTCCAGCGGGTGTTTCTGAATCCTCCCCGCCCACCTCCCAGGGTTTCCTTCCTTCCCACAGATCAGATCCTCATTGATTTGAGCCCAAAGTGTAACCTCTTGTTTATTGTCTCCCCTCCCCCATCCTCTGATGTGAACCATCCTCCACTCGCTGACCCAGGATGGCGGCCGTTAACCTGGGCCTGTTCCCGGGAGGGAGAAGCCCCGCAGCTGCAAACCAGGAGCTGACAATTATTCCTCAGGGTTTGCGGATCCACAAAGTGTTTCCAAATCCTCCCCGTCCAGCCGCCGGCTCCATCGCTCCCTCCCCCCCCGGGCCTGTCACCGCGGGGTAAACACGGGGCCTGGGGCCTACCCCAGAAGTTGATCCAGTTCCCAGTCCATCCGCGGTTTCCATTCCTACCCTGTGATCACAATCTCCTCCCGCCTCCTGAACCGTCCGCTCCTCCTCCCTCTGTCACCATGACTGACACTGAGCATGCTCAGAGCGCACACCCACACTGCACCTGCGCACTAGTCATTGATCGGGGACTTTCTGCAGCGCGGTGTGTTCAGGGTAAACAAGCCGCCATAGGGACGAGTCAGTGATCATAAAGTTTTTTTTTGTCTGGAATGCACTGCCTGGGAGGGTGGTGGAGGCAAGTTGTCTCACGTCCTTTAAAAAGTACTTGGATGAGCACTTGGCACATCATAACATTCAAGGCTGTGGGACAAGTGCTGGTAAATGGGGGTAGGTCAGGTGTTTCTCACGTGTTGGCGCTGACTCGATGGGCCGAAGGGCCTCTTCTGCACTTTGTGATTCTGTGATTAAGCTCCACCCTGCATTTTCTCTATTCTGCTAATGCCTCCGCTGATTTGCTCCCCTTGTACCTGCTAAAAGCCTCTCTTTTCCTTCTCATCGTATCCTGAATATCTCTGGTCATCCATGGTTCTCTGGGCTTGTTACTCCTTCTTATCACCCTAGAGGAAACATGTTGAGCCTGTACCCTTCCCATTTCCTTTTCGAATGCCCCCCACTGCTCTTCTGTAGATTTCCCCACAAGTAGCTGTTCCTAGTCTACCTTGGCCAGATCCTGCTTTATTTTACTAAAATCTGCTCTCCCCCAATCCAAAACATTTTTTTTTTTGCAACTTGTCTATTTTGTCCAAAACAAGCTTAAATTGTACCATGTTGTGGTCACTATCACTAAAATGCTCCCCACATGCGCGTTCATCCCTTTCCCTGTCAGCAGGAGGAGAGTATATTGTGCATGTCTATCCTGGACTAACAGGGATGGATTTTGAAAACTCTTTTTACAGGGGGTTAAAAGGGGAGGATTTACACACACCAAACGCAAACCAAGAGAAATGTATTTTTCCTCTCAATGTCTATCCTGGACTGACAGTCATGGATTTTGGAAATTTCTTTTCCAGGGTATTAGAGGCAGAGGATTGACGGACGGGAAACTCAAACCAAACATCACATCAAGATCTGACAGAGTCATTTGATTCATCAGGACCTGAATATCATCAAACTTTTAACGTGGAAGGTAAACAACTTATCTGTGTGCAAAGATTTCAAGTAAGGGTAAGAATAATTAATTAGGGGAAAGCCAACTTCAATGGGGTAAGAATGGATCTGACCCAGGTAAGTTGGAATTTCAAAGGGAATGGAGTTTAAAAATCGGGAAGTCTTGCTCAAACTAGATAAGGCACTAGTTGGACCACACCTAGAATACTGTGAACAGTTTTGGTCCCCTTTTCTAAGCAAAGATATACTGGCATTGGAGGCAGGCCAGAGAAGGCTCTCGAGGTTGATCCTGGGTATGGATGGATTTTTTTATGAGGAGAGGTTGAGTAGGCTGGGCCTGTACTCAGTGGAGTTTAGAAGTGTGAGAGGCGACCTTATTGAAACATATAAGATTCTTAGGGGTCTTGACAGAGTAGATGCTGAATGGGAGAGTATAGAAATAGGGGGCATAATCTCAGAGTAAAGGGTCGCTCATTTAAGACAGAGACAACGAAGAATTTCTTCTCTCAGTGGGTAGTGAATCTGGAATTCTTTACCGCAGAAGGCTGTAGAGGTTGGGTCGTTAAGTATATTCAAGGCTGAGATAGACAGATTTTTAACCTGTAAGAGAATCAAGGGCTATGCAGGAAAGTGGAGTTGAGGATTATCAGATCAGCTATGACCTCATTGAATGCCGGAGCAGATTCGATGGTCCGAATGGCCTACTTCTGCTCCTACATCTTATGGTCTTATGAATCAAAAGTTGGCAGGTGAAACTGTAACTGAACAATGCACTGTCTTCAAAGAAGAGAGAGTTCTGACACAGTAAAGATATATTGCCATGAAGGGGAAAGGTTGGGTAAACAAATCCACAGCCCCCTTGATGAGAAAAGAGATAGAGATTGAGATAAAGGAGAAAAAGTGTGCTTATGACACATGTTAGCTGGATAATAAAACCAAGAACCAGGCTGAATAGAGAAGGTTCAGAGGGATTTGGAAAACCAAATAAGAAAAGCAAAGAGAGCATGAAAAGAGACTGAAAGCAAACATGGAAATAAATCAAGAAGTCTTCCATGGGCATGTAACTAGTAAAAGGAGGAGTGGAGGCAATTAGAGACCAAAGAGATGATTTATGCATGGAGGCAGGGGGCATGGATGAGGTATTAAATGAATATTTTGCATCTGCCTTTACCAAGGGAAAATATGCTGCACAGGTGATTGTGAAAGAGGAGATGGTTCAGACCCTTGTGGAGTTTAAAACTGATAAGGAGGAGATATTGGATAGTCTGTCTGACAAAGTTGACAAAACCCCAGGACTGGATGAGAAGCATCCAGGGATACTGAGGGGAAATGAGAGTGGAAATTGTGGAAGTGCTGGCCATAATTTTCCAGTCTTCCTGAGATTCAGAGTTGCTGACACAGGGACTGGAGAATTGCAAATGTTACACCTTTGTTCAAAAAAGGTGTAAAGAGAAGCCCAGCAACTACAGACCAGTCAGTTTAATCTCGGTGCTGGGGAAGTTTCCAGAAATGGTAATTCAGGACATATTTAATAGTCACTTGAGAAAATGTGGGTTAATTAAGGAAAGCCAGCATGGATTTGTTAAGGGAAAATCATGTTTAACTAAATTGCTTTAGGTTTTTGATGAGGTAACAGAAAGTGTTGTTCAGGGTAATGCTGTTAATGTTGTGTTACATGGACTTCCAAATGGCATTAGATAAAGTACAATGCAACAAACTTCTGAGCAAAGATTATAGCTCATGGGATAAAAGGGACAGCAGCAACATGGATACAAAATTGGCTGAGTGACAGGAAACAGAGAGTCATGGTTAATGGATGTTTTTCAGACTGGAGGAAGGTTAAGAGCGGAGTTCCCCAGGAGTCAGTGTTCGGACCCGCGCTGTTCCTGATACATATAAATAACCCAGACCTCAATGTTCAGGCACAATTTTGAAATTTGTGGACAGAGTCTTGAGTGGGCATAGACCACGTAGCAGGTTCCCTTCCCTGAGATGAGGAAAAATTTCTTCACTCGGAGGGTGGTCAACCTGTGGAATTCTCTACCACGGAAGCCTGTGGAGGCCGAGTCACTGAGTATAGCCAAGGAAGAAATTGATCATTTTTTGGATATTAGGGGCATCAGGGGGTATAGAGAGAAAGCAAGAATATGGCGTTGAGATAGAGGAACAGCCATGATCATATTGAATGGTGGAGCAGGCTCAAAGGGCTGAATGGCCTACTCCTGCTCCTAATTTCTATGTTTCTGAAGGAAATTAGTGAACCAGTTGGGTTTTTAGGACAATCCAGCAGTTTTCATGGTCACTTTTTCCTGGTGCCGGCCCCACAAATTACCAGATTCATTCAGCTCAATTTCACAACCTGTTTTTGTAGGTTCTCTCCCACTCACTTTTTCTGTTTTAAATCAATTTCACAGGGTATTAGAAGGAGAGGATTTGCAGTCGGGAAATTCAAACCAAACATCACATCAGAATCTGACAGAGTCGCCCAATTTATCATAACCTAAATATTGGATTTTGAACATGGAAGGAAAAAGCACCGTTCACAGTGGAGAGAAACTGTACACATGTTGTGTGTGTGGACGAGGCTTCAGCCAATCATCTGACCTGTCAGAACATGAATGCCGTCACAACGGGATGAAACCATGGAAATGTGTGGAATGTGGGAAGGGATTCAAATCCCCGTCTGACCTGGAAAGTCATTGCCGCACTCACACTGGGGAGAAACCGTTCACCTGCTCCAAGTGTGGGAAGGGATTCACTCGTTCGTCCTATCTGCTGATACACCAGCGAGTTCACTCTGGGGAGAGGCCATTCACCTGTTCTAAGTGTGGTAAGGGATTCATTCAGTCATCCAACCTGTGGACAAACCAGCGAGTTCACACTGAGGAGAGACCTTTTAAATGTTCCATGGAACTGATGCGCCATCAACGTGTTCACACTGACGAGAGACCATTCAGGTGCTCTCACTGCGGGACTGGGTTCAGGTGGTTGTCTCAACTCACTGCACACAAGCAGAGTCACACTGGGGAGAGGCCATTCACCTGCTCTGTGTGTGGGAAGGGATTCACTCAGCAATCCCATCTGCTGACACACCAGCGAGTTCACACAGATGAGAGACCTTTTAAATGCCCAGACTGTGGGAAGTGTTGTAAAAGCTCCCAGGACCTGATGTCTCATCAAAGTGTTCACACTGGGGAGAGGCCGTTCAGGTGCTCTCACTGCGGGACTGGGTTCAAGCAATCATCTCAACTCATTGTACACCAGCGAATTCACATTGGGGAGTGGCTGTTCACCTGCCCTGAGTGTGGGAAGGGATTCACTCAGTTATCTACCCTGCTAACACACCACCGGGTTCACACTGGGGGGCAACCATTCATCTGCCTTGAATGTGGGAAGGGATTCACCCACCCATCCAACCTTCTGAGACACCAGCGAGTTCATACTGGGGAGAGGCCGTTCACCTGCTCTGAATGTGGGAAGGGTTTTACCCAGTCATCCAACCTGCTGACACACCAGCGAGTTCACACTGGGGAGAGACCATTTACATGCTCTGAATGTGGGAAGGGGTTTGCTTATTTATCTACACTGCAGAGACACCAACATGTTCATAAGTAACGACAATGGTTGGATTTTTCTGTTAATCACATTCAGGACTGAATTATGTGTATTGGGGTCTGTTTCTGATGATATTAATAAACTCCAGACCAGTTATTCGGGTTGATATTGTAGATAAAGGTCAATTAGATTAGCTTTGTGTTAAACACACAGTGTCTTGAGTCTTT
This sequence comes from Cetorhinus maximus, assembly GCF_964194155.1. Classification (NCBI taxonomy): domain Eukaryota; kingdom Metazoa; phylum Chordata; class Chondrichthyes; order Lamniformes; family Cetorhinidae; genus Cetorhinus; species Cetorhinus maximus. The sequence continues at coordinate 5,997,224 of NC_135901.1, read as the reverse complement.
TCAATATTTCTAACCCAAGTTAGTTCCTTCTGAAGTGCTCTCTCTCACCCCTGTCCCCTCCATCCTCACCTCCAACAACAAGTGTGAGGAGCTCATGGAGCTTCTTTGTCTCTAAGATTGAGACAATCTGATCAGCTGCCTCTGCTGCTTCCTTCCCTCCCTCATCGGCAGTGGCTGTGATTATATGAATTAGATTTTTACATAATCACTTGGTAAGTGATCGGGTGTTCCTGAACATTTGTCAGAAAATTGTTCCATTATCATTCTCACAGTGACTGTATCTTGCAGACCAAGTGATTCTATCTACACCAGCCTTTCTGGAGAAGATCACCAGAGAAGAGTGAAGACATTACAGTCCACAACCCAGCTCATAGTGGTGCACACATCTGATAAATCCAATTAAAATGCAGAGTATATAGGTCTGCTACAGGTTTATTGATATACATTGATTATCAATCATGAGAAATAGGAACTAGAGTTCCTGGGTCCCCTGTTTGAAACCAGGCAGAAGCATTACCAAAACATATTTTAAGTGTGAGCAATAATTCATCTTTATTGTTAAATATTAACTGTATGTAATACCTTACAGCCATGTGACATTAGCTCTTCCCCTCTACAGTCTGTACACACTGAAACTAGACAGAATCTTCCACTTGTTTCCATTTCCAGTCCTGATGGTTCAGAAAGCTTCCCTGAAACCTGCACTTGCCAGCTGATGTGTGTAAGTTTATTAAAGGCTCCTGCAGCATGATCTCCATCACGAACAGTCGGTCAAAGCTACATTTCAGACAGGGCAACAAACCCATCAATGTTTCTGTCTTCCCTGCTCCATCGTGAGTGAGACAGGGAAAAACAGTAGGATTTTGCCCCACCCTCACCAATCACCCACTGCGAACAGAAAGCAGTGATAGCAACTTCAATCAGCGGGTTACTGCCCATCCCTGGGATGCAAGATACTCCAATATGGGCCAAACCTCCTAATACACCAAGCACAGATTCAGATTATTAACTTTAAACGTTGCTGCTGTTTTCCGGAGTGAACCCCAGCTCTCCATTCCTCCAGTAGTGTCACCGCATTTAAACGGAGTCTGTCTCCATCCCGCTTTGTTAACATCACAGTTGTTGGGTTAGGAGTGAAAACTGCTCTTTTCTTCACTGGAAGAGTGGGAGAGCAGTTTGTAGGTGCGGGTCTGATATGCAATGAATGATGATTGAATATTTTTAAGACAGAGGTGGATAGATTCTTGTTAGGCAAGGGAATCAAAGGCTATCGGGGTTAGATGGGAATGTGGAAATCGAAACACAAGATCTGCCATGACCTTATTGAATGGCGGAGCAGGCTCGAGGGGCCGAATGGTCTACTCCTGTTCCTATTTCTTACGCTCTTATGACAGTTTAAAAGTGGCAAGTTCCACTCAAGCTCCTGCACCAACAGAACTGCTCAGAGTCACAGAATTAGAATAGTCACTTTCTGGAGGACTGATAGCATCGGGTCCACATCTGATGAGATCCAGTTGAGAATGGTCTAATTCATAAAATTACAGGAGGGAAATTAAGAAACTGCACCTGAAATTATCCAAGTCACAGTGAAGATTTCTTTTCCTGTGTTACTTGTGTGGCTTGTTCAATGAAATGTTTGTCCCAGGTAACGGGAGGGAAGGATTGAGAGTTTTCAATGTGGGACAGAACTGAGAGCAGAGAGAACTGATTGATACAGAATGGCATCATCATCCCTTTTGTGCTTTTTTCATTCATTCATGGGATGTAGGCAGTACTGGCTGGGCCAACATTATATTGGCTATTCCTAATTGCTCTTGAGAACCGAGTGGTTTGCTCAGCCATTTCAGAGTCAACCACATTATTGTGCATCTAGATTCACATGTAGGCCTGACCAGGTAAGGACAGCAGATTTCCTAAAGGACATTCGTGAATCAGATGGGTTTTTTATGACAATTGATGGTTTCATCATTTAGACTTTTAACTCAAATTTCACCACCTGCCATGGTGGGATTCAAACACTACCCATGGCCTTTGGAGTACTAGTCCAGTGACAATACCAGTCCGCTGCCCCCTCCATCTCCTCTGCCCCTCCCAACCTATCACAGACCTCCCTTTTGTTCTTTCCTCCTCTCCTCTATCTGTTTCAAACCTGTTACATCTCTAGCATTTACCAGTTTTGATATAGCATAGTGGTATTTTCACTGGACTGGTATTCCAGAGACCTCGGGTAATGCTCTAGTGGTCCAACCATAGCAGATGGTGAAATTTTAATTCAACAAAAATCTGGAATTAAAAGTCTACAAAACCCCATCTGGTTCACTAGTGTCCTTTCGGGAAGGAAATCCGCTGTCCTTACCTGGACTAGCCTACATGTGGCTGACTCTTAACTGCCCCCTGAAAAAATGGGCAATTTAAGGATGGGCAATAAATGCTGGCTTAGCCAGTGATGCCCACATCCCATGAACGAATAAGAAAAAAACCATTAACTCTGTTTCTCTCTCTGCCTGCTATTTCCAGCTTTTCCTGATTGAAAAGGCAGGAATCACTCTGTAAAAAAGAAAAAAAGGGAAGATCTGTGAAAGAGAGCGAGGCAGGATGGATAAACTGACACAAGAATGATGGACAGGGCAGCACGGAGCTGGTGATGGTGGACCCGGGTGGTTCGGAGTCAATGCTTTCTCCATCACGGCCTGGGCTCGATGGCCGGTGACCAAAGGTTAATCAAACTAACCAGTTTGTGTGAGAAACCTGTCAGCAGTGTCAGTGAACTGAAGGGCAGTAACGGGTAAAGAGATGATCATCAGTGATTTGAAGGCTTACTTGTCAGCTTCCCTGATCAGTCCAATCATTGGAAACCTCCAAACATTCTGGCAGCTCAGCACTGCCCTGTTTGCGACACAAATATTTGTCCTCTGTTAGATTCCGGTCCAGGAACAAAATTATTTCAAACCAAATGAATTAAACGAACAATTGAAGCACGTGATCTTGGCAGGGCTCTGCTAAACTCGGGAACAAATATTTTCCTCTGTAATATCGCACCGTCGATTGAAGGGCTGTGGAGCAAAAGTAATAAGATTGTAAAAATACTAAGGTTGAAAAAGTAACACTTTCGCAAATTCGATGAGATCAATTGTGTAATTACATCATGTTCATCTGGCGAAGTATATTAGGAACCCAAGTCCAAATCGTCGTGTGAACCTTGTGAATTAAGGCAAACCAGGCATGGATTCTGCAGAAACGACTTTTTCAAAAGGGAATTCAGCAATTTCATGAAAGGGAGGGAAAAACTGGTTCATTAAGAGAGAGAAGCAAATTGCGATTAATTAGTGTGCTCGTTTAAAAAGGGGCCTCGGATCGGATGTTGGAAGGGCCTCTTATGCCTTTGCATGAATACATGGTGCTAGGCCATTTTATGATGACATTGTTACATCAGTCTCGCTGCAGCGTTCCTGAGAATCGCAGCTGTACTTAATTTCTCCGCAACAGAGTCTCAGATTGCTGCAGCGTTACAGCGCAGTTTAGCATGCCAGACAGGCTCAATAACACCACGGCAGTTTCTGTAGTGTGGTGGTTATCACGTTCGCCTAACACGCGAAAGGTCCCCGGTTCGAAACCGGGCAGAAACATTATGAAAACTTACTCATTAAATTGTGAGGATAATTTGCATCGTTGAAGCTTACCTGAATTTCCAATGTTGCAGGCATAATGCATTTGCTCTCACCGAGGTCATAAAACACGTGCAGCAAAATCAGAATACCCGCATAAACTCAGCAGACCGGGCAGCATCTGCGGAGAGGAACACAGTTAATAAATAGAAAAGAGGTGAAATATATAAGAGAGATGCGATTTTATATATCACCTCTTTTCTATTTTTACTTAGTTCTGTTGAAGAATCATACGGACTCGAAACGTTAACTATGTTCCTCTCCGCAAATGCTGCCAGGCCTGCTGAGTTTTTCCAGGTATTTTTATTTTTGTTTTGGATTTCCAGCACCCGCAGTTTTTTGCTTTTATCTGCAGCAAAGTCAGTACGTCTTTCGATGCAGCTTAACAGTTACTCACCATGTCAAAGGTGTCTCATTGTAACGTGTGCTCACAAAGACAGACAAAGAGTGATCAGATCTAATTAACGCATCATTCTCAAGCCTGTTCCCAATAAAATTCTTGGATTTTGTTTAAAAGCTAATTGTGCTCTATTTCAAATGAGTACCATATGATTTGCATTCCCTGTTGACTGACATTCTTTCGTCTATCAGTCATGTTTGCAATTCGGGGCTGGTGTATATTTCAGAGAGTCTCAATTCAGACGAAGGCATCAATAACAGATAAAATATGAATATTAAATATAGAATAATGGAACAAATACTGAGTTTCTTTAATTTCGTCTTCCAAGGATGAGAAGGATGTTCCTAATGATTGAGCAGAAAGCATTGCACCCGGAGACATTTGCTGGACGGACACGTCTACATTTTGAAATTCAAAACAAGCTGAGGCACCAGGGTGAAATCAACAGTTGCTTCCCTGCAACAAGTGACATAGACCCTCAGTCCAACCATTGGAAACCTCCAAACAGCCTGGTAGCTCAGCACTGCCCTGTTTGTTCCACAAATATTTGTCCTCTGTTAGATTCCGGTCCAGGAACAAAATTATTTCAAACCAAATGAAGTAAACGAACAATTGAAGCACGCGATCTTGGCAGGGCCCTGTTAAACTCCGGAACAAACATTTTCCTCTGTAATATCGCACCCTCGGTTGAAGGGGTATGGAGCAAAAGTAATAAAATTGTAAAAATAGTAAGGTTAAAAATAACACTTTCGCAAATTCGGTATCAGATCAATTGCATAATTACATGTACATCTGGTGAAGTATATTAGGAACCCAAGTCCAAATCGTCATGTGAACCTTGTGAATTAAGGCAAACCAGGCATGGATTCTGCAGTAACGACTTTTTCAAAAGAGAATTGAGTAATTTAATGAAAGGGAGAAGAAAAGATCATTTAGAGAGAGAAGCAAATTGTGATGAATTAGTTTTCTCGTTAAAAAAGAGACGTGAGTTCGGATGTTAGAAGGGACTCTTTTGCCATTATATGGATACATGGTGCTAGGCCATTTTATGATGACATTGTTACATCAGTCTTGCTGCAGCGTTCCTGAGAACAGCAGCTGTATTCCATTTCTCCACAATATAGACCCAGATTGCTGCTGAGTTACAGCGCAGTTTAGCATTCCGGACAGGATCATTCAAACTATGGCAGTTTCTGTAGTGTAGTGGTTATCACGTTCGCCTCACACGCGAAAGGTCCCCGGTTCGAAACCGGGTAGAAACATTATGAAAACTTACTCATTAAATAGTGAGGATGATTTGAGTCGTTGAAGCTTACCTGAATCTCCCATGTTGCAGGCAATATTTGCTCTCACCGAGGTCACAAAATGAATGCAGCAAAATCAGCACGTGCTGAGATTCCATGACACATTTGAGTGGATAGATGTTCGTATTTCACTGCGCTCACATATTAGCAGTTCGTTTAGTCAACAAGATAAATCAATGGATCTTTCGATGCAGCTTAAGAAAGTTACTCACCATGTCAAAGATGTCTCAGTGTAATGTGTGCTCATAAATACAGACAAAGAGGGATCAGATCTAATTAACGCATCATTCTCAAGCCTGTTCCCTGTAAAATTCTTTGATTTTGTTGAAATGCTGACTGTTATACTACATCTCAAATCAGACCCATATCAAATGCATTACCTGGTGACTTACATTCTTTTGTTTGCCAGTCAAGTTTGCAATTCGATGCTGTCTATTTCAGAGAGCCTCAAGTCAACCAAGGGCATCAATATCAAATACATTAATACTGAATGGTGAATAAGGTAAAAAAATTGCTGAGAAAAGTTTGTTGAATTTCTTCTGCTGTGTTCATAATGATTGAGCGGAAAGCATTGCTGCCTAAGACATTTGCTGGACCGAGCCTTCTGCATTTTGAAATTCAAACAAACTGAGGCACCAGGTGGAAACCAAGAGTTGTCTTCCTGTAACAAATGACATGACCTCTCAGTCTAACCATTGGAATCCTCCAAACATTCTGGTAGATCATCACTTTTTCCTAAACAAATATGTATTCTGTAAGATTACCTTCCCAGAACAAATGCATTTTAAACCAAATAAACGAAACAAACTATGCCAGCCTTTGATCTTGGCAGGGCTCTGTTGAACTGTAACAATGATTTCCCACTGTGATATAACACCCTCGATTAGCGGTTTGTGGAAAAAATGTAATTAGATTGTATAAATCAACTCAGAAATAATGAGATGTTTGATCAGAAAAATAAGCACTTTTGTCAATTCGATATGAAATCAACAGAAAAAGTAAATAATGTTCATATGCATAGCTATGTAAGAATCACTAGTCTAAATCTTCATGGCATTGGGTGAGGGAAACAGTGTTAATTGAGGTAAACTAGGCATGGAATCTGCAGAATCTCCTTTTTCAAAAGGGAATTGTGCAATTAATTGATATTCAGAATAATAACAGGTTTACTAAAAGAGGGAAGGAAACTGAGATTAATTCGTTTGCTCTTAAAAAAGCTGATCGAGAGAGGATTATGGAAGGGCCCCGTATGCCATTGAATAGATACATGGTGCTTTGCCGTTTTATGATTACATTGTTATATGAATCTTTCTGCAGCATCCCTGATAATACCAGCTGAATTCCATTTCACCGAAACAGAGACCCAGAGTGCTGCTGCATGACAGCATGGCTTAACATTCCGGAAAGGCCCTGGTCAGTCGGACAGCTCACCCTTCATTCTCCCCTGATTCCGTTTCCTAAAGAGTTTGTAAATATTCACAGAACTGGAGACTGGGTTTCCTGCTTTGGTTCCTCCTCCATTTTTCCACCTGCCAACGAACAACATTTTCCAAAATCTCGTCACAATGTTCCGCCTTGCACCATGTTCAGGGGTGAACACATTCAGTTTTGTAGAGAGACTATAAAGGCCGGGATCGTTTTCTTTAGAGCAAAGCAGGTTAAACTGAGTTTTCATGGTGTTGTTTAAAATTATTGGGCTGAGGAAGGGATCGGCGACGGGCGGTTTGATAGAGCAGTTAGGGAGAAACTGTTTCCACTCTCGAGGGTCAGTCACCAGAGGACTGGAGTTTCTGATAATTAAATAAAGACAGGCTTGCATTTATATAGCACCTTTCCCGACCAGCGGATGTCTCAAATCGCTTTCCAGTCAATGAAGGACATTGTGAAGTGTCGTCATTGTGGCAATATCGGAAACACGGCTGCCAATCACCGCTCAGCAAACTCCCACAAACATTAACGTCATAATGAGCGGAGAATGTGTCTTTGTGACGTTGATTGAGGGATAAACATTGACCAGGAAGCGGGGACAAATCCCCTGCACTTCTTTCAAATAGGCTCATGGCATCTTTTACATTCTGGCGCCTACATCCCGTTCATGTCTCTTTTTTCCGTACTGAATATGAAAGGAGGGATGTCACTAGACCTGCACCGAGTCGTGGCTTCCTCGGTTCCCTGGTAGTTTTTCCTCTTCCTCTATTCTGAAGCCCGATACAAAGTGATCCTGTGGCATATCTGCCATTTCCTCGGTTTCAATTACAGTATCGCTTGTCTTGCTAGTCTTTAGGAGCACTCATTGCTATTAGCCATCTTTGAGACGGGGAGTAAGTATGTAAGCAAACTGCTAATAGGTCTACCGAGTGACAGTTGAAAATGGTTCATAAACTTTACTGTTTCGTGTGTGATGAAATGTGCTTCTTTTTCGTTTGTGGGATGTTTTTCAGCGCATCTGGAAGTGCAATTGCCACGTGGCCGTACGATACTGTATTTAATATTTAACAACACAAGTGAATTATCGAACTTCTCTTCACATTTACATGTACAGGTTTTGATAATGTTTCTGTCCAATTTCAAACCGGGGTCCTTTTGTGTGTTTGGCGAACGTGATAAGCACCACACGACAGAATCACTCCGCTGCCGAAACCCAATGGACTGTCCGCAATGTTAACCTGCGCGGTCATGCAGCAGCACTTTGGGTCTTTGTTTTGAAGAAATGGAATTCAGCTGCTACAATCAGTAATTCTGGAATCAGACTGATTTAGCAATGTCATCTTCAAATGACACAGCGCATTAGGAGACAATTCGGCCCATCGTGTCTATGTCAGTTTTTTACAAAGAGCTTTCCAATTCGCCCTAATTTCCTTCTCTTCTTCCATAACCCTGATTTTTCTCCCTTTTCAGTTCCCTTTTGAAAACTCTGAGTGAAGAGAAACAATATTGAAAGAGGAGCAGGAGTTTCTGCAGTGCCCATGCGCACTGTGTGATCATTAACAAAGTTTCCCAGACCCAAAGACATTAAGAGTTGGACTTTAGATTCCGATATAATTTTTGAACCAAAAATGTATTTATGCAGCTGATTTCATACCGAACTTTCCAAAGAGATTGATTCAGATCAAGCATGTCCTCGTTTTTCTCAGTCGCTCTATACAATCTAATTCCCCTTGCTGTACAACCTGTTACAGAGGCTGTTATAGAAAAGAGGGAAAGGTTTGCTGCAGCTGCATAAAGCCCTGGTTAGATCACACCTGGAGGACTGTGGATAGTTCTGGGAACGGCACCTTATAAAGGATCAATATTTGTCTTGAAAGTTTCAGAGAAGCCGCATTGATTCTGTTGGTGGGTTTGGAAATTGAAAGTTGTACATCCGCAGCTTGTGGCACTATTTCCCCTCACTGTTCACTTCATGTTCATGTCGAACACACTCGATGCAGTTATTGGCTGAACAAGTTTTCTGTGTTTTAACTAAACGCTGATATTCGGCGCTCCCGCTCCTGCCGCCCGGGTTTGGCCCTCATCAGGGAATGTTGTTTTCTTGTTGCTGTGTGAACTGTCACAATGAACTAATCCCGGAGTCTCTTTCCCCCGGGATCTATAAAACTCGTCACGTCTCTTCCTTCATTCTCACTCGTTCATTCCAAGTTTGAGTCGGTTCTCCTTTCGGGTTCTTCAACAAATCCATTTGGACGGACAAGTGGCAGCTGAAATTTAAGATCCGGAAGTGTGAAGTGATTCATTTTGGCCAGAGAGGAGAGGAAACTGAAAATTAAGGTTACAATTTTAAAGGGGCTTCTATGTTGTACAGCGAGTGGTTCGGATCTGGAATATATCAATTCGGTTCAGTTCCACGAGGGGGTGGACGCATTTTTACCATCGCAAACTTCATTCACATTAGTTGTGTAGCTTCACATTAAAAAGGTTCAGGGAGAAAAAGCAGGTAGGGAAGATGCAAGAGGAGATTGTTTCTTTCGAGATGTTTTTACATTGGAGGCCGTTCAGTTACTGAGCGTTACAAAGTGGACGGCGTTTGAAATTTCCAGTCAAGGCAATGACAATTTTAGACGTCGCAGTGGCCGAGCGGTCTAGGGTGCTGGATTTAAGTTTCAGTCTGTATGGAGGCGTGGCTTGAAATCCCATCGCTGCCAGAGTTTCAGACTGTCCGTATTTTCAATCAATTTTGCCATCCCCTTCAGTCATTGAGTTGGAGAGGGCTGCAGCACAGAAAAAGGCCCTTCGGCCCATTGAGTCTGCGCCGATCAAACAAATACCTAATTATTCCAATCCAAATACTTCTTAAATGTTATGAGGGTTTCTGCCTCGATCACCCTTTCAGGCAGTGAGTTCCAGATTCCCACCACCCCCTGGGTGAGAAAATTCTTCCTCGCATCCCCTCTAAACTTCCTACCCTTTACCTTAAAATCCGTCCACCAAGGGGAAAGGTTCGTTCCTGTGTGCCCTATTATGCCCCTCATAATTTTATGCATCTCAATCATGTCCCCCCTGTGTGCGCTCGGTGTGCAGTGCTCCATTCTGGCGGAAAGATCGAGGAGAGGCAGCAGAAATTGCAGGACAGCCAGGAATAGATGGGGCTGCATTTCTTCATTCCCTTCTGTAAACCCTCTGTCGTTTTATGTACAGAACATTAAAAGGTACATGGCGACGATGTATGGAACTGACTTGCTTATGTAATGGGTTTGAAACCCTTTAGAGTTTCCTCGTACAGGTGAAAATCCGACATTTTGAACCTGCAAGCTACATTTAGTAGTTTACATTTCTCACTGTTCCTGTTTTAAGAATGAGTTACAGAAATGATTATCTATTAACTGGACTAAAAAACCTTTCAAACGCTTCCCTGTATTTTTCATTTACGTTCATCCCTTGGCATTCACCAAATTTGCAGTTGGAAATGGAACAAAAACGGAGCCAATTTGGTGACATCCTTGATTTCTGGATGTTTGTCTCCCCTTAGGCCGCTGTCACTATCGGTGTCTATGTCTGTGTGTGTTCCTCTGCGTGTGTCAATGTGATTCAGTTCCCTGAGGGGGATGAATGCATTTTTACCATCATAAACTTTACTCACTTTCGTTGTGCATCTTCATAGTAAATGGCACAGAGAATAACAGTAGGTTTAAAAGTTGGAAGAGGGCCTTAACCTTTCTGGCGCTGTTGGCGTAACCCATGGTTAAAATAGTGGACTTATCAAACCAGATGCCGTGAGTTCGATCCCTGCTGGTGCCTGTGGATAAAGTTTAGCTGATGGAAGCGGCGGAAATGTAAACTGTGGGGAGGAGTATCTCGGTTGTGAAGAGATTTAGATACGTCAGGGTAACAAGGATAGAACATGGGAGAATACTTTCCAGATGTGCAAAGCTATTAAGAAGGTCTGACAGAAATTGAAAAATTGCTGAACTATTTAGGCACAACAAGTAATTAGGAAAGCTAATAGAACGTTATCATTTGCTGTGAGGGGAATTGAAGTAAGAAGGTTATACTTCAGTTGTACAGGACAGTGATATCAGGAGTACTGTGTAGAGTATTGGCCTCCTTATTTAAGGAAAATGTAAATGCGTTAGAAGCAGTTCAGAGAAGGCTTACTGAACTAATAGCAAGAATGGGCGGCTTGTCTTATGAGGAAAGGTGGCAGGCTAGGCCTGCATCCGTTGGAGTTAGAAGGCTAAGAGGCGACTTGATCGAAATCTTTCAGATCCCGAGGGGTCTTGACAGGGTGGATGTGGAGAGGATCTTTCGTCTTGTGGGAAAATTTAGAACTAGGGGTCACTTTAAAAATAAGGGGTCGCTCATTTAAGACAGAGATGAAAGAAGTTTTTTCTCACAGGGTCGTGAGTACTAGTAACTCTCTCCTTCAAAAGGCAGTGGAAGCAGAGTCTTTGAATATTTTTAAGGCAGAGCTAGATTGATTCTTGATCAACAAGGGGGTGAAAGGTGATCGGGGTAAGCAGCAGGTTTCAATCAGATCAGCCGTGATCTTATTGAATGGCGGAGAAGGCTTGAAGGGCCGAGTATCCTACTCCTGCTCCGAGTTCATATGTTCACATGTTCTTTGAGTCCAGACTGCTTCCCGGCTCAGTGCGCAAATGCCAAAAAGTCAAGGATGATTGAAATTTTCACTGAGCAACATGTAAACTGACAGTGGATTCACTCGGTGCGATGGTGTGTTCCAGTTCTATATGTACAATCATAGAATCAATTTAAATTTGTTGTTTTGAACCCAATATTTCTAATGGGCTGGATGTTATGCACATGTTTGATCTAATTTATCCCATTTACAAAAATAAATATTCGAAAACTATTTGTGTGGGAGGTTACTAGATAAAAGCAGGCCTGGAAATGGAGCAGAGAGAGGATCCCTGGAGTGATGTTCAGTCAGTTCAGGAGGATGGTATCAGAGGGAATGGAGCAGGGAGAGAGGATCCTTGGGGTAATCTTCAGTGAGTTCAGGAGGATGGTATCAGAATGAATGGAGAAGGGAGAGAGTATCCCTGGGGTGATGTTCAGTGAGTTCAGAAGAAAGGTATGAGAGAGAATGGAGCAGGGAGAAAGGATCCCTGGGGTGATGTTCCGTGAATTCAGTTGTTTGTTGCGCCTGGCAGGCCGCAGGGCCTGGGAATTTCCATGATTTGTGCTCCCTGGTGTTCCTAATAAGCCCCAAACTGTGGTAATAATTTGCAGGATTACTGCTCGATAATGTGTCTGTGTCAGATCAGCCCTAGTCTCTAGGAATCTTCCCATGGTTTGTGTTAACGGTTCAGTCTGCAGTATTTATGTATTTTTTGTTATTCATTTATGCGATGTGGGCGTGGCTCTCTGGGCCAGCATTTATTGCCCGTCCCTAATTGCATTGAGAAGGTGGATTGTGACGTCTCTGCCTTGTGAGTGTTTAATTGGACAAGGTGGAGAGAGTCCAGGCGAATGCTCTGGGCGCATGGGTTCAAATCCCAACATGGCAGCTGCTGGAATGTGAATTCAATTATTAAAACCTGGGATTGAAAACTAGCCTCAGTAATGGTGACCATGACAACTATCACCGATTGTCGTAAAAATCCATCTGCTGCACTAATGTCCTTTAGTGAAGGAAATCTGCCATCCTTACCCAGCCTGGTCGACATGTGATTCCAGGCCGACAGCAACCTGACTGACACTTAACTGCCCTCTGAAATGGCCTTGGAAGCCGGGCTGTTCTGGGAGGCCTTGCCAGCGACACCCACACCTCATGAAAGGGTAAAGAGATAAAAAAAAAACTTTTATTCCCTATCTAACCCCTGCTGCACCGACCCTGGGAGTGTTAGATGGGACACTTAAAGGAAACTTTCGTCCTCCATATACTGTCCTGTATGGGCCTCTGGTGAAGCAGATCCCTGCTGTTTACAATTACCTGACATGTGACTGTGACAGGCCTGAGTATGAGTGAAATCACCGAGGTTCCCCTCGCTGTGCAATCATCCTGGCTCTGAAGTTTGCCATAAAAAGGTAGAGGTAAAGGTGTAGTAACACCGATGGTCGCTGGATGGCGCAGTGACTCTTTCACTGTAGGACCTTGGGCTCTGAAGAAGAGTCATGAGGACTCGAAACGTTAACTCCTTTTTTTTCTCCACAGATGCTGTTGGGCCAGCTGAGTTTTTCCAGCATTTTCTGTTTTTGATTCACATCCCAAACAGGAATGGTTCAAAAAAATCTGGGAAAGGGGAGGAAACAGTGTAATAGGGGAAATGGAGCGGTGTCGATGGGCCTGGGGGAAAGGAGTTCAGCAAAGTCAGTTCGTTTCACATTCATGATTTATTAACAATTTCGGAGAACATTTTACAGAAAAGTTTATTTTAAAGTCAACTGGACTGAATATGATGACTGAGTCACGCTGAGAACAGAACACGTTCGCTCTGAGCTGCCAACTGTATGTACAGCTGTAACAGAGACCAGAAAGAGAAAACAGGAGCTCAACATAAAGGGAAGGGAATAATTGTGAATGAGGAATGAGAAAAGCTACTTATTTACACATGGAATTTAAACTACTGGGGAATTATAAGCTACAATTACAACACAGCCATAATTATCTCGCACATTTCAAACAGAGAAGCGGAAATACCGTCCATGACTGTCTTAGTTACAAATTCGGAAACATGAACTGAAGGTATTTCATTTTTAGATTCACCGGGAGGACATATTTTAAATTCGTAATACAGAGATCTCAATAAACGGCTGAGGAAAATCTACGGTGTCCAACATTCAACTGGTCACTTGATCTGCAAAAGAGGATAAAATAATGAAGCAGATGTTTAGAATGTGGGACATTTATGTTCGTGTTTTAATCAATGAAACATTGAGAGATTTTTCAAACCGCTTCTGTCAGTTTGAAGTGTGAGTGGATTGAATCTTCTGACGTTCACCAGAGTGACGGCAGTGCTGTAGAAAATGCTCAGGAAGAACAGGATGATGAATGTGGAAGCTGTTGTCCAGATGTTGCCGTTATCATCCTCAGAGTCTTCAATCCAGGGCCGATCTGTGGAATCTGCGAGGATATAACCGAGGAAATATAATTAGGTTACTTATTAATCTAGGATATCTTTTAAAAATATACTCTTTACTCTTTCCTAAGTTATTAATGTATTCTCTAATTTAATGTTCAATATATATCTACTGTTAAGCTCGTGAATTTCAGCAACCTATCTATGTAACTATCTCCACAGCTGTTCTTGCTTTACAATCCTCGTATAGTCCGAGTCTGAAAATATAGAAAATTATCTCCAATATCATTTTATTTTCGAACAATTTCGTACGATCTATTATTGGAGAATATTATGATGGATATCAAGAGAGATTCACTGAGCAACTTATTTGGAAACTGTGAACGTTGCTTTTTAAAATCTCGGATGTGAGTTCCATCTTGTTTGTCTATTTGTGATGGGAATGTTTGGTGCGTCATTAACTTAAATCAGATTCTCAGTAAGAACATTGTTTCAGTGTGCTTTTCGGATCATTATGTCATATGGACAATTGCCGGAGGATACGTCGGTTAAAAAAGTGCATTTGAATTAAACCTTCTTCAATAGCCTGGCGCTTTAGCTTTTATGTATGTGTGCATGAGTATATCGTGCCTTGCATCACTCTTTGTTTCTGTGTCCATATGTGTGTATGAGTATTGAGGTGTGTTCATTTGCCAATGAGTGCTGACTTGTGCATTTTTGTGTCTGCGTCTGCATGTATATTTTGTTTTTTTTGCCAATGTGTATGTATGAGTGTGTTATTGTGTGTGTTTATGTATTGATATCCATGTTTATTTATTACTATCTGTGTTAATGTGTGTTTATGCGTTCTTGTCTGCTAATATGTGTTAATGTTTCTTTTTGTGTTCCACGTAAGTGTCAGCATATTAATGTCTGTGTCACAGCGTGTGTGTGTGAGAGAGAAAGAGAGAGTTTTTAATGTGTGCATTTGTGTGTTGATGGATATTTAAAACTATGTATCAATGTGTGTTTATGTTTTCAAACGTACTAACGTGTGTTTTTTGTGTTCTCGTGTGTATAAGCGTGTTTCATGTTTGTGTCTACATGTGTGCCTGTGAATGTGTTAGTCTGTTCCTCTATGTTTTTGTCTGTCTGGGTGTCGTCTGCTCATGTGTGTGCATGTGTTCATGTGTATCCATGTGCTTGTTTTAATGTGTATGATAATGTGTGTCTTTTTGTCTGTATTTCTGTCATTGTGAATGTGTGATAATGCATATTTGTGTCCTTGTATGAGTCTGCTTGTCTGGTTTTATCTGTTTGTGTGTGTGAGATTGTGTATATGTGTGTGAATGTGTGTGTATGTGTGTGTGCACGTGTGTATTTGTGTGTGTGTGTGTGACTGTGTATATGTGTGTTCCTGTGCCTGCATTTGTGTGTGTATTTGTGTTTATGTGTGATTGTGTGTGCGTGTGTGTCTGTCTGTGCCTGTGTTTGTGTGTGTGCAAATGTGTATTTGTCTATGTGTGTGTGTTTGTGTGTCTGCCCGTGTTTGTGTGTGTGTCTGTGCCTGTGTGTGTGTGTGTGTGTGTGCCTATGTATGTATGTGTGTGTGTCTGCCTGTACTGTGTGTGTTTGTGTCTGCGTGTCTGTGCCTATGTGTGTATGTATGTATGTTTGTGTGCGTCCATTTGTGTCCCTTGTGTGTATTTTTACTATTTTTCAGTGTTTCACCAGGTCCCAAAGATCGAGTCTGGCCCTGATAGTGAAAATTTTGGTGAATATTTTCAATGTTCTGTATAAACGTGTTTTCTGTGAGGTGCAAGGTGATATCAGGTGAACGAATGCAAACAATCAACCATCTGCCTCATAAAATTCAGGGGCAGAACCGTGAACAACCCAGGGAGGATTTAATAATCAGTTTAGATTCGGATGATGGGAAATCAATCTTAGCATAAGATTAACAGGAACAAGAGTGTGAAAACTTCTTAAAATTATGTTGCATAAATATATATTTTAAAACATTTTTAGCATGATGGGACTTTAAAACCTGTGGCCAGTAAGCTAGAAGCCGACTTCTGCTGTTGGTAACTGGGTCCTGACAGTAGAGGCCCGTTCCCTTCCAGATTCTCTGCTCGGGGACTGAGAGTCCAGTGAGTTAATAGTTTTGCTCCGTCTGCTTGGCTAAGCTATTTCCCTTTCGGTTCTCTCTGCTGAGAAGGTGGAGACACACCTGGTTAACTAATGGCCTTCCTCGTCTTTCTGTTTAGCAAGTGGAGGTAAAATTGGCTAAAAATTTTCCTTTCAGTTTTCTCTGTTGGGGAAGCGGAGGTACAGGGGGTTAATAATTTCCCTTCCCCCTCTCTCTGTTGGGGAAGTGGAGGTGTAGCGGGTTAACGATTTCCCTTCCCCCTCTCTCTGTTAGTGAAGTGGGGGTACAGTGGGTTAACAATTTCCCTTCCCCCTCTCTCTGTTAGTGAAGTGGGGGTATAGTGGGTTAACAATTTCCATTCTGCCTCTCTCTGTCGGGGAAATGGGGGTACAGTGGGTTAACAATTTCCCTTCCCCCTCTCTCTGTTGGAGAAGTGGGGGTACAGTGGGTTAATAATTTCTCCTCCCCCTCTCTCTGTTGGGGAAGTGAGGGGGTGCAGTGGGTTAACAATTTTTCTTCCCCCTCTCTCTGATGGGGCATTGTTGGGACATGTTTCTGTGTGACCCTCACTTCAATTCCCAGTGGGTGCGATGCAGCAACTTAAAGCTGATATCCATTTTAAAGGATTGGACAATAAGAGAAGCAGCAACACCGAGATCTAAATGTGCTGAGTTTGTTTGCCGGAAATGGGAAATTGTCAGATTTCTCCTCAGTGGGAGGAGAGTTGGTGATGTTATTTTGCAGAATCCCGTTATGAATGAGCTTTACTCTGTCTCTAACCCAGGATGCATCTGAGCTGGGAGCACTGGGTGTACAAGACTTGGTTCTGAGCCCTGGAAATATCCGATTTTAACTAAACAGCTCTAACATTAGCAAAAGTGGAAAACAAAATTAATTCAGCGACTGTGCATTTAAATCACGATTGGAGAAAAGGATTTTATTATTTTTTTTATTGAAGTTTGAAATGTAACCGAGAGATTCTCATTGACATGAATTAACGGTGTCCATCAGTGCAAGGGAAATATTCACAAAACTCGGTTTACCGCTGGATTTATCAACCGTTCTGTTGATGATCTTCAAGGGGATCGCTTCATGTCCCACCACACAGGAGTAAGAAGCGCCGCTGGCCCACTCCTCCGCTGCAATGGATAACAGGCTGTACATGAAGAAGGAGCTATTGCCGTTCTCCGCCACCACCCCGGTGTTCTTGTAGTTCCCGGGATTCACCGGCTTGTCATTGACGGTCCACTTGACGAAAATCTCTCGTGGGGAGAAACCTCTCACTAAGCAGCTGAGGGAGACGAATCTCTGAGCGGAGACATCTTCTGCCGAGGGCAGCAGGACAGACACGGACGGTTCTCGCAGAAAACCTGCATAAAAATTACAATAACTGTTAATAAACTGGACAATTTCAGAGCCAAAAAAAACGCTGCTTAGATGTGAGAGAAATGCGATTTGTATTGAATCTTAAAAGTTTCCATTTTCCAATTTGGGATCTATCTGGTTTTCCAGCTCGGAGCAGGGTTGGATGTCTAAGAAATGGGGGTCTTCAAAAGCTGCTATTTTCTGGATAATAATGAACCTTTAAAGGGTTGCTAAATAGTATGGATTCTCTCTGGAAACAGGATTTCTAAACACTTTGACCTCTAAACAGTCTCAGTTCAGGCTGCCATGTTGACACTCCTGAGTTGGGAGGCTGTAGTCTTGTGCACCCCCTCATCTATGCAAATGTTTAGAAAGGACCAGGATGTGAGCATCAGCATGATGTAAACTTAAAATATGACCTCGAGCAGGGGGGCGAACAGGAAGTTGGGGATGTGGTAGCCACCCTGGCAGTTTGGGTATATGTCCTGTAACCTTTGGTGAGAAGAGTTTGCATTGGTAATTGTCACTGGATAAGTTAATAGCCCCCAGAGAAAGGTTATATTAACAAGTGCTCAGGCAAAGGGCCTAGGTCCTGGTGGGGTCATATGCTGGTGAGGTGCCATGGTGAGGCTGCAGTGCCCGGTGGCAGCTGCCTTCCTCAAAACGGCCAAGGAGGAGGAGGAAGGTGAGATCAATTCACTTTGTGCCAAACATTTGTCCGCCACCTGGGACCAGTAAACTGCTGTCAGCTGTCACCCGTCGTATACTTTTTCGGTCCAATGAATTCCTGCATCAGCCTAAACTGTTGTTTCCTAATAAACTTTTAAAAAATCTTAAATTTCCTGATGACCAGCTGACTGTCCTTTTCGGGATTTTGGCCCCCGAATCCAACATCTTACAGATACAATCCTTTTATCTGAGAACTTAAGGAGTTGGATTGGAAAGCTGCTTAAAGTTCACAGCACAGAAACAGGTCATTCGGTCCACCTGGTCTGTGCTGGTGTTTAAGCTCCACACCAAGCTCCTTCCACCTTTCTTCATCTAAATCCAATAGCACAGCCTTCAATTCATTGTTCCTACATTTACTTATCAATTTTCCCCTTAAAGTCTACAGGCCCAGAACGTTTAATTAGTGAAATTACCAATCATATGAGACCATTAATACACTGGATTCTAAATGTTGACCCTAGCACTTAGCCTGGAAATAGACACAATGGCTCACTTATTGCTTCAATCTCACCGCTCACCTTGTTCCTTGTGGATGGAACTTCTTAAAGGAGTCGGCAGATCCTGATGGCTCACCACGCAGTAGAACTCAGCCCCACTCAGCCAGGCTTGTGTCGAGATGTTTACGTTGCTGACCACGCTGTCAGGATCCGCTCCCGGTTGGACGGCGATCTCTGATTTCAAAGGCTTCTTCTCTTGTGTCCAGGACACGAGGACTCCATAAGGAGCATTAGAAACGATGCAGGTTAATGTCACGGTCGCCTCCAGTAAGACCTGTTCTATTGGCGGTGGCAGTAGAGTAATTGTGGGGTCGTTGGGGCAGTGGGAATCATCTGTGAGACAGAAATGAAGATCAACCAAAGTTTCACATTCAGAATCAGGACAGCAGTATTCAGCCTTCACTCCCTGAAGGAGAATAAATCACCTTGGACATATCAACCTCTAACTATCGTCTTTAATCTTCTTTACACAATGGAAAACCAGCTTGGTCTGTGTAAATCGTTCTCATAACTTAAGTCCTTCAGCCCCGGTAACATTCTCATGAATCTATGTTGCCCCAGTCCCATTACAAATGTACCATTCCTGGGCCCTGGAATGCAGTACTGAAAGCCGTTTTATAAATAGGGTGGATGCACTTTCAAACACTCTATCCCGAAGCTGTTACCAGTGAAGGGTTCCAGACACCTTCTGCCTCTCCAAATATGATCAGCTGACTCAGGGTAAAGCTAATGTGAAGTCCACCTCACTCACTCTGTGACGTCAATGTAGAGACGTCACGTGATAAAATCCTGAATGGTGAACAATCCGAATGCAGCCCTTACATCGGAATTAAACAATAACTACATGATAGTAAATTAGAAGTTGTTCCGTCTACTAACTCCAATAAATTCCTGATTTGATTAACATCGGAGAGCAGAATGATCTATTGCTCCCTCGGTTTGTATTTCTTACCCTCACACTTGGTGGCGTTTCGACTTTGGGTGACCCCTTGGTGAGTGACCTGACAGGTATAGACCGCGTCGGTGAACCATTCCCCAGCGGAGACATTCAGCCGACTGGTCGCCGAGAAGGTCCCCTTCACTTCAAAGGCGGGAGAGGTGACAATTCCTGACTCCATGGGTTGTCCATTCTTCAGCCACTTCACGGTCATTGACTTTGGACGGAAATCGACGATTGAGCAGACGGCGGTGGCAAATTTGTTGGTTGTGATTTCTTCCCGGGAACTCACGGTGAGGAGAACAGTTGGAAGTAAGCCAGGATCAGGGCCTTCAAAAAACACAGGTTAGCCATTTCTTGCAGAAGAAATTGATAACAGATACAATGAGTTCTTATATTTTAACAGGCTCTTTGCGGTCAATGGACACTAACCTGGAATTTCCAGGGATCAAAAGTATGCAGAGCACTATAAATGTATTATAACCAAGGCCCTATACAGGTCAATTACAGCCTTTCTGTTTCTCACAGGTTCCCCAACACTTACATTGCATTCGAATGCTCTTGGCTGAGCCGCTGTATTGAACCTCACACTTGATTTTGCTGCATTCCCCCTCTGACTCGGTGATGGTTAACTGGCTGCTCAGGGTGAAGGTTCCCTTCTGGTTTCTCACTGACGGGTAAGTCTTAAATCCAGTGGTGATCTGCTGCCCATCTTTCTTCCAGGTCAGTTTGGTGATTTCTGGGGAATAGTCCATCGCCAAACAGCCGTAGGTGACGGAGCCGTCGGTGTTGTGTTGCTGACAGGAGGAGACCAGGCTGTAGAGAGTGGGCGAAGACGGTGTCGCTGGGAAAGAATGGCCGATTGAACAAGTTAGACTCTGTTCTTTGTGATCATTAAGTAACCAAACAACTCAAAATTTGACTATAACTATAAACATATCCTAATATATTCCAACTAAAACCCACATCCACATTTGATCATTTACTATTTCCATCATTTGGTGATCCTCATCTGTCGGTTCCCTCTTTAGAAACCCACATCTCTTTTTCCGCCTCTATCCCATGACTAAAATAGAACATTTTGATGTCATCTGAATGACGTACCTTTCAGTGGATTAAAATGGAAGAGCAGAGGATTTCCCCCATTATTTCGCCACCATTTATTTCTCAATCAACAGCACTTGGTGATAGAGAAATTGTCTCGTCATTCATATCATTGCAGTTTGGAAATTGGCTCTGTTCAAATTGGCTGATGCCCCCTCCCCTCTCCACGTCCCCCCAAAACAAAGAATAGCAACGACCCTTCGAAAGTACCTTTGTAATGGTACCTATATAATGACCATAGAACTCTAAACTGAATACCAGTTACAGTTAGTACGACATTTTCCAATCGTATGTACATGTGAACATGCGGATCAGTAGCAGGAGTAGGTCATTCTGCCTCTTGAGCCTCCTCCACCATTCACTCCGATCATAGCTGATTGATTGTGGCGTTAATTCCACATTCCCGCCTACTCTCCGCTAACCTTTGACTCCCTTGTCAATAAAGAATCTCTCTACCTCTGCCTTGAAATATTAATGACTCCTCCTCCATTGCGCTCTGGGGAACAGAGTTCCAAAGTTTCACGACCCTTTGAGAGAAAAATAAAATGTCTTCATTTCCGTCTGAAATGAGAGACCTCTTATTTTTAAACTGTGTTCCCTATCGTTAGTCTCTCTCACAAGGGGTAACATCCTTTCAGCATTCACCCTGTCAATTTCCCTCAGGATCTTATACGTTTCAATAAAATTAGCTCTCATTCTTCTAAACTCTAATGGATACAGGCCCAGCCAATCCAAATTCCCTCATAAGATAACAGACAACACCTCTCAGTATCATTTAAATGAACATTCTCTGAACAGTTTCTAATGCTTTTATATCCTTTCTGAAATGAGACCAAATCTGGACACAGTAATTCAGACGAGGCCTCATCGACGCCCTGTTACACTGTAGCAAAACATCTTTACTTTTATATTCTATTCCCCTTGTAATAAATGACAAGATTCCCTTTGCCTTCCTCATCGCTTGCTGTTCCTGTATTGTATTTTTTTGTGATTCATACACCAAGGGATCCACATCCCTCTGCACCTCTGGGTTCTGCAATCTCTCTCCCTTTCAATAATATGCTGCTTTTCTATTCTTCCTGCCAAAGTGGACAAGTTTATATTTTCCCACATTATATGGCATCTGTCATTTTTCTGCCCACTCACTTAACCTATCTATATCCCTTTGCTGGGCCTTAATCCCCTCTTCAGCACTTATTTTCCTATCTATCTTTGTGTTATCAGCAAAGTTAGCAAATTCATTCATTGATATAAATTGTAAATAGTTGAGGCCACAGCATTGATCCCTGTGGCACTCCACTTGTCACATCTTGCCAACCTAGAATAACCAATTTATCCCGACTCTCTGTTTCCTGTTAGCTAACTAAACTTCCACCCATGCTGAAATGTTACTGTCGACATCATTCTTTTGTGAGGTAACCTTTGATGTGCCACTTTGTCAAATGCCTTCTAGAAGCCCAAATACAGCACACCCACAGGTTCTCCTTTATTCATGTTCCTTGTTACTTCCTCGAAGGGCCTCAAATAGATCAGCCAAACATGATTTCCCTTTCACAAAACCATGATGGATCTACATAATTGCATTTGGATTTTCTAAGTGACCCGTGAGAGGCTCCTTAATAATAGATTCCAGCATTTTCGCTCTGACAGATGTTAAGCTAACTGGCCTATAGTCTCTTGCTTTCCCTTTCCCTCCTTTATTTAATATAAAAGCCTCATTCCCTATTTTCCAATCTGACGGGACTTTCCAGAATCTATGGAAGTTTGGAAAATTAGAACAAATGCCTCTTCTATTTTAGTAACCACTGTGTTAAAACCAAAATATTTGTCCAACTTCTCTACCCATTTCCTTATTTTCCTTTATTACAGGTTTATCCAATCCGTGTCTGGATTGTGGCCCCCGAAGCCCCTCTTTCTGGCCCTCGGAGCCGTTGTTCAAAATGCTGGTAAGACGGGTAAGTGGAGTTGAAGGTACCTGTAAGGAGCGGCTCCTCCAATCACAGGCCAGTCTTCTACCCCGTTAGCTGCTTATAGGCTGACTAGTGGGCCTATCAGCAGTAAAAGTGGGAGACAAAAAGATTGTGATTGGAGGGGCACTGAACACCCACTGGAGAAAGGTGCAGGGAGCCGGGGGGAAGCGCACAGAGACATTGTCTCCCTCCTCTCCTAGGCACTTAACGCCTTTCCCCGGGAATAGAAAGGGTTTCAGGAGGGGGAGAGACAATGAGGGAGAGAGAGAGGGAGAGATAGAGAGAGTGGGGCCCAGGGCGAATGGGGCCTCGGCTCGCAACTGCTTTAGCGCGGCTCTCACCACTACAGCCCACCTCTCTGACCTTGCACCCCCCCCCCCACCACCGCCTCTTTGCCCTTCCCCTCCACCGCCTCTCTGCCCTTTCCCCCTTCCACCTCTCTGCCCTTTCCCCCTCCCGCCTCTCTGCCCTTTCCCCCCCAACGCCACCTCGTTGCCCTTTCCCCCTCCCGCCTCTCTGCCCTTTCCCCCTCCCGCCTCTCTGCCCTTTTCCCCTACCCGCCTCTCTTCCCTTTCCCCCTCCCGCCTCTCTGCCCTTTCCCCCTCCCGCCTCTCTGCCCTTTCCCCCTCCCGCCTCTCTGCCCTTTCCCCCTCCCGCCTCTCTGCCCTTTCCCCCTCCCGCCTCTCTGCCCTTTCCCCCTCCCGCCTCACTGCCCTTTCCCCCTCCCGCCTCTCTGCCCTTTCCCCCTCCCGCCTCTCTGCCCTTTCCCCTCCCGCCTCTCTGCCCTTTCCCCCTCCCGCCTCTCTGCCCTTTTCCCACTCCCCCCTCTCTGCCCTTTCCCCCTCCCGCCTCTCTGCCCTTTACCCCTCCCGCCTCTCTGCCCTTTCCCACTCCCCCCTCTCTGCCCTTTCCCCCTCCCGCCTCTCTGCCCTTTCCCCCTCCCGCCTCTCTGCCCTTTCCCCCTCCCGCCTCTCTGCCCTTTCCCCCTCCCGCCTCTCTGCCCTTTTCCCCTACCCGCCTCTCTTCCCTTTCCCCCTCCCGCCTCTCTGCCCTTTCCCCCTCCCGCCTCTCTGCCCTTTCCCCCTCCCGCCTCTCTGCCCTTTCCCCCTCCCGCCTCTCTGCCCTTTCCCCCTCCCGCCTCTCTGCCCTTTCCCCCTCCCGCCTCACTGCCCTTTCCCCCTCCCGCCTCTCTGCCCTTTCCCCCTCCCGCCTCTCTGCCCTTTCCCCTCCCGCCTCTCTGCCCTTTCCCCCTCCCGCCTCTCTGCCCTTTTCCCACTCCCCCCTCTCTGCCCTTTCCCCCTCCCGCCTCTCTGCCCTTTCCCCCTCCCGCCTCTCTGCCCTTTCCCCCTCCCGCCTCTCTGCCCTTTCTCCCCCAGCTCTCTGTTCTTACTCCACGGGTGGCTGCGCTTTCGCCCGGCCCTCTGACCTTTTCCCCTGGCTCTCTGCCCGTTCCCCAGTTCGCTGACCTTTCCCACTGCTCGCTGACCTTTGCCCCATTTCTATGCCCTTCCCCCCCAAACCCCAGGCTCCCTGCCCTTTCCCCCGCCTCCTTGCCCTTTCCCCCAGGCTCTCTCCGCTTCCACCGATGCTCAGCACTCCATTCGGCCATGCTCCACTTTCTGGCGCTGCTAGGCCTCAGGTCTCGCTTCCAGGTCTCTCTTCCCCGCAGCTCCCGCCCTCCCACACACCGATTTAGGAAAAGTGATCGAGTGAGTGAGCGTGTGCATGATTGACAAAGTGAGGGTGGCTGAGTGACAGACTGAGGGTGAGTGGCTGAGTGAATGAGGGTGAGTGGGTGAGTGAAGTAGTGAATGAGGGTGGGTGGTGAGTGAGCGTGGGCAGGTGTCTGAATGTGGGTGAGTGAGGATGGATGAGTGAGTGAGGGTGGGTGATTGAATGAGGGTAGATGAGAGTGTGAGTGAGGGTTGGTGGGTATGTGAGGGTGGGTATGTGAGTGAGGGTGAGTGGGTGTGTGAGGGTGGATAGATGAGTTATTTAGTGTGAGTGAATGTAGATGAGTGAGGATGGGTGGGTGAGTGAGTTTGAGGAGCAGTGAGGGTGGATGAGTAAGGATGGGCGAGTGAGGGTGAGTGAGTGTGTAATTGGTGGTGAGTGAATGAGGGTGAGTGAGTACCCCCGAGTGAGGGTGAGTGAGGGTGGGTGAGTGAGGGTCAGTGAGTGTGGGTGGGTGAGTGAGGGTAGGTGAATGAGGGTGGGTGAGTGAGTTTGAATGAGGCTGGGTGGGTAAGGGTGAGTGAGAGCGAGTGTGTGAGTGAGAGTGAGCGAGAGAGGGTGAGTGAGTGAGGGTAAGTGAGTGAGGGTGAGTGAGTAATTGATGGTGAGTGAATGAGGGTGAATGAGTGGGGGTGAGTGAGTGAGGGTGAGGGTGCGTGAGTGAGTGATGGGTGAGTGAGGGTAAGTGAGGGTGAGTGAGTGAAGGTTAATGAGTAATTGATGGTGAGTGAATGAGGGTGAGTGAAGGTGAGTGAGTGAAGGTGAGTGAGTGAGGGTGAGTGAGTGAGGGTGGGTGAGTGAGGGTGGGTGAGCGAGGGAGTGAGGGTGAGTGAGTGAGGGTAAGTGAGTGAGGGTGAGAGAGTGAGGGTGAGAGAGTGAGGGTGAGTGAGTGAGGGCGAGTGAGTGAGAGTGGGTGAGTGAGGGTGGGTGAGCGAGGTTTGGGTGAGCGAGGGTCTGAGGGTGTGAGTGAGTGGTGGTGAGTGAGGGTGAGTGATTGTGGGTAGTGAGGGTGCCCAGGTGCTGCAGGCTCATCAAGGCGATGTTTCTCCGGATGATTTTCCGCTCCGGCTCAGCTTTCCGTTGCCTGTTGTCCACAGCTGAGCTGGGGACTCCTCCATTCGGCTCCACCACCTCCACCTCCCCCTCTTCCTCTCCATCGATCCTGTCTTGATTCTCCATATTGATCAGCTTTCAGTAACACCGGCTGTGTAAAGCCAGGCAGCAGTGTAGATCGCTGGCCAGCTGCTTTAATACCGATGCCTTTCTTTGAGAAAGCCATGTCAGTGCGAGAATAGGCAGACTGAGGGGGCTGGAGGGGAAGGTTACAGCAAAACCAGGATTGGCCGTGCAGGCATCTTGCACCAAGTGTGCACCAGTATTGGGGATCCAGGCGGCCGTGGTCTCCACCACATCCCTCCCCTTTCCTTTTTCCTTTGTGTTTGGTTCAACACTTGGAAATTCTCCACATATATAGTGATGTCACCTGTGTAATTTCATTTTACACAACAGGTCTTCAGAAATGGAACAATATACATGCATGCAGCTTCACGGATTTTCATTTTGCAATTAGTATTTTCAGCCCACTTCTCTGTGTGAGAATGTGTGTGTGTGTGTGCGTGAGAAAGAGAAAGAGAGAGAGAGTGTAAATGTATGTGTTTTTGAGAGAGAGAGACAGAGAAAGAGACAGAAAGAGAGAGAGAGAGAGAGAGTGTGTGTGTGTGTGTGTGTGTGTGTGTGTGTGTGTGAGATAGGGAGTATAAGTGTGAGAGTTTGTGAGATAGAGAATGTGTGTGTGTGGAAGAGAAAGAGTGTGTGTGTGAGAGAGAGAGAATGAGAGAGAGAGACAATGTGTGAGAGAGATGGAGAGTGTGTTTTTATGTGTGTTATAGGGAGTATAAGTGTGAGAGTGACTGAGACAAAGAAATGTGTGTGAGGGAGAGCTACTGTGTTTGTGAGAGAGAGAGCAACTGTGTGTGTGTGTGAGAGAGAGAGAGAGAGAGAGTGTAGGGGTGTGAGTGATATGTAGAAAAGTGTTTGAGAGTGTGTGAGAGAGAGAGCCAGTGTGTATGTCAGAGAGAATGTGTGAGAGAGAGAGAGAGTGAGAGAGAGTGCATGTGTGAGAGAAACAGTGTGTGTGAGAGTGAATGTGTTTGTGTTTCTGTGTGTGCGTGATAGAGAGAATTAGGATGTGTGTGTGTGTGTGTGTCAGAGAGTGTTATGTGTCTGTGTGTGAGTGAGAGAGAGAATGGAGAGTGTGTGCATGTGTGTGTGTGAATATGTGTGGGAGAGAGGGTGCACGTGTGTGAGGGTGTGTGTAGTTGAGAGAGTGTATGTGTCTGAGAGAATGTGAGTGTCTGTGTGAGAGTGTGTGTGAAAGAGAGAGGCAATGTGTGAAAGGCAGGGTGTGTGCGTGTTAAAGAGAGTTTGTGTGTGAGAGGGAGAATGTGAGAGAGAGTGTGTGCGTGTGTGTGTGACAGAGATAGAAAGAGAGAGTGTGTGTCTATCAGAGAGAGTGCGTGTTAGTGAGTGTGTGCAGGTGTGTGAGAAACAGCCTGTGTGACACAGAGAGTGAGCGAGTGAGGGTGTGTGGTCAAGAGACTGAGTGTGTCCAGGTAGATCAGCCATGATCTTACTGAATGGAGGGCAGGATCGAAGGGCCGAATGTCATCTCATGCTCTCATTTCTGTCATTCATTCCTCCCCCTGCAGGCGGCAATCCAATGACTCAGTTTTTGATGGCGGCTCCTTTTCCCCAAATCCCCCGCGGCTGGTTGTTTGGAGCGGGAGCCTGGTCATTGTCCATTTCAATCATTTAAATAACTCGCAGCCTCGGATCAGATCAGAACAGGCGCTGCTCTCTGGAGCCTCACTGTCACTCCCTGATTCTGTTTGTTCTGAAATTGTGCTCAAGTTCAGCTCACTCACGTCCAATGATTTTCTCAAACTCAAAATGCTTAAACATAATTAATTCATTAAAATTTATACATGTTCTCTCCAGAAATATTGTTAAAACAATTAACGCACTTCATTTCAACCGAGCAATGGAACAATTTGTTTTCACAGATCTGGCTCGAGAACGCACAGCCAGTTAGTTCAATGCTAATTCAGCTTGTGTGATCTCTGCGGGGAGAATACTCTCAGGTCAGGCACAGGACAAGTTAAGTTATGGATTAATTCCCCCACTCCTCCCCCAGTACACTCCTGTCATCAGCTGCAAGGGTGGGATTCAACAGGAAGCCAACTCTGCACTGAACTTTCAAACACTCCGGATCAGGTACAGCACTGGTTTGATATAAAATAATGCTCCCTCTACATTGTTCCATCAATATGCCCAGGGGAGGGTTCAGTCCGGTTTTGATATAAATGCTGTGCTGCAAGAGCCGGTCAGAGGCTGGGAATTCTGTGGTGAGTAATTCAACTCCTATCGCCCAAAGACAACTCACAATCTACAAGGCACAAGTCAGGACTGGGATTGAATAGTTTCCACTTGCCTCAATGAGTGAAACTTCAAAAAACCCCAAGGCACAGATACTATCCAGGACAAAGCAGCCTAAAGAATTGGTACCCCATCCACTGCCTTAAACATTCACTCCCTCCCCCACTGACGCACAGTGACAGCAGTGTGTACCATATTCAAGATGTACTGCAGCAACTCGCCAAGGCTACTTCAAAACCCGCAACCTCTCCTAACTAGAAGGACAAAGGCAGC
Source organism: Cetorhinus maximus (assembly GCF_964194155.1). Classification (NCBI taxonomy): domain Eukaryota; kingdom Metazoa; phylum Chordata; class Chondrichthyes; order Lamniformes; family Cetorhinidae; genus Cetorhinus; species Cetorhinus maximus. Next base: position 5,969,209 of record NC_135901.1, on the reverse strand, counting down.
AGGTGCTTGGAAACACTGCCACCTGTATGTTCCCCTCCAAGACACCGAACATCCTGACTTGGAACTATATCGCTGTTCCTTCACTGTCAATGGGTCAACATGCTGGAACTCCCGACCTAACAGAACTGTGAGTGAACCTGCAGCTATTCAAGGAGGAGGCATTTCAACACTTCCTCAAGGATGGGAAATTAGGATGGGCAACAGTGCTGGCCTTGCCAGCGACCTCAACTTCCTATGATAGGATTAAAAATAAGATAAAGGTAAATTTCTTCCTCCACACTGTCCAACCAAATAGGTCAAGGACTGCTACAGCACGGATTAAAATAGGATAAAACTCTCTCTGCATTGCCTAACCGAACACTCCCAAGACAGGTACATCACTGGCTTAAAATCGATCAAGTCTCCTTCGACAGTCTGTCTGTCGTTTCTGAATTGTCCTTTCTGACTGTCACAATGGGTTGGGTATCTCATTTCTGAGGCGCCTGGTCAAGAAGTCAAACTTTCACATTTCTCACAGATACAAGTTTTTTGAAGAAATAAATCAAATTGCACTTCCTGAAATACAGGAGAGCGAACCAGAAGGTTTACAACCAGTCAGGAAGATTCCTGGTCCCAGCACAGTGACCACGCGCACAGAAACAGAACCGACACAAATGGTGCAACAAGTGAGTTCCCAGCAGATAGATCTGTTCAATCTGTCCATTTCATTCAAGCTGTTTGATTCTAATTGATCAATGGTCAATTTACTACAATTATTCTATAACTTCTTAGAAATTAATCTGATTTTCATTTCAAAACTTCCTTTGAAGTCCATCTAATTCTCTGTCTGTCTCAAATCTCCAAACAATGTAAGATTTAACTTACCCTGAAAATGAGCACAGCCAATACTACAGTTTCAGGATAAATGGTTGTCCGTAATAAAGACTCAATGACAGGGTAAGAATTAAACAAATCAGGAAACACTCACATTGAAAACCGATTACCCACTGATTTGATTTGAATTTAGGTATAAATATAACCAATAAAAACATCAAGGCGAAACACCTTATCGAGCTGAGTACAGATGAGTAAGAAAAGTATTCTTTTCTAAATTCATTTTTGATACAAGTAAAAATTCTCTCTACGCTGAGATTTTGCATTCACCATAATGACCAATAGACTACTTCATTGTTGGAGTTCATATATGTTGAATTAATTATCACTAATATTATATTGCAAGTTAATTATATTGTTATTGTCAATTCATTTTCTTGTAAGCTGATTTCTACTCTATAATATGAAAAAAATGGTTTTCAAAAATTGAAAACTTGTTTCTCCCTGGGACTTTGTGAAATAATTGGGGTTTATTTAAATCAACCTGACACTGAAATAATGTTAATCAATAAACTTCAAATTACTAGATTGTAACATTCAGGCAAGTATATCAATTTTACTTAAATCTGATCAATATTTACTATTTTATTTTTATTTCTCCTGCTCTGATTTAACGTACAAAATTGTAAACTATGCGTGTTTCTGAACGCATTGAGAAATCATAAATTCCATCTATTCTCATCGAGTAATTCACACGACGAATTTATGAGTTGAATATTTGAAATACTTTCAAATCTGGCCGGGGTCACATCGCATTAACTGTCGATGAGGTGTAACATCATTTGTTTGCTAAATCAAACTTGTCTTAACTCCAAGCTATAAGTAATAAAATGTTCCTGGCAGTTACTTATTATCAATAAAAGTGCTTCCTAGATAACAATCCCTATAATTTAATTATTAAATATATTGTTCATTGAAAGAAGATCCAAATTGATCAGTATAAAACTTGATGAGAACAATTCATTCAGATCACCTGCGACAATGAAATATAATCAGCAAATGGATTCCAGATTTTGTTCTTCAATTTAATATTTAATAAGAATAAAGCATGAATCTCAGATATAATCTGTTCTTCTCCTATAATTCTATCCTGTGTAAAGCACAGCTATGGGAGACAGGATGTTGTTATTAAAGTCAAAACTAACATTAATGTTTGCAATTAAATTAATCTGTTCGAATTTCAAGCTTTTACTTGTCAATCTCTATTCATACACTCTGCACCTTCCTCCAGTTCAAAAAAGTGGAAGAACAATTCCTTAACTGCCAGCGAATTCTACGCCCCAGAAATCTGTCTAAGATTAGATTAGTGACAATTATCTCGCTATCCAAATCCCAATGACGTTGAAGGGATAATATGGTTACGGCTGCACAGAAAGGATGTAATAATCGGATAGACATATTGCCGAACTCCTCTTTAAGTCAATGCAAATGTTATCAGGGATATAAAAAAGTAATTCGAAATCTCTAATGAAACTGAACAATTCTGTAGAATCAGTATTTTCTTATTGAAAATTTTTCATGCATAATCACAAAATGTTTCCAGCCTAAAAACTTTCCCGATCATGTTAATTGTGCGCAGTGCACAGCAGAATTGTGAAAGGCGATTAATGATCAATTAGGTTAATATGAAAGCTGTTCAGTCAATATGGAGAAATATTACCGCATTATAATTGTTTGAATTATATTAATTTTACTCTACAATTAGAAAACTTGTTAATTATATAGTTTTTGATTGCAGTGACGAATTATGTTCCGAATGAACGTCATAGTCCATGGTTTAGATTAATCTTCAATTATCACTTAAAATAAAAAGCAAAATGTTCTATCACATTTTAAACGCTTTTCCCCTATTTCTGAATCCTGCCTGTTTTCTGCCTTCAATCGTTCTTCAAGCAGATACAAACGCATAGACTGTTTCCATTCAATCACAAAACGTGTAACCGCTCAATGTCACCAAGTTTAAACAATGCAGAACCGCCAAACTGTTTCACAAATTCTACTTGTTCAAAGTCACCCAGACACACAATCTCCTCAGCAGAAAAACACCAAATCACATCACTGAGGGGCTGAAACTCGTTTCGTGGAGAAGCAGCTCAATTCTACAAACACTTCCAACAGAATCCAATGTAACATTGCAAGAAAATCTCAATATCGAATCCAGGCATCCGCTCGTCACCAAATGAATGATTAATTAAACGAAACAGAAATATGGAATAATGTCAACAGCATTGTGAGTGTTCAATGAATTAATATTAAAACTTAAGCATATTTTGTTAATATTGGGTTAGATTTCAAACATATTTAAACCCTTGTGCAGTAGATGATAAAACCCGCAATTATTAGATGTCACCGAAATCAAACATTGCAGAAACGTCAAACTGTTTTTACAAACGTTAGCTATTTCAAGTAACCCGGTCACACAGTATCCTCAGCAGGTAAACACCAAATCACAACAACCAGGGACTGAATCCCTCAGCAACACTTTTTGTCGAGACACAGAGGAATTATATATGTCAATTTCAGTAGAATCACATGAAGCATTGTAAAAAAAATCCGCATACAAAATCCACCAAATCCACGTTTCAGTGAACGAATGAATTATTAAAATAGACAAAAATATAAAGCAAAGACTCAAATAAAACAGTCACTAAATAAGTGTACGGTTCTTACCTGCAGTCACCGTCACCATGGTCCCTTGTCCCCAGTATTCGAGATAATCACAGTGTTACATTCCATGGGCTGTGCCATACAATAACTGTCCCTGCACCAAAAAGACAGAAATCCACCATTATTTTAAATATTCATAAGCCAGGGGCAAAGTAAGGTCACATTGAATCTTCAGGAAATTATATTGGCGTTTGTAGATGTCTTTAGCTATTCATCAATGACTCTCATGTTTAATAATTCACAAAGTAACACATGAACATGTTATTGAAATCACCAACTGATGAATGCATAATTATCACAGCTTTTCAATCTTAAACCATGTTTTTTGGGCAGTGCTGGACAAAAATAATACTTCACTGTACATATAGTTGGATTGTAAAAGCGAGCACTGACCCAGGCAGACTCAATTAGTGCTGAGGGCTTTTTGTATTGACAGTAACTGCTGTGCCATCCAGTACCCACTGCTATAGGATCACAGTGAAATACACCCGCACAAAAACTGGACCCAATCTCTGTTCAGTGCTGCCTCTCAATATTCACTTCAAATAGAGGTTTACTTCTGATCTAGTTTAGTATTTATGCAGCAATTTACAAAACTCAATGAACAAAGACCCTCCTCCAAGTATCAGACATATTAAAATGAGCATTACATCCAGATCTGTAATTGCGGAAACTGTTAACAGTAAATATAAACACAGATAAAAGCTCAGCCCATTATATCGATTGGTTTGTTAGGTTTTATTGTTAAATTTGCTGTTTTACTTTTGTCAGAAGCGACTTGTTGTCGGGTTCTGATCATTACAGTTAATATTACATTTAAAACAAATACTGACCGTCAGGTTACGATGGAAGTTGTTGAGTCCCTCTCGATCTGTTCTTGTTCGGGTCCAGCCCTGGTTCCTCTCGCTGTGGACTCCTGCACAGTAATAGATGGCGGTGTCTTCAGTCTTCAGGCTCGTCATGTCCAAGGAGAAGATGCTCGTTGAAGTGTCTTTGGACGCAGTAAATCGATCCTTAATTCCTGGGGCGTAGCCGTTGTTTGATGAAGTATAGTAGCTAACCAACCACTCCAGCCCCTGTCCGGGAACCTGTCGGACCCAGTACATGTAGTCGCTGCCAAGATCGAAGCCGCTGGTTTTACAGGTCAGTCTCAGGGAGCCTCCGGGACGCCCGGTCTCTGCCTCTGGCTGAGTCAACACAACCTCCGACTGGACACCTGTAAAAATATATCAAAAACCCCGAGGATTAATCCTGGTGAACTGATTCCTGACTCTGTAACATTCCAGAGAGAGATTAACACTGAGACAGTAACAGTGAGAGACTTGGACAATAAAAACTACTCACGGGATAAGAAAGTCAGCAACAAACTGAGAGAAATCGCCGACCTCATCCTTCTGGTCATTTGGGGAAAATGGTTCTGTCCAGAACTCAGTGAACAAACCAGCTCCCGGACTGTTGGATTCCGGCCCCAGTGAGCGGCATTTAAATACCCGGCAGAAGGGGGCGGGTTTCCAGGCGCCGCCTGTTGATTCCCTGGTGGAGGCGGCGACTGGATCCACACCCCACCTTCCACATCCCCAACAGAATGGACTCAGATATTTACAATAGGTTATTGTTTAAAGTGGACATTTTATCTGTATCGGGATATTTGGTTGAATGGATTTATTGTAATGTCTCCAGTGGTTCTAATGGTGAAATTACAGTTGAGCATCTGTTAATAAAAATATAATTCCATTGTAAATTAAGTCCATTTATTTCTACACTACCTCACAAGGGGCTGAACCTAAAACAATAAATTACATTATCAGGGAATAAAGGGACTGTCAGCCTTTGTTGCAGCAACTCCGGGTCTCTATCTCATTCCAGCAATAAAGTATCTTCAGTCATAGGAATTATTATTGATTTATGTAACTAAATGCGGGAGATGAAAAAAGTGATTTTATTAACAATGTGGGTGGTTATCGCTGTACAATTTGGGTCCGGAGATAAGAAGAATCTCCTCACATTGTACAATGTCTCTCATTGCATTTCTCGAACTGCCCCTAACCCTATGACAGCCCTTTGAAAATTAGCGGTTTAAGAAACCCGCCTTCCTGATAATTAAACGGTAAGTTTACACAGAAACGTAAAATTTACATCAACTTTTGACAGAGAAGTTAATGAATCAGGACGGACACGGAGATCAACAAAGTTATCCTTCAGCATCCAAATCACTGCAGCTAATTCTATTGACCACCGGCTGTCTACCATTCACTGATATTGGGAACACAGGATATCAGGGCTTTACGACATATTACACAATATCACAAGAATAAATGTTTTATCTTCCACTGAAGCGGGTCAGGAACTGGTCATTTCTCCACTCATTGGCAGCTATGAGAGGGACTGTTAAATAATCGAAATCAGCACAAATTAAACTGTACAGTACACGGTGCTAATGAGGTATAAGAGACCCCCCAGGTTAAATGAGGTGCAGAACTCTGAGAATATTCAAGGAATTCCTGCGGGTTCGAGACAATTCAATGATTTTCTTTTAATTTAATTTCTTTTATTTTTTTGTCATTCTACTCATCTCATTAGACTGGGGGACTGGGACCATCAACATCGCTCTCTCGCACTTCATGAAGTTCTTAATAAACCGGCTTTAATAACTGGAATGTCCTTTACTTAGAAATAATATAAATTAAATAGTATACGGCCAATTTCCTGGTCGTGTTTAATCTCAGTGAACACGGCATTCATTAAAATATTTCCTCAGATGAAGTACCATTTAAAATGTGTATTTCGTGTGCGACAGAAACATTTATTGTTTGAATGGCTAAATCTCATTTTGTTCATTCATATCCAGGCTAATCTGCCCCACACAGTATTTGGCAGCAAGCCAGCCGGCTGCAGTCAGGGAGGCTCGAATGTCCAATGTTGTTTACAGGAAGCATCTGCGGGTTTGTGCAGTAAATGAAAGATCTGTTTCCTCAGTACTGACCGCTTGGCTGCAAGCCAACTTCAAACCTTTAACATTGTCAACAAGGCCTATTTATAACAAATCTACCCAGCAACAACACTGGAGTCAGCTTTATTTTTTAAATTGTGAACTTATGTGGACTGTGCCCAGCTTTCAGGAAAGAAAAGTTATCCAGCTTCTCTGACACCCTGTCAGCATCAATGGCCCATTGGAGGATCTCTCCAACACATCATAATATTGTGATGGATGGATGGAAAGAATTACAGGCAGATTATCAAAGAGGACTCAGAGAGAGGATAGATTCTGTTACAGTCAAACATATAAATCTGTGTGATTTTTTTGCCCCTTTACTCTTTCACAGGACGTGGGAGTCACTGGCAAGGCCATCATTTGTTGTCTGTCCCTAATTGCCTTTGAACTGTGTGCCTTGCTGGGCCATTTCAGAGGGCAGTTAGAGTCCACCTTCTTGCTGTGGATCTGGAGTCACATGTAGGCTAGACTAGGTCCAGTGGCAGATTTCCTTTCCTAAAGGACATTAGCGAACCAGATTAGCTTTTTCCACAGTCGATGATAGTTTCATGGTTCCCTTCACTGAGACCAGTTTTCAATCCCAGGTTTATTGTTGAATTTAAATTCCACCAGCTGCCATGGCGGGATTTGAATTCGTGTCCCCAGGAGAATAGCTTGGGTCTCTGGATTACTCGTCCAGTGACATTAATACAACACCACCGTCTGCCAAAGAACGGAGGGATGGCTGCAGTGATGCGGGAATGAATCATAGTTGGATGCCTGAACATTTTGATGAAGGGATCAGTGAATGAATTGATTGATGTATCGATAGGCGCGTCTGGAAGATACAGTTTTACCTTCTCATCTTGGTGCTTGACTACTTTAAACCTTGAAGCAGGTCCAGTATTTCATTTGTGTCAGTCCAATACCTTCAGTCCCTCCAGATTTTCTGGATGTATTCCATCCCCAGGGTATCGAGCTGAACGTCACCAAGAGAAGGCTGGAGATGTCCCTGCGGTACTGATGATTCTTCCCTGCTGATGGGGAATCATCATCTTTCAGACAGAAAGCGGGTACATAATTTGGTTTAGGATGGAGGATTGTAATATTTGGAACATGTGGTCCTTTCATGTAAAACAAAGCATTCAACATATCCTCACCCAAATTAGCGAAGGTAACAGACATTACTCACAGGAGAGCCGCATTAACTTACAGTCAGGTCCACGTAGTTTTATTTATACCATCACTTTACAAATCCTCACACATTCCAGTTATATATCAGGAGTTTCTGTGTGATTATGAGCTGGTTACTTGTCAATAAAGCGCGGAGGCTGCTGGGTAGCTGCTCATTATCCTCGGTCTGATTTAATTCCATTTCCCACTGAATTCTGGGACAGATGTGATTCCTTGCTGATAGAATGGTCAGTGTGGTCTCAATCAATGTTAATGATATTAAATGAATCGCAATTACATTTTGTATGGAATAAAATGCTGAAAATGCTTGGTTCATGCAACTATTAATCTTTGTGGAATGGATGATAATTGCTGATTATAATTATTTGTCTTGTGAATTGATGGTAATTGGTGAATATAATTATTTATCTTTGTGAATTGATGATAGTTGGTGAATATAATTATTTATCTTTGTAAATTGATGATAGTTGGTGAATATCATTATTTATCTTTGTGAATGGATGCCAGTTGGTGAATATATTTATTTATCTTTGTGAATTGATGATAATTCTTGAAGATAATTATTTACCTTCGTGAGTTGATAATAATTGGTGTTGATAATTATTTATCTTTCTCAGCCTTTACGACCTTCTTCTTCTCTGCTGAAAGATAAGATCCATTCAACAGGAGGTGAATGATGCAAAAATCACACACCATCTGAAAACAAAGCCGACAGGTGAGACTGCAACAACTACAGGGATATCTCACTCATGGAGTTACGGGGAAGGCCTTTGCTCGGGTCATGCTTTAAAGACTTCATCTGGTTGCAGGCTGAAGCACAATGTGATGTTTTTATCGGAAGCTATACTCTGGACATGATTTGCTCCACACGCTGGACACCTTCAGCAGAGCACCACTCTAGAAGATTTTTGGGAAAATTGGCTGTTCACCAAAGCGCCTCAGTCTCATTCACTCCTTCCATGACAACATGCACTGCACTATACAGATTGATGATTCCACTTCCGACACATTCGGAGTGAATAATGGAGTGAAACAGACTTGTGTCCAATCCCCACTCTGTTGGGCACTGTCTCCATGCTTCTGATCTTTGTCTTCCCTGTAAATATGGAAGGAGTCGACTTACACTCGATCAGACCACAAGCTCCACAATCTATAAGACTGAAAGCGAAGACATAAACACATTGAATCTTGATCAGAGAATTCCTCCACGTTGATAACTCTGTCATCAAAATGGAAACTCATCCACAAAGAACTGACTGTAACTTGTTCTCCCTGACTATAAGCATGGAGAAAACGGTGGTCATGGGATAAGTTGTTGCATTTCCGTCATTGATCACACTAAATAACAAAGCGATGGAAGTATATTCCGCTCCCTGGGTTCCAAGGCAGCCTGTTCCTTGCTGCAGAACTTGATACCCGTATGGGGAAAGCAGCTGCCACCTTTGGCTGACTCATGAAACGCCCCTGGAATAACATCAAACTGGCCCATAGGACCAAGCTAATGGTTTATAAGGCCTGCGTTCTCAGCACCTTTATCTATGGCTGTGAAACATGGACGAATTACAGTTATCAAGAAATGAAGCTCCACAATTTCCAACTTCACTGCCTGCTGCGCATTTTGGGTATGTACTGGCAGGATAAAGTCACGAATGCAGTGGTACTGTCAAAGGCAGAGCTCTCAAAACTGCAGAACTCATCAAACAGAAGCGGCTTTTGTGTCTTGGGAACGTTCGCAGGATGGAAGATGGTCACATACACAAGGACATTCTCTATGGTGAAGGAGCCGGAGGCAGACAACTAGTGGGACGCCTAAAGCTCCGCTTCAAGGATGCTGGAAGTGAAGGCCCTAAATATCGATTATCACAACTGAGTGTGACTAACTGACAACTGAGGAAAATGGCGACACCTCCTGTGGTTTGGCGTGAACCACCACATTGACCAGTGGCTACAGTGGCTCGGTAATCCAGGCTAACAGCGGGGGGGAAAAAGAAGCCACAACGACATTTTCTAGCTTCATGTGCAGCACTTGTGGCAGAACCTGCCTCACAATAATTGGCCTCCTTAGCAATCAGCACATCGGAAATGGCTTTGTTTCCATTGTGTGTCTGTGACCTTTCATAGATGGAAGGTTGTCCAGGATCTTCATGAAATTCAGTTGCAAACAATGAGATTTGCTTCTCCCTCTCTTTCTCTCCCTCCCAATCTCCTTCACACACACACACACAGACCAAGATGGCATCTTGTGCTTCAACTTAAGATGCCACCTTGACTTCCTGGGAGGCTCCATAGGCCTTAACTATTGAAGAAAATGACCCTAACTGTCTATCAGGTGGTATCATGAATCTTCCCAACACTATGTTTGTTGAGCTGGATATTAATGCTCCCATGGTCTCTGTACAGTGCCCTGGTCAACATACCTCCCTTTAATCAAGATGAACAAAGTTACATCATCAGGAATTGGGCCGCTTTACTCTGGTGCTGACTTTAATGTGCGCTAATCAACCACGTTCATCTGCAATTAGTTGAATTTTGTTAAATTTTGACACCACCTCCAACAGAAGGCGATGTGGTGTGACATCTGGGGAAGTGTATTCTTGATACAATAATGTCAAAGACCTAACCTGACAGCGACATTTTCACAGTAGCTACAATTGCAAAGTTTGGCCAGCAGATGGATGTGAAATCTTGCTGGACACATTCTATGAAACAGGCATTGTCTCAGTTAATACTGCACTGGACCCTGTCTCTGTCTTTTAAAATTGGACTCCAGCTATTTTTATGTTAGACCAAACACTGTCTCTCTTTATATTTCAATGTACCCTGTTTCAATTAATACTGCACCAGTCAATACCAATATTTATATCACACAGCCTGGAATTTCCCAATTCAAACCGATCGGATTTACCTCTGCAGTCCTGTCACATCCAGTCGTAAATGGTGGTGGACAAGTAAACAAATAACTGGAGAATGGGGCTCCACAAAGCTGTGGGTCTGGAGTTATATGTATGGGAGGTGGTGATGTGCTGGTATTCTCACTGGGCTAGTAAATTGCTGGGGGTCTGGGTTTGAATCCCACCACGGCAGATGGTGAAATTTGAATCGAAAAATCTAATGATGACCCTGAAAACATTGTCGTAAAAACCCATCCTAACAAGCCACACTGTTCTCAAGGGGGCAATTAGGGATGGGCAATAAATGCTGGCCTAGCCAGCGCCGCCCCCATTCTCATGAACGAACAAACAAAAATGTAGGTCAGACTTGGGAAGGACGGCAGGTTTCCGTCCCTAATTGACATCGGTGAACCAGGTGGATGTTTAATATAATCGAATATCGTTTCATGGTCACCATTATTGAGATGAGCTTTTAATTCCAGATTTATTAATTGAATTTGGATTCCACATGCTGCCATAGTGGGATTAAAACCCCTATCCCCAGGGAAAAGGCCTGGATCTCTGGGTTACTGATCCAGTGACGTTCCCACTGCACGATCGTCCCTCCCATGTTATACAGGATCCTGGTTCGATTATTAATTCCCTGGGGACTACTTTATTTCTATTGTGCTGGATCAGGCCTCTGTTTGTATTAAAATAGACCCTATCTCATTAATATTCCACTGGAAGCCATCTCAGTTTGTATTGCACTGGATTCTTTCTCTGTTTATATTACACTAGGCCCTGTCTCTGTTTATGTTATGTTAAATCTTGACTATGTCACATTACAGTGGTCATTGTAACTACGGCACTAGGCTATGTTTCTGAAGAAGAGTCATATGGACTCGAAACATTAACTCTGCTTCTCCCTCCACAGATGCTGTCCAACCTGCTGAGTTTGTCCAGCATTTTCTGTCTTTATTTCAGATTTCCAGCATTTGCAGCATTTTGCTTTTATTTATGCCTCTGTTTAAATTATGGCTGCATTACTCCATGCTTCTGTGAGATGGAGAGATAATATTATAAATAAAGACGTAAGGCTAGAAATCGGTATCTGGTAGTAGCCTGAAAGGATGGTATCGGATCGGCCGTATATGCTACGCAGCCCTTGATATTCACCTTCAGCGCAGTCAGCAGAATTAGATTTCAGATATCCCTTATTCTCCGGCACCAAAGGCCAATTTCCCACATATGGAGTGGTATGTGTAGGAGTATGCAGGGCATTGTGTTCCCATGTGCTTGTTGCCCTTGTTATCCTGGGAGGTGGAGGTCACAGGTAAGGAAGGTGATGTTGAAGAGGCCTTGGCGAGTTGCTGCAGTGGATGACACACACTGCAGCCACTGTGTATCGGTGGCGAAGGGAGTGAATGTTTAACTCCTGGTTGAGGAGCCTAGCAAGGGGTTGATTTCCCCTGGTTGGTATGGAGGTTCTTGAGTGTTGCTGCAGTTACATTAGTCAAGGAAAGTAAACAATTTCCAACAGGCATCTGACTTGCAGATTTGCAGATGATGGAAAGGCTTTGGGGAATCCGGAGGTGAGTTATTCGTCACAGAATCCCCAGCCTCTGACCTACTCTTGTAGCCACAGTATTTATATGGCTGGTCCAGTTCAGTTTCTGTTCAATGGCACCTGCACAACGTTGATGGTGGGTTTCAACGACAGTAATGTCTTTTGACCGTCATGTGGAGATGTTTGGTTTATTTATTGTTGGAGTTGGTCATTGCCTGGCACTTGTGTGCCGCTTATATCACTTGCAACTTATCAACGTAAACTTGTCCAGTTCGAGATGCAATAAGTAAGGACAGTTTCATCGTCTGAGAGATCATGAATGGAACTGAACTCTGTGAAAATATGAGCGAACATCCTCACTCCTGACCCGGTGATGAAGGGAAGGCCATTGATCAAGCTGCTGAATATGGTTGGACCAAGGACACTTCTCTGAGAGACTCCTGGAATGATGTCCTGGTGCTGAGATGATTGGTCTCCAACAACACAACATCTTCAGATGCGCTAGGTGTGACTCCAGCCAGTGGAGCGACTTGCCCTTGATTCCCATTGACCTGACACTTTCCAAGGCTTCCTGATGCCACACTCAGTCAATAGCTACTTTGACATCAAGTACTGAAGCAATCATACATCATGTCTGGAAGTTCGCTCTCTTGTCCATGTTCAGACCAAGTTTACAATGAGGTTTGATGCTGGCTGACCCTGGTGGATCCAATCTGAGCTTTGGTGAGCAGGTCGGCGACACCTTCATTCACTTTACTGATGATTGAGAGTAGACTGATTGAACTGCAAGGGGACAGACCTGATCTGTTGTCCATTACATACAGTGTTCTAGCTTCACGCTATGGTTCATCATTTTCAGGTATGCCTGGCTTTGCTTCTGACCTGCTGGCCTACATTCCTCATTATTCCCAGGCTGGATGTTAGACTCATAGACGTTTACAGCACAGATGGAGGCCATTCGGCCCATAGTTTCCGGCACATCGTTTCCGCCCCGGTAAACAAAGATCTGACTACACTAATCACATTTTCCCGTGCTTGGCCCATAGCCCTGGAGGCTATGGCAGCTGAAGTGAACATTTAAATCCTTCTTAAATGTTACTAGAGTTTCTGACTCAACCACCCCTTCGGGCAGTGAGTTCCAAATTCCTACCACCCTCTGGGTGAAAAAGATTCTCCTCAACTCCCCTCTTAGCCTTCTACCTCTTATCTAAAATCTCTGCTCTCTGGTTTTTGACTCCTCTACTAATGGAAAAGGTGCCTTCCTATCCACCCTATCTATGCCCCTCAGCACCCCCTCAACCATCGTTGCTCCAAGGAAAACAGCCTCAGCATAACCAATCTTTCCTCATAGCTCAGACCCTCCAGCCCAGACAGCATCCTGGTAAATCTCCTCTGCACTCTCTCCAGTGCAGTCACATACTTCCTAGAAATGTGGTGACCAGAACTGCACGCAGTGCTCCAGTTGTGGCCTAACTAACGTTTTATACAGTTCCAGCATAACGTCCCTGCTCTTGTGCTCTTTTATGCCTCAGCTAATAAATTCAAGTAACCCATATGCCTTCTTAACCACCTCATCTACATGCTCTGCTACCTTCAAGAATCTGTGGATAGGCACACTAAGGTTTGAGTGAGAGAAATTCTGGTCCATGAGATTACAGGGTGTGATTGAATGCAACTATCCTGCTGTTTATGACCAACAGTGTCTCGTTGATGCTAAGTTTTGAGCTGCTAGACCTGTTCTGAATGTATCCCGTTTAGCACAGCGGCAGTGCCGCACAACACAATGGAGAATGTGCTCAGTGTGAATACCGGCCTTGGTTTCCACAAGGACAGTGCAGGGGTCAATCTCACCCATATCAATAGTGTGGTGGGCCGGAGATCAGGTAAGGTTTTCCCTCGTGTTGGCTCTCTAACCATCTGTGGCAGGTCCATTCTTGCAGATACGTCATTCAGGACTCATCCAGCTCCGGCATTCGTGGTCTTGTCGAATGGTAACTGATTTTGAAAGTTCACAGCACATCCGTTGCTCTTGCTACCCTCAGTGTTTCTTCCACGCAGTGCTAAAGATGAAGGAGTACAGATTCATCAGTTGAGGAAGGGCAATAGGTGGTAATCACCAGGAGGTATCTCCACCCATATCTTATCTGGTTCTGTGGGACTTCAGGGCATCTGGTGTCAATATTGCTGCTCTCCACCATGCCTCTGTTCATACTACACTGGGCCTGTCTCATTGTTACTGCTTTAGTCCATGTTTCTGTAATACTAGACCCTGTCTCAGTATTGCTGCTCTCCACCATGCCTCTGTTCATACTACACTGGGTCTGTCTCATTGTTACTGCTCTAGTCCATGTTTTTGTAATAATAGACCCTGTCTCAGTTATTGCTGCTCTCCACCATGTCTCTGTTCATATTACACTCAGTTTGTCTCATTGTCACTGCTCTAGTCCATGTTTCTGTTTCTGTAACACGGGACCCTGTCTCAGTTATTGCTGCTCTCCACCAGGTCTCTGTTCATATTACACTGGGCCTGTCTCATTGCTACTGTTCTAGTCCATGTTTCTGTTTCTGTAACATTAGGTCCTGTCTCAGTTATTTATGTAATTGTCCTCTGTTTATATTACATTAGTATATTCCCTTACTTCATTGCACTAGACCCTGGAAATAGGAGTTAAATGGTTTAATTTAAACAGCCGCAAGATAAGAGAGGTCTGCGGATCATGAACACAAATCTGGGATGCAGGGAGGACAAGTCATAACTTCTAAATAGGCACCCATGATAATTGTTCCCATCATCTTGCTGCCTTATCTTCACTATTTCCACCCCAGCCAATTTCCACATTATTGCACTTGTGCAGTGCAGTAATAACTGAGGCAGGGTCTAATGTAATTTAAATACAGATATGATCTAGCACAGAAATGAGACAGCGTCTACTGAAATACAGAAACAGATTAATATATACAGAGAGAGGTCGATTATAATATAAACAGAAACAGGGCCTTATTTAATAGAAGCAAAGACAGGGTCTAGAGTAATATAAACAGAAACAGGGTCCAGTGTAATATAAATAGAGACAGGGTCTAGTGTATTATAAACATACAGGGCCCAGTTTAATATAAACAGGGGCAGGGCCTAGTGCAATATAAACAGAGACCAGATCGAATGTAATATAAACAGAGACAGCGTCTAGTGCAAAATAAACAGAGACATATCGAGTATAATATTAACAGAGACATGCCGAGTGTAATATAAACAGTGACATATCAAGTGTAATACAAACAGGGGCAGAGCCTAGTATAATATAAACAGAGACAGGGTCTAATGTAATGTAAACCGAGACAGGGATCAGTGTAACATAAACAGAAACAGGGTCTAGTGTAATATAAACCAGGGCAGGGCCTAGTGTAATATAAACAGAGACAGCGTCTCATGCAATATAAACAGAGACATGTCGAAAATAAAAAAGAGACATGTTGAGTGTCATATAAACAGGGAGAAGGCCTAGTGCAATATAAAAAGAGATACCGTCTAGTGAAATATAAACAGAGACACCGTCTAGTGCAATATAAACAGAGACATGTCAAGTGTAATATCAACAGGGACAGGGCCTAGTGTAATATAAACAGAGACAGGGTCTGGTCTGTGTAATATAAGCAGGGACTGGGTCACGTTCGAATGCATATTCGAGACAGGGTCTACTGTCCCATCAAACACTCCCAGGACAGGTGCAGCATGGGGCTAGGCACAGAATTTAAAGCTACCTCTACATTGTCACATTGAACACTCCTAGGGAAGATGCAGCACAGGTTAGAGAGAGGGAAACTCCCTCAACACTGTCACCATGAAACACTCCCAGGGCAGATACAGCACGGGTTAGATATGGTTAGACACAGTCTAGTGTAATGCATAGACAAGGCTCCATCAAACAGCCCCAGGACAGGTGTAGCATGGGGCTACATTAATAATGTAAAGTTCCCTCTACATTGCCACATGAAAAACTCCCAAGGCAGGCAAAGCACGGGTTAGATTCAGGGTGAATCTCCCTCTACACTATCGCCATCAAACATTCCCAGGTCAGGTACAACACCGTTCAGATACAGGGTAAAACTTCCTCTACATTGTCAGCTCAAACACAGTTAAGGCATGTAGGGTAAGGGTTCTATGCAGTGTAAAGTTTCCTCTGCACTCTTCATCAGACATTTCCCAGGAAGCTCGACACTGGGGGCAGGTTAAGAGGAAAGCTGCCTCTGCACCGTCACATCAGGCATTCCCAGGGCTTAGATACGGGACAAATCTCCCTTTACACTGTCTCATCAAACACAGCCATGTCAAATACAGCATGGTTTAGATGCGGAGTAAAGCTCCCTCTAAACTGCCCTATCAATTACTCCCAGGCCAGGTATACCACAATTTAGATACAGAGTAAATCTCCCTCTACACAGTCGTATCAAACAGTCCCAGGGCAGTCACAGTGCAGGTTAAGTGCAAAGTAAAGCTCCCTCTACACTGTCCCATCAGACACTCCAAAGGCAGGGACAGCAGGGGTTAGATACAGGGAAAGATCCTTCGGCACAGCCACACCAAATCCTCGCTACTGGCTGCAACACAGGTTAGATACAGAGTAAAGTTTCACCTGCAGTTTCCCATCAAGCACTCTCAGGTCAGTGAATGCTCAGAACAGATTTAGAGTAAAGTTCCCTCTACGGATTCCAATCCATTTCATTAGATCCATTTAGATTGAAGTGCATGAATCGGGCTGAGAGAATACATTGGCTAGGCATTGACTTCATGTTGTGGAGTAAAGACAGTGACCCATGGTGGAGAGACAAGACACAGAACCAGAGAGGAGAAAGAGACAGAGAGAGAGAGAGGGTACAGGAAATCTTTACAAACACATTTGCCATGTCATTATATTTCATGATAAGTGGGAATCTTTCTTAATTCTGAACATAGATATCATCCTGACATAATTCTCATATAACTGATTTTAAAAATGCCCAAAAAACAATTGCTACTGAAATCGGTTGATGTATTTGCATGTTTGACTCTATTTCTGTGCTGTGTTGATGGGGAAATATTTGTTGTGTTTTTGTGTCTCCAGAATCTAATCTGGGACTTCTATTTCTGTGTTTATTTACATAAACGCCTCACTGATTTCAATGAAGTGTTCATTGCAGCAAAACCAGATAAACACAGACACTTATTGATTGGTTTCAACTCTAAACAAGGGTTTATTTTAAGAATATTGACAGTTGGTACAAAATTAATAGAAACTTTTTCAACGTCCATTAGAACAGATGTTATTTATTTCAAATAATTAAAAATACATTTAAATTAATAATTCAATTCTGAAAGTTCTACTGTCACAATCAATGATGAATATTTGAACAGGCTGGGATTACACTGAATGTCAATTTGTTGGAAGATTTAACCGATTAAAAATGGACAATTTAAAACAGCAGCCAGAGGAGCGACCTATAATCATATTAATCTCAGAGTTTTCAACATATCACAACTAGCATTTTAAAATGTTAACATTTAGGAAGAATTTGCATTTATAGAACGCTGCTTATGACCCCAGGACATCCTAAAGCCCTTGAAATTCATTGATGTACATTTGTTGAAGTTTAGTTACTGCTGAAATGTTGGAACTCCATCCGGTGATTTGTGCACAGCAAGCTCCCATGAATAGAGCTGCGAAAAATGACGAGATAAGATGTGATTTTAGTTTAAGAATGAATACAGGTCTAGGATAGTGGGGAGAACAGTCCTGCTCCATAGATTGGTACCAAGGGAGATTTTGCACCTGTCATCGGCCTGAACGTTTGACCTGTTTCTCTCTCTATTGATGCCCACTGACCTGCTGAGTGGTTATTTTTTGCCCTGCTTTAGATTTCCCAAATCCGCAGTATTTTGCAGCGTTTTAATTCGTTCTTGGGATATGGGCGTCAATGATGAAGTAATTCTTGTACTTGGCCCTGTCTCAGTTTATTCTAGTCCAGACCATATATCAGGAATCACCGCAGTAGACACTGTCTCAGTTTATATTAATTTAGACCCTGTATCATTAATCACTGCAGTAGACCCTGTCTCAGTTTTCATTAATCTAGACCCTGTGTCAGTCATCTCTGCACTGGACATTGTCTGAGTTTATATTAATCTACACCCTGCATCAGTAACCACTGCACTAGGCCTGTCTCAGTTTTTATTAATCCAGACCCTGTATCAGTAATCACTGCACTAGGCCCTGTCTCAGTTTCTATTAATCTAGACTCTGTATTAATAAAGACTGCACTGGACATTGCCTGAGCTTATATTTATCAGGACCATGTATCAGTAAACATTGCACTGGACCCTGTCTCAGTTTCTATTAATCTTGACCCGGTATTAGTAATGACTGCTCTAGGCCCTGATTCAGTTTATATTAGTCCAGACCCTCTATCAGTAATCATTGGAAAGGACAATGTCTCAGTTTATATTGATCCTGATCCTGTATCATTAATTACTGCACTAGCCACTGTCCTAGTTTATAATAATCTCGTCCCTGTGTCAGTAATCACTGCACTCGGCCCTGTCACAGTTTATATTAATCTAGAATCTGTGCCAGTAATCACTGCACTGGACGCTGTCTCGCTTGATATTGATCTAGACCTGTATCAGTAATCAGTTTATATTATCACAGAATCACAGAATCACACAGTGCAGAAGAGGCCCTTCGGCCCATCGAGTCTGCACCAACACGTAAGAAACACCTGACCTACCTGCCTAATCCCATTTACCAGCACTTGGCCCATAGCCTTGAATGTTATGACGTGCCAAGTGCTCATCCAGGTACTTTTTAAAGGATGTAAGGCAACCCAACTCCACCACACTCCCAAGCAGCGCATTCCAGACCGTCACCACCGTCTGGGTAAAAAAGTCTTTCCTCAAAAGCCCCCTAAACCTCCTGCCCCTCACCTTGAACTTATGTCCCCTTGTGACTGACCCTTCAACTAAGGGGAACTGCTGCTCCCTATCCACCCTGTCCATGCCCCTCATAATCTTGTACACCTCGATCAGGTCACCCCTCAGTCTTCTCTGCTCCAATGAAAACAACCCACGTCTATGCAACCTCTCTTCATAACTTAAATGTTTCGTACCAGGCAACATCCTGGTGAATCTCCTCTGCACCCCCTCCAGTGCAATCTCATCCTTGCTATAATGTGGCGACCAGAACTGCACACAGTACTCCAGCTGTGGCCTCACCAAGGTTCTATACAAGTCCAACATGCCTCCCTACTTTTGTAACCTATGCCTCGATTGATAAAGGCAAGTGTCCCATGTGCCTTTTTCACCAGCCCACTAACATGCCCCTCCACCTTCAGAGATCAATGGACACATACGCCAAGGTCCCTTTGTTCCTCAGAACTTCCTAGTGTCATCCCGTTCATTGAATACTTCCTAGCCAAATTACTCCTTCCAAAGTGTATCACCTCGCACTTTTCAGTGCTAAATTCCATTTGCCACTTATCTGCCCATTTGACCATTTCATCTATATCTTCCTGTAGCCCAAAACACTCAACATCACTGTTAACCAACCAGCCAACCTTTGTGTCCTCCGCAAACTTACTAATCCTACCCCACATGTAGGCATCTACTTTCGTTTATATAAATAACAAATAATGGGGGACCCAGCACAGATCCCTGTGGTATCTGGACATTGGCTTCCAGTCACTAAAGCGTCTTTCTGTCATCATACTGTCTCCTACAACTAAGCCAATTTTAGAATTATATTGTTCCCAGCCTCAGTTTTTATCAGACTAGACCCTGTATCAGTAATCAATGTACTAGACCTTGTCTTCCTTACATTACTTTAGAACCTGCATCAGTAATCACTGCACTGTGCTCTGCCACAGTTTATATTGAGCTAGACCATGTATCAGTAGTCTCCACACTAGATCTGTCTCAGAATATAATAACCTAGACCCTGTATCTGTAATCTCTGTACTTGAGGCTCTCTCAGTTTATATTAATCTAGACCCTGTAACATTAATTACTGCACTAGGCCCTGTCTCAGTTTTTATCAATCATGACCCTGGATCAGTAGTCACGGCAATGGACATTGTCTCAGTTGACTTTGATCTAGACCCTGTATCAGTAATCATTGCAACAGACCCTGTCTCAGTTTATATTGATCTTGACCCCACATCAGTTATATCTGCACTAAACTCTGTCTCACTTTATATTAGCCTACTCCCTTTATCAGTAATCACTGCACTAGATCCAGTCTCAGTTTATATTAATTTAGTCCCTGCAGCAGTCATCACTGCAAGAGCTCCTGTCCCGGTTGTATTTATCTAGGCCCTGTACCAGTGAACATTTCACCAGGCCCTGTCTCAGTTTATGTTGGTTCAGACCCTGTATCAGTAATTACGGCACAAGAGCCTGTCTCAGTATATATTAATCAAGACCCTGTTTCAGTAATCACTGCACTTAACCCAGTTCTGGTATTAATAATTTGCACCCTGAACCGAAAAGCACATGCACTGGACTGTTTCTCAGTTTATATTAATCTAAAGCCTATATCAGTAATCACTGCACTAGGCCTTGTCTCATTTTATATACATCCAACCCTGTAACACAAACCACGGCACTGGGCCTTGTCTCAGTTTATATCAATCTAGGCCCTGTATCAGTAATCACTGCACTAGACCCTATGTCATTTTATATCAATTTGGACCCTATATCAGTAATCACTGCACTTGAGCCTCTCTCAGTTTATATTAATCTTGGCCCGATATCAGTAATCCCTGCACTATGTCCTGCCTCAGGTTTTTTTAAATCAATCTAGACCCTGTATCAGTTATCACTGCCCGAGCCTCGTCCCAGTTATATTTATCTAGGCTCTATATCAATGAACACTTCACCAGGCCCTGTCTCAGTTTATGTTAGTTCAGACCGTGTATCAGTAATTACTGTACAAGAGCCTGTCTCAGTTTATATTAATCAAGCCCCTTTTTCAGTAATCACTGCACTCGTCCCTGTTCTGGTTATCATAATCTGCACCCTGAATCTATAATCACTGCACTTGGCCCTCGCTCAGTTTCTATTAACCTAGACCCTGTATCAGTAATCACTGCAGTAGGCCCTGCCTCAGTTCATATTTATCTCGGCCCTGTATCAGTAATCACTGCATTGGACATTGTCTGAGTTTATATTGATTGAGACCATGTATCAGTAATTACTGCACACGAACCTGTCTCAGTTTATATTAAGCTAGATCCTGTGCCTTTAATCACTGCACTAGAGCATACCTCAGTTTACATTAATCTAGATCCTGTATCAGTAATCACTGCACTCAACATTGTCTGAGTTTATGTTGATTGAGACACTGCATTAATAAACACTGTGCTAGACCCTGTCTCAGTTTATGTTAATCTAGATCCTGTATCAGTCATCACTGCACTATGGCCTTCCTCAGTTTATTTCAGTCCAGACCATCTATCAGTAATAATTGCATTAAGCCCCATCTCAGGTTATATTAATCTAGATCCTGTACCAGTAATGACTGCATAAGGCCCTGTCTCACTTTATATTAATCCAGACCCTGTATCAGTAATCGCTGCACTTGGACCTATCTCAGTTTATATTGATTGGGACAGTGTATCAGCAATTACTGCAATATGTCCTGCCTCAGTTTATATCAATTTAGACCCTCGATCAGTAACCACTGAACTTGGCCCTCTCTCTGTATCTATTAATCTAGACCCTGTATCAATTATCACTGCATGAGGCCCTGCCTCAGTTTATATTAATCTAGGCTCTGCGTCAGTAATCACTGCACTGGATATTGTCTACGTTCATATTGATTGAGACCTTGTGTCAGTAATCACTGCACTCGGCCCTGCCGCAGTTCATATTAAGCTAGATTCTGTGCAATATGCCAGGCATCATTTTGTTTATCAATCTAGGCCCTGTATCAGTAATCACTGCACTAGGGCCTATCTCTGTTTACATTAATTTAGTCCCTGCAGCAGTAATCACTGCCCGAGCCCCTGTCCCAGTTATATTTATCTGGGCCCTGTGTCATTGAACACTGCACCAGGCCCTGTCTCAGGTTATGTTAGTTCAGACCGTGTATCAGTAATTACTGTACAAGAGTCTGTCTCAATTTATATTAATCAAGCCCCTTTTTCAGTAATCACTGCACTCATCTCTGTTCTGGTTATAATGAGCTGCACCCTGAATCTATAATCACTGCACTTGGCCCTCTCTCAGTTTCTATTAACCTCGACCCTGTATCAGTAATTATTGCAGTAGGCCCTGCCTCAGTTTATATTTTTCTCGGCCCTGTGTCAATAATCACTGCATTGGACATTGTCTGAGTTTATATTGATTGAGACCATGTATCAGTAATTACTGCACATGAACCTGTCTCAGTTTATATTAAGCTAGATCCTGTGCCTATAATCACTGCACTAGAGCATGCCTCAGTTTACATTAATCTAGATCCCCTATCAGTAATCACTGCATTCAACATTGTCTGAGTTTATTTTGATTGAGACACTGCATTAATAAACACTGTGCTAGACCCTGTCTTAGTTTATATTAATCTAGATCCTGTATCAGTCATCATTGCACTATGGCCTGCCTCAGTTTATATCAGTCCAGACCATCTATCAGTAATAATTGCATTAAGCCCCATCTCAGGTTATATTAATCTAGATCCTGTATCAGTAATGACTGCGCGAGGCCCTGTCTCACTTTATATTAATCCAGACTCTGTATCAGTAAACGCTGCACTTGGACCTATCTCAGTTTAGATTGATCGGGACAGTGTATCAGTAATTACTGCAATATGCCCTGCCTCAGTTTATATCAATTTAGACCCTCTATCAGTAATCACTGGACTTGGCCCTCTCTCTGTTTATATTAATCTAGACCCTGTATCAATTATCACTGCATGAGGCCCTGCCTCAGTTTATATTAATCTAGGCTCTGCATCAGTAATCGCTGCACTGGACATTGTCTAAGTTCATATTGATTGAGACCATGTGTCAGTAATCACTGCACTCGGCCATGCTGCAGTTTATATTAAGCTAGATGCTGTGCAATATGCCAGGCGTCATTTTGTTTATCAATCTAGGCCCTGTATCAGTAATCACTGCACTAGTCCCTATCTCAGTTTACATTAATTTAGTCCCTGCAGCAGTAATCACTGCCCGAGCCCCTGTCCCAGTTATATTTATCTGGGCCCTGTGTCATTGAACACTGCACCAGGCCTTGTCTCAGGTTATGTTAGTTCAGACCGTGTATCAGTAATTACTGTACAAGAGTCTGTCTCAGTTTACATCAATCAAGGCCCTGTTTCAGTAATCACTGCACTCATCCCTGTTCTGGTTATAATGAGCTGCACCCTGAATCTATAATCACTGCACTTGGCCCTCTCTTAGTTTCTATTAACCTAGACCCTGTATCAGTAATCACTGCCATATGCCCTGCCTCAGTTTATGTCAATCTCAACCCTGTATCAGCAATTACTGTAATTTTCCCTACTTTAGTTTATATCAATCTAGACCCTAAATCAGTAATCTGTGCACTAAACCATGCCTCAGTTCATATTAATCTAGACCATATATCAGTAATCACTGCACTAAACACTATCTCAGTTTTATTTTTATCAAGACCTAGGATCAGTAATCACTGCACTAGACACTGTCTCATTTTATATTGATGTACACCCTGTAACTGTAATCACTTCAATGGACACTGTCTCAGTTTATATTGATCCTGGTCCTGTATCATTAATCACTGCACTATCCCCTGTCCTAGTTTATGTTAATCTAGTCCCTGTGTCAGTAATCACTGCAATATGGCCTACCTCAGTTCATATTAATCTAGACCCTAGATCAGTAACCGCTGCATTAGGCCCTGACTCAGTTCATATTAATTTAGGCCATGCATCAGTAATCATTGCAATCTCTCAGTTTATATTGATATTGATCCTGTATCATTAATCAATGCACTAGCCTCTGTCCTACTTTATATTTACCTCGGCCCTGTATCAGTAATCACTGCACGAGGCTCTGTCTCAGTTTTTATCATCTAGACCCTGTATTAATAATCATCACACTAGGCTCTGTCTCAGTTTATATTAATCTAGACCCTGTATCAATAACCACTGCACTGGACACTGTCTCAGTTTATATTGATCCAGACCCTGCATCAGTAATCCTGGCATTAGAGCCTGTCTCATTTTATATAAATCAAACCCTGCATAATAATCAGTGCAATGGACACCCTCACTTTATATCGATCTAGACCCCGTCTCAGTAATCACTGCACTAGCCGCTGTCCTCGCTTTTATTTATCTCGGCCCTGCATCACTAATCACTGCACTATGGCCTGCCTCAGTTTATATCAATCCAGGTCCTGTATCAGTAATAATTTCATTGTACCCTGTCTCCATTTATATGAGTCCAGACCCTGTATCAGTAATCACTGCACTGGCCCCTATCCCAGTATATATTTATGTCGACCATGTATCAGTAATTACTGCGCTAGCCCCTGTCTCTGTTTATATTGATCTGGACCGTATATCAGTAATCACTGCACTAGACCCAGCATCAGTTTATATCAATCTAAACCCTATGGCAGTAATCACTACACTAGACCTTATCTCAGTTTAAATGAGTCCAGAACCTGTATCATTAATGACAGATCTAGAGAATGCCTCTGCTTATTTTAGTCCAGACACAGTAACAGTAATCACTGCACTAGCCCCTGTCCCAGTTTATATTTATCTAGACCATGTATCAGTAATCACTGCACAATGCCCTGTCTCAGTGTCTGTCAAGCTTGAGCCTGTATAAGTAATCACTGCATTAGACCCCATCTCAGTTTATATTAATCAAGACCCTGTATCAGTAATCACTGCACTAGGCCTGTCTCAGTTTATATTAGCCTAGAGTCTTGTTCAGTACTCACTGCAATATGGCCTGCCTCAGTTCATATTAACCTAGGCCCTAAATCAGTGCTCGCTGCACTAGGCCCTGCCTCAATTCATATTAATCTAGGCCATGTATCAGTAATCACTGCAATGGACACTGTCACAGTTTATATTGATATTGGTCCTGTATCATTAATCACTGCACTAGCCTCTGTCCTGCTTTATATTTACCTCGGCCCTGCATCGGTCATCACTGCACTAGGCTCTGTCTCAGTTTACATTAATCTAGCCCCTGTATCAGTAATCACTGCACTATTCCCTGCCTCTGTTTTTATCGTCTAGACCCTGTATCAGCAATCATCACACTAGGCTTTGTCTCAGTTTATATTAATCTTGACCCTGTATCGGGAATCACTGTACTGGACAATGTCGCAGTTTATATTGATCCAGACCCTGTATCAGCAATCACTGCAGTAGGCCCAGTCTCAGTTCATATTTGTCTCGGCCCTGTATCAATAATCACTGCACTGAACATTGTCTGAGTTTATATTAATCTTGACCCTGCATCAGTTTTCACTGCACTGGACCCTGTCTCAGATTCTATTAATCTAGACCCTGTATTAGTAATGACTGCACTGGACATTGTCTGAGTTTATATTGATCAGGACCATGTATCAGTAAATACTGCACTAGAACCTGTCTCAGTTTCTATTAATCTAGTCATCTATGTTGTTTATATAAATGACAAATAATGGGGGACCCAGCACAGATCGCTGTGCTACGCCACTGGACACTGGCTTCCAGTAACTAAAGCATCCTTCCGTCATCATCCTCTGTCTCCTACAACAAAGCCAATTTTAGAATTATATTCTGCCCTGCCTCAGTTTTTATCAATTTAGACCCTGTATCATTAATCACCATACTAGACCTTGTCTCAGCTTACATTAATTTAGCGCCTGCATCAGTAATCACTGCACTGTTCTCTGCCGCATCTTCTATCAATCAAGACCCCGTGTCAGTAAGCACTGCACTGGACACTGCCTCAACTTATACTGAGCAAGGCCATGTATCAGTCATTTCTGCACTAGACCTGTCTCAGATTATATTAATCTAGACCCTGTATCTGTAATCTCTGTACTTGAGGCTCTCTCAGTTTATATTAATCTAGCCCCTGTAACATTAATCGCTGCACTAGGCCCTGTCTCAGTTTTTATTAATCAAGGCCCTGTATCAGTATTCACTGAAGTAGAAACTGTCTCAGTTGGTATTGATCTAGACCCTGTCTCAGTTTATATTGATCTTGGTCCCACATCTGTTATCTCTGCACTGGACTCTGTCTCACTTTACGTTAGCCTAGTCCCTCTATCAGTAATCACTGCACTAGATCCAGTCTGAGTTTATATTAATTTAGTCCCTGCAGCAGTAATCACTGCAAGAGCTCCTGTCCCAGTTATATTTATCTAGGCCCTGTATCAGTGAATACTTCACCAGGGCCTGTCACATTTTATGTTGGTTCAGACCCTGTATCAGTAATTACTGCACAAGAGCCTGTCTCAGTTTATATTAATGAAGACGCTGTTTCAGTAATCACTGCACTTGACCCTGTTCTGGTAATAATAATTTGCACCCTGAACCTAAAAGCACTGCACTGGACTGTTTCTCAGTTTATATTAATCTGGACCCTGTATCTGTACTCACTGCACTAGACCCTGTCCCATTTTATATGCATCCAACCCTATAACACAAATCATGGCACTCGGCCTTGTCTAAGTTTATATCAATCTAGGCCCTGTATCAGTAATCACTGCACTAGACCCTATGTCATTTTATATCAATTTGGACCCTATATCAGCAATCACTGCACTTGAGCCTCTCTGAGTTTATATTAATCTCAGCCCGGTATCAGTAATCCCTGCACTATGTTCTGCCTCAGGTTTTTTTATGAATCTAGACCCTGTTTCAGTTATCACTGGACTAGGCCCCGTCTCAATATATATTAACCTAGACCCTGTATCAGTAATCACTGCCCAAGCCCCTGTCCCAGTTATATTTATCTAGGCCCTATATCAATGAACACTTCACCAGGCCATGTCTCAGTTTATGTTAGTTCAGACCGTAAATCAGTAATTACTGTACAAGAGCCTGTCTCAGTTTATATTAATCAAGACCCTGTATCAGTAATCACTCTACTGGACACTGCCTCCATTTATATTGATCTAGACCATGTATCAGTAATCACTGCACTTGGTCCTGTCTCAGTTTATATTAGTCTAGATCCTTTATGAGTAATCACTGCCCTAGCCCCTGCATCCGTTTATATCAACCTAGACCCGGCAACAGTAATCACTGAACTTGGCCCCATCTCAAGTTTTATTAATCTAGACCCTGTATCAGTAATTACTGCACTGGACACTGCTTCAGTTTATATTGATCTAGACCCTGTATCATAATCAGTGCAAAGGACACTGCCTCTGTTTATATTGATCTACACCCTGTATCAGTAATCATTGCACTAGCCCCTGTCCTAGTTTATTTTTATCTCAGCCCTGTATGAGTAATCACTGCACTATGGCCTGCCTCAGTGTATATCAACCTAGACCCTGTATCAGTAATCACTGCACTGGACATTGTCTGAATTTATATTGATCGAGACCCTGTATGAGTAAACACTGGACTAGACCCTGTCTCAGTTTATATTAATCTAGATCCTGTGTCTGTAATCACTGCACTCGAGCATGTCTCAGTTCATATTAATCTAGATCCTGTATCAGTCATCAATGCACGTGAGCCTGTCTCAGTTTAAATTAATCTAGACCTTGTATCAGTAAGCATTGCACTAGACCCTGTTTCAGTTCATGATAATCTAGACCCTCCATTAGTAAGCACTGCACTAGGCACTGTCTCAGTTTATATTAATCTGGATAAAAGCAAAATAGTGCGGATGCTGCAAATCTGAAAGAAAAGCATAAAATGCTGGAAAATCACAGCAGGTCTGACAGCACCTGTGGTGAGAGAAGCAGAACTAACTTTCTGAGACTGTATGACCTTCCTCAGAGCTAAAGAGAAGTCAAAATGTGATGACATTTGCTGTTTAAGCAGGATGGAGCGGGTCAGGCTGGATAGAAGGCAAGCAATAGGTGGGGGTAAGGTGACACTGTCAAAAATATCATAGGTAAAAAGGAAAAGGGAGTGTTAATGGCAGTGGTAATGACAAAGTAGGTGCTAATGCAGTCATAAAGGTAAGAAAGCAGAATGTGTTAACAGCAGAGCCAGAATCAGCACACTGTGAAAGAACAACATGGGACAAGTAACTGATGGCCCTTTTGGGGGTGTGGTAGGGGGAGGGGGCAGCGGTTGGGGAAAAAACATTATAAAAAGGAATAAAAAAGGGGATAAAAAAGAGGATAAAACAATGAATAAATGAATAAGGCTGTAAAGTGCATAATCGGAAGATGAGGTTCTGTTCCTCCAGTTTGCGTTGGACTTCACTGGGACAATGCAACAGGTCAAAGAGGGGCATATGCGTATCAGAGCAGGATGGTGTGTTGAAATTGTAAGGGACAGGAAGGCCTAGGTCATGCTTGCAGACAGACTGAAGGTGACCCACAAAGCCGTCTGCCAGTCTGTGTTTGGTGTCCCCAATCTAGAGGACACTGCATTGGGAGCATTGAATGCAGTGGACGAAATTGAAGGAGATGCAATGAAGCGGTACTTCACCTGAAAGGAGTATTTGGGGCCTTGGATGGTGAGGAGGGAGGAGGGAAAGGTACAGGAGTGGCATCTTCTCTGATTGCTTGGGAAGGTGTCATGGAAAGCGATGAGGTGTTGGGGGTGATGGAGGAGTGGACCAGGGTGTCTCGAAGGGAATGGTCCCTGCGGAATGCCGCCAGGGCTGGGGGTGGGGCTGGGGTGGTGAGGGGAAGGTGTGTTTAGTGGTGGCATCATGTTGGAGTTAGCGGAAATGACAGAGGATGATCCTTTGGATGCTGGTATGGGGGGGTGAAATGTGATCAGAAGCGGGACCCTATCATGATTCTGGGAGAGAGAGGAATGCGTGAAAGCAGAGACGTGGGAGATGGGTCGGACATGGTTGAGGGCCCTCTCAATCACAGTGGGTGGGAAACCTTGGTTAAGGAAGAAGGAAGGCATGTCAGAAGCATCGTTTTGGATACTGGCATCATCAGAACAGATGCGAAGGAGGCGAGGGAACTGAGAGGATGGGATGGAGTCTTTCCAGCATTTTCTGTTTTTGTACCAGCCTAGACCCTGTATCAGTAATCACTGCACTAGGCCCTGTCTCAGCGTATAATAATCGAGGCCCTGCATCAGGAATCACTGCGCTAGACCCTGCCTCAGTTTATGTCAATCAAGGCCCTGTTTTAATAATTCCTATACATTCCCTGTTCAATTTATTTCACGCCCTCATGTGTAACTGTAAACGCTAGATTACACTTTGTTTTAGTTATTGTTGTATAGGTAAACGTAACTGTTAATAGTACAATGGGCCCTATCTTGTTTATTACTGCAGCCGTCCATATCTCTACTTGTGTTGCAATTGGTCCTTTCCCAGTTATCACTGCACCTGACCCTGCTCCTGTTTATATCATTAGGTCTTGCGCCAGTTATTACCACATTAGGCCATGCTTCTGTGGACACTCCATTTAACCCTTTTCCAGTTTGCACTGTAGTACAACCATGTTTTAATTTATATTTCACTGCACCTTGTGTTTCGTTATATTACACTGAACTATGCTTCAGTGATCACTGTCTTTGACCTGCTGACCTTGTCTCAGTGATGACTGTACTGGGCCATACGAACATACGAGCATACGAACAAGGAACAGGAGTAGGCCATTCAGGCCCTCGAGTCTGCTCCGCCATTTAATAATATCATGGCTGATCTGATAGTAACATGAAATCTGCATCCCGCCGACCCCTGATAACCTATCACCCCCTTACTTAGCAAGAATCTATCCACCTCTGCCTTAAAAATAGCTCTGCTTCCATTGTTTTTTTAGGAAGAGATTCCCAAAAACTCACGAACCTGAGAATGAAAAAAAATTCGCCTCATCTCCGTTTTACATGGGCGACCCCTTATTTTAAACAGTGACCCCTAGTTCTAGATTCTACCACAAGAGGAAACATCCTCTCCACATCCACCCTGTCAATACCCCTCAGGATCTTATATGTTTCAGTCAAGTCGCCTCTTATGCTTCTAATCCAGAGAAGATATAAGCCTAGTCTGCCCAACCATTCCTCATTAGACAACCGACCCATTCCAAGTATTCGTCTAATAAACCTTCTCTGAACCTTTTACAACACATTTACATCCTTCCTTAAATAAGGCGACCAATACTGTACACAGTACACCAAACATGATCTCACTGGTGCCCTGTATAACTGAAACATAACTTCCATACATTTGTATTCAATTCCCCTCGCAACATATGAAAACATTCTATTAGCTTTCCAAATTACTTACCATTTCTCCTTTTATCTTTCTCTCAGCAATGTATCTGTGTACATAATGCTATCTGCAGTTTAACTTATTAATGCACTGGACCATGCCTCTATATACGCTACAATTGACCTTTCCTCAGTTATTACTGCACTAGACTATGTCTCTATCTCTATTACATTATATGATGCTTCATTTATTAATGCACATAGCTGTGCCTCTATATATACTGCAAATGACAATTTCTGAGCTGCTGTTGCATTGCACAAAGTCTCCGTTTGTAGTAAATTAGGATTTACCTGACAACCAACTTGTGAGAAAAGTTATTGCTCATGGAATTAAAGGGACAGAAGCCATGTGGATACAAAATTAGCTGAAAAAAAGGAAGCAGGGCGTAATGGTCAATGGATGTTTTTCAGGCTGGAGGAAGGTTTGTAGTGCAGTTCCCCAGGGTTCGGTATTGGACCCTTGCTTTTCCTGTTATGTATTCACGATCTAGGCCTTGGTGTGTAGGGGACAATTTGAAAGTTTGTGGATGATACGAAGGTTGGGAGTGTTGTAAACTGCCAGGAGAACGGTGTGGAACTTCAAGAGGACACAGACAAGTTGGTGGAGTGGACAGATAGGTGGCAGATGAAGTTCAATGTGGAGAAGTGTGAGGTGATGCACTTTGGTAGGAGGAACATGGACAGACAATATAAAATAAGGCGTGGAGTTTTGAAAGGAGTGCAGGAGCAGAAAGACTTTGGTGTGTATATGCATAGAACATCAAAAGTGGCAGGACAGGTGGGGAGAGCAGTTACTAAAGCATATAGTGTCCTGGGCTCTATTAATAGGGGCATAGAGTACCCCAGGGAGGTTATGCGGAATTTATATAAGGCCCTCGTTAGAAATCACCTGGAATATTGTGCACCGTCCTTGGTACCATATTAAAGGAAGGATGTGAACATATTGGAGAGAGTGCTGAAGAGGTTTACAAGAATATTCCCAGGGATGAGAAACTTCAGTTATCAAGGTAGATTGGAGAAGTTGGGAATGTGTTCCATGGAGGGGAGAAGGCTGAGAGAAGATTTGATTGAAGTTTTAAAAATCATGAGTGGGCTGGACAGAGTAGAGAGGGAGAAGCTGTTCCCATTCGTAAAAGGATAAAGAACGAGAGGGCACAGGTTTAATGTGATTTGCAAAAGAAGCAAATGTGATGTGAGAAAAAGCTTTTTCACACAACGAGTGGTTTGGGTCTGGAATACACTGCCTGGAAGTGTGAGGGAGGCAGGTTCAATTGAGGCATTCAAGAGGGCATTAAATGATTATTTGAATAGAAACAAAGTGCACGGGTGCGGAGAAAAGCCAGGGCAATGGCACTAGGTCAGAATGCTCATTTGGAGAGCCGATGCAGACAAGATGGGTCAAATGGCCTCATTCTGTGCCATTAAAGTTCTGTGATTCTATGATCCTATGATATTACTGTATTAGGCTGCTTCATTCATTATTGTACTCTTCTATGTCTCACCTTATATTATAAAGGTCCAATCCCATTTATTAATGCAATAGACCAAGTATCAGTTATTACTGCACTATAACAGGTCTCTGCTAACTGGATAGAGCTGGAGAGAGAGCCAGGTGGTAGGTGGGTGTTAATTTTTAAAATGTTATAATATCCTGTAGGTAAAAAGGTTTTGGAAGAATATATTTAGTCTTGTGACTAACTATGATACATTGTGTGCAATTTCTAATTGCTCTAGTGTGATGTGTGTAATGTTTGTGTTGAAAGGTTGGGGTGAATCCTGTAACATTCCCTTCATCAATGAGATTGAGGAATAGAAATAAAAGTGAACCACATTTCACTGCACATTGTACAACTTAGTCACAAACTGCATTGTGTTGGAGATGAATAATCCATACTTGAGTTGATCAGTGGCAATTGCTCACAGTTTTCTTTAATTTCCAGACACTTTTCACTTTTCCAATAGGAATTTCTGTTTGCTTTTGGCGTGGCCACTGATTGTGAGAGACAGGGTCTGAAGCCGCAACCTCAGGCGAATGGGCAGCCTCAGGCTCCGAATAACCATTGTTCTTGTGTGTGTCACTGTTGTGTGTGTGTCTGTATGTGTGTGTGTCTGTGTGTGTGTGTCTGTGTCACTGTTTGTCTGTCTGCGTGGCTGTGTGTGCGCATTTGTCTGTGTGTGTGGCTGTGTGTGTGAATGTGTGCAGCTGTATGTATCTAGATCATATCATGCTTCATTGCTTGCAAAAGATATTATAATTATTTTTTTTAGCACGTTACGATAGTTTATTGAGAATATATCTATATGCTGCCTATGCTGTCGTTAATATTTATCGGTAATGCATTGTCTTGAGTGCTCTGGAAAGTAATGTCAAGCTGGACATTCCGTTGTCAAGGAAAATATACATCTTTCAAAAGACTCACTGAACTTCTTCCCTCTCTTCCTCTGTCTCAGACTACACCTAAATCAGTTAACCTCTATTCCCTCTCTCAGACTTCACTTAACTCACTTACACAGACTCACAAGGGCCGGATCTGGCAGCTATGAGGAACCAATGTTTAAATCTTTTGCTTAAGGCACATTATCACTGAAAAGATTAAGCGTCAAAACCTCATTAGAGGAAAATTCAGTGCCATAAAGACACCAGCTCACTCACTTAACCTCTCTCCTCTCTTTCTCTCAGGCAGCACCAAACCCTCTTAAAACTTTCCATTTTAGAATAACCCCCTGTGAGCGGTATTATTGTTTTAATTTCCCCACTTTTCTCCCAGTGATAAACTTCAGTCCATCTCGTAACCAAAATAATCTAATTTATTTAATTGTTTAAATTGGGAATGGAGGTGAATGCAATGCTAAGACCGGCAGCACTCTGTTTGGTTGTTCTTGATGCTGTAAGAGTGAGTTCACCCTCACAGGCAGGAAGACTGTTCACGGTGATAACATGGAACTGACGCCTGCTGTTTCATTCTCAGGTAACACAACTTCCTGTTTCTCTGCTGCCGGTTCCAAACCGCACATCTCACTTCTGAGCAGAAAATAAATCCAGGGGCCACAATCTGGTGAGAACATCTGTCAAGGCGGCCTATATCTGGCCACAGAGTCAGGGCAGAGTCACACAGATCACATTGCGGTGACATTTACAAATGAGCCTGTGTGATCCGTTTAGAGCTTCCATTTCCAGGACATAACTGGATGGTCAGTCACTGAGCTCCCGCGAGTCCCTGAAGCGGGGAAATGAGATCTTGCGACCTTTCATTTTTCGTTGTCATGCTCCACCACCCGCCCCCACTCTAACTCCCCCTCCACACCCCACCAACACCGCATCCCAACACCACTCGCCCCCCCGCCCCACCGCCACCCGCCACGCACACACACTCCCTGCACATACTCTTTCCCTCCAAATTTGTTTCCTCTGTTTCTCTGCAACATTCCATCTCCCCTTTTCATTTTAAGTCTCCTTCCCTTCGTTGTATCTCTGTCTATCTCTCTAGTGTATCCCTCTCCACCTCTCTGTGTGTCTGTTAAATAGAAGCGTTCAAAATCATGAAAGTTTTGATAGTGTGAATAAAGAGAGACTATTTCAAATGGTAGGAGGGTCGGTAACCAGGGGAAGCAAATATACTTTATTGAACAGGAAGACAGGAGGGTAATTGTTTATTTTTTTAACACGGCGAGTTGTTCTGAACTGGAAACACAGCTTGAAAGGGTGATGGAATTAGATTCATAGTAACTTTGTAAAATGAATTCGATAAATACTTGAAGGGGTTAAAATTTGAAAGATGACAGGGAATGGGGCCAATTGAACGGCTCATCGATATCATTGTCCCAGCACCTTTCCTATATCTACCTCTGTCCTTCATTGAGCCCAAATAAAATGCAATAATTACACAGCTTTCGTCTTCTGCTAATCCTGTCTTTTGACAGCGCTTGAGTGTGTGTGTGTCGATAATTGCCAGAGATCATTCAGAAGTTCACTAGTGTTTACAAACCACTACTTTGAACAAAATAATAACATTGAATAGAGCTCGTTTAGTAGAAAGCACAATTATCTTTAACATTTACGGCTCTGATTTTTCCTCTGGTGAGGTTTTGGTGTTCAATCCTTTCAGTCATCATGTGCCTCAAGCTGAAGGTTTAAACATTGGTTTCGACAAGCTGCCGGGTCCGGCCCTTGCGTGTCTGTGTAAATGGAAATCTGTCGGTAAGAATGAGAGGGAGCAGATTATTTTCTGTTCCTCTGACAGATGCAGCATTGACCCTGCAGATATCAGAAATCTCTGAAGTCCGCCATGAGTGTCCTCCCCTTGGGTATAACAGCTCTCAGTCAGATGGAGTCAGTCACACGGGCCTCTGTAATGATGTTTCCGCTCCGTTTTTACCACACAAATCCCTGGGTCACTCACCATAACACAGAAGCCCGCGCTGAGGCCCTAAACATCATTGTTTCCTCACACTTTCACACCCTATTACGGTCAGATGTTTATTAGAACCCCTGCCTCTCTTTATGTAAGATTACCAGCAGCCTCTTGTTATTGACACACTGGAGCCGGCCTCTGTGATTATTATTGGACCAGGCCCTAGTCTGGCCCGGGCCCGGCAGTCAGAACTCCCTTTGCGAATCCAAGGAGGGAGATGTTGTTTGAATTTTTGGAGAGGGCGGGAAGGTGAAAGCAGCAACAATGTCCCAGGAACCTGTCCTTTGCTGGATGGAGAAACTGTCCAGAGTTTCTCTGTCTTTAATTCCTCCTCCTGAGTGTAAGAAAATAATGGATAAAAGAACAGAAAGGCTGACATAAAAACTATCACCGTGAGCACTGGGCGTTATTAAATGGTCAACACTCTGGATCGAGGCTTCAACCCACAACCGTTTGACCCAGGGGTAAAAGTGACGCTAATTCGTCAATGCTGACATGATATATCTCCAGTTCCCATTGCATTGGTACAACGGCAACATATGACAGATGCTAGAAATCTAAAATAAAAACCGATTGTGCTGGAAATCTTCAACAGGTCAGACAGCAGGTGTCGTGTCTGTTTGTTTTCCGGATCGTCATATATCAGTCTTGGGGAAAGTTTGGAGAGGCGGGAGGATTTTGGAGGCTAATTAAAAACCGGCGTTCAGACACACAAACACACTTCCCGTGGTCAACGGAGCTGGGAGTGGGATTTGAACACAGATCTTACAGCTCAAAAGCAGAAGGACCACCAACTGTACCACTCGGGAGTGCAGTGACTGTGGAGAGAAGCAGAGTTAAAGTTTCTAATCGATGACCCCGGTTCTGCTGAAGGGTCATCGCCATGAAACGTTCACTCTGTTTATCGCCACAGATTCTGCCTGACCTGCAGAGTGATTCCAGAATGTAATGTTTTATTTGCTATTACACTAGACTGTGTCAGTGTTATTGCACCAACTCCATCCCATTCATATTGCAGTGGTGCTTGACTCTGTTATTGGGCATTAGGCAAACGATTTGCTATTGTATCAATTGACGCTGCCTCACACACACTATTATATCAGACCCAACTTCAATCTGGGTGGATCAGGTGCTGACTGTGTCGTTATCACACTGGACCCAGTAATGTATTCAGTGATGCACTGCAAACTGCTATCCTCTGTTATCATCAAACATTGTACTAATTACACAGAGCTTTACCGTTTTTAGTCTGTTCCCTATATCCAATCTCATTGTATAAAACGCTGTCTTTGTAATTGTTGCACGAAGAGCCTACATGTCATTAAAATTCTAATGCAAACCTCTCTCATTATTTCTGAAAACTTTGTGCCGATCAGTTTTCAATAATAATCTGATTCTCATATTGTTAATGTTGACCCTGTTTCTGCTAGTGTTTCGCCATGACCTCTTTCAATTGTTATTTTACAAAGTGTTTTTGTTATTATGATCACACAAATATCGGTTCATTCAATGTTATACCAAGTCCTCCCTCTCTCTTATTCCTGAACTAGCCAATTTCTGTTTATTTGACTCCTTGGGCCAATTTGTGTTATCACCGCACTAGCACATGCCTCTGTCTGTACTATACTAGGTATTGTGTCTGTTATTACTTACACTAGCCGATACCTATGTTTATATTACACCATGTCCTGTCTCTGATATTACTGCACGGGCCCATATCCCTGGTTATATAACACCAGGTTTTGTCTCTGTTATTACTTCATTAGTCGATATCTCCTTTTATATTAAACCAGATATTGTCTCTGTTATTAATGCAGTAACCCATATCTCTGCTTATGTTACACCAAGTTCGGTCTCTGTTTTTGCTCGACTAGGCCCTGGTTTATTTTCGTTAAGATTACATTGATTATACAACCTGCAGTTAAACCAATCCGTCCAAACATGATTCGAGTGGTTGTGGTGGAATTTGTGAAGGTAACAGTTGAAAAAGTGGAAATAGAAATAGTGAAAGTCTCTGGAGAGCAACAGGAGTTTCAATCCTTCCCATCAACCGGAATAATACATCGGGGAATTACAGGTGTATTAGTCTCATGTCAGGTGCAGGTAAAGTTTTATTTTTGCCATCACTTGCACACATCATCAGACATTCGAGATTATCAGGAGCTTCTGTGAGATATTGAGGTGATCATTTGTTAATAAACTGCAGGTTATTCTGGATGTGATTTACTCCGCTTTCCAACTGATCACCGGAGACAGATAAAGCACCTTAGAAACGAAATCGTCAGTCTGACATCACTCTATAAACAAATGCGCACAACAGACTGGTTATCAATAAATACTTACAGTATTAAACAATCTACAATTTAAATAAATGCATAGTTTTGGATTTGAACACAATCACTGAAGGCTGGAGAGGACTGAAAGTTAGCACTGGGAGGAATGAAGGGAAATTACTAACAAAAAATTCTCCAAGGAGTGTTATTAGACAATGGGAGATTCAAAATGAATAAGGGACTGTTTCAGAGAGAGAGAGAGAGAGCGGGGGCGGTGGGGGGCGGGAGTTAGATGGTGGATGAAGAGAGAGCGAGAGAGAGAAAGAGAGAGGAAGAAAGGGTGAGATAGAGAGAGAGAGAGAGAAAGAGAGAAGAGGTTCAGTGAGTTAGATGCTGCCTCAGACAGAGAGAGAAGAGATATTCAGTGAATTTGGTGATAGACATGCTCGCCTTAGTAACTAAATGGTCACTATGACATCACTTTCTAAGCAAAAGTACACAACGAAACATGTTAACAATAAATGCTTACAATGTTACATCGTCCGCAGTGACAGGTTGAGTAAAAGTAAATTAAACACTGAAACATTGTGGTGAAGATCATCATTTATCTTTGAGAAACGGCGGTATAAGCAAGAGGCATGATTTTTTTCCATACGGCACAAACAACTGGCCATATCTGATCTATAATTTCTTTGACTAAAACTAAATGAAAATAACTATCAGGTACTGCAAAAAACGGGCCATTCAATACCGCCCGTTTTAGGCCAACGCCAGGGAACAATTCCCACCTCAACATCTTTGCGGAAAATAGTATCTCTCCAACTGACAGTTGGAGACATAGACCACTGCAGTAATCGTAGAGACATGGCCTAGCGTAGAAATAACTGAGGCAGGGTTAGCGCACTAAGCACTGGGTCAATTGATATTAATCCTCTCTCGGGGCTAGAACAGTAATGATTGATCCAGCGCATGGATTAATAACATCCTAGACAGGGCCTGGTGCAGAAATAACTCAGATTGCCTACAATGTAAGATAAACAGAAACATGATCTATTGGAATAAAGACAGGGACAGGGCGAGTGTAATAGAAGGAGATGTATGGACTCGTGCATCAGCAACCAAGACAGGGTTTAGCGTTGTATATACAGATACTGGGTCCAGAGCAGTAATAACTGAGACTTTTCCGCATGTAATACAGCCAGAGATACGGCCGAATTCAGGAACAGCTGAGACGAGGCCGAGCACTGAAATAACTGAGGCAGGAACTGGTGTAATATTATCATAGGCATAATCCATTTCAATATAAATAAAGTCAGGGTCTGGTGCAGGAATGCTGAGACAGGGCCGAGTGCACCAATTATTGATACAGCATCTACAGTAATACAAACGAAGGCTGTGCCTAGTATCAGCAATTATTGAGCAGGATTTAGTGCAGTAATAACAGACTTGGCCTTGTGTAGTATAAACAGAGACGTGGTCTACACAGAAATAACAATGACAGGACCTATTTTAATATAAACAAAGGCAATGTCTAATGAAATATAAACGGAGGCGGAGCCTAGTGTAATATAAACTGAGACAGAGTCTCGTTTAATATAAACTGAGACAGGGTCTAGTGTGATATAAACTGAGACGGGGTCTAATTTAATATATACTGAGGCAGGGTCTAGTGTAATATAAACTGAAACAGGGTCGATTGTAATGTAAACATAGACGTGCTCTAGTGTAATATAAACTGAGACGGGCCCCAGTGTAATATTACC
The DNA here is from genome assembly GCF_964194155.1 of Cetorhinus maximus. Classification (NCBI taxonomy): domain Eukaryota; kingdom Metazoa; phylum Chordata; class Chondrichthyes; order Lamniformes; family Cetorhinidae; genus Cetorhinus; species Cetorhinus maximus. The sequence continues at coordinate 5,930,224 of NC_135901.1, read as the reverse complement.
TGAGACGGGGTCTAATGTAACATAAACTGAGACAGGGCGTAGTTTTATATAAACTGAGATAGGGTCTAACAGAATATAATCAAAAACGTGATCTAGTGTAAGATAAACAGGGGCCTGATGTCGTGGAGTAAAAAGTGAGGCAGTGCCGAGTGCAGTAATGATTGAGACAGTGTCTTGTGTCATATGAACACCGACATGGTCTAGTTCAGTAATAACTGAGGCAGAATCTAGTGAAAGGAAACTGACACGGGGTCTACTGCAGTTTCACCTGACACAGGGCCTTGTCTAAAATAAACTGAGAAAGAGCCAGTGCAATAATTACCAACACAGGGACTGGATTAATATAAATAGAGATGTGGGCAAGTGCAGCAATAATAGAGAGGTACGGTATTATACAATAATAACAGTGACAGGGCATCGTGTGATATAAACAGAGACATAGGCTGGTGCAGCATTAGCCAAGGCATCCCCTAGTTTAGTATAAACGTGACAAAGTCTAGTCGTGCAATAAGAGAGCGTCGTGTCATGTAAACAGGAACGTATTCTGGTTTCGTATAAGCAGAGACAAGCACTAGTGCAGTAACAACTGAGACATGGACTATTATCATATTAGCCAAGACATGGTTTAGTTCAGTGATAACTGAATGTATAGTGTAATATGGCCTTTGTCAGTACATTGACTGAGATTCAGCTATTATAGAAACAACTGAGACACAACCTGTTGTAATATGGTCAGATACATCACTAGTGTAATATATACAGACAAAGGTCAAGTTAAAACGAACAGGGAAATGGTTCAGTGCAGAAATGATTGAGACAGTGCTTGTTTCATCTAATGTCAATATTCACTGTTTCACTGCCATCTACTGGACAGACTCTACTATTGCAGATGTTGTGAAAATGTCGCTTTTTGTTGCTGCTTCCGACTTTAACGATAGAATCATCGAATTCTTACAGCGCAGGAGGATGCCATTCGGCCAGTCCTGTCCGTGCTAACCCTCTGAAGGAGTAATTGACCTAGTGCCACTGCTTTCTCCGTAGTCCAGCATTTTTTTCCTTTTCAGATAAGGTTCTAGTTTCGTTTTGAAAGCATCAATTGTACCTCAATCCACCACACTGTCAGGCAGTGCATTCCAGATGCTAACCACTCAGTTCGTGTAAAGTTTTCCTCTTATCTCCATTGCTTCTTCTCCAGGTTACTTTAAACATGAGCTGCCTGGTTCTCAATCCTTCCACCAATGAGAACAATTTCTCCCTATTTACTCTGCCCAGACCCTTCATGGTTTTTAATATCCCGATCAAATCTCCTCTAAACTTTCTCTCCTCAAACGAGATTAAAGCCAACTGCTCCACTCTTTATGTATAACTGGAGTTCGTCATCCCTGGAAGAATTTCCACGAATCTTTCCTGTGTCCTCTCTCTCATGCCTTCAAATTCTTCCTAAAGTGTGGTGCCCGCAATTGGATGCAATTCGCCAGTTGAGGCCTAACCAGTGTGTCATACACGTTTAACATAACCTCTTTGCTTTTATACGCTTTTCCTCTATTAATAAAGTGCAGGATGTTGCATGCTTTATTAACCGCGCTCCTTCGACTTGCCCTAACACCTTCAATAATTTATACACATAAACATCCAGGTCACTCGGCTCCTGCAGCCCCTTTGAAATCGTACCCTTTCTTTTATATTGTCTCTCTGCGTTCTTCCGACCAAACTGAACCACTTCTCGCCTTCTCTGCGTTAAATTTCATCTGTGATTTGTCCGACCTTTCCACCAACCTCTCGATGTCTGTTTGAAGTTCTAAACTATGCTCCTCATGGCCCGCAATGCTTCCACATTTCGCATCGTCCGTATATTTTGACATTGTGCCCTGTCCACCAAGGCCCAGTTTATGAATAAATATTATGAAAAGTAGGCGTTGTAGCACTGACCGTTGTGGAACTTCATTATAACCCTTCCCCGAGTCCGAAACTCAAACGTTCAAAACTACTCTTTGTTTCCTGGCACTCAGCCAGTTCCCAATCCATGATGTTACCGTCCATTTTATTCCAGTGAGCTCCAACTTTGCTCACAAGTCTGTTGTGTGGCACTTCATCAAATGTCTTTCGGAGACCATGTAAACCACGTCAAAAGCATTACCCTCATCAACCATCGCTGCTCTGTCATCAAAAAACTCAAACAAGTTAGTTAAATATGATTTTCCCTTAACAGATCCACGCTGGCATAATGTATCAAGAAACCACTTCTACTGATGTATCGGCTCATTACCTCCTGTGAGAACTCCTAATACTTATGGTGCAACTGTGGCAGATTAACGTGGCTGATTTGCGCACTTAAAGGTCACGAGAAGAGCAAAGTGTCTCAAATCATATTGATTAATTCTTGACGATCTTGTTTCAACCGAAGAAACTCTTTCGAGTTATCAACAGTCACAAATTGCAACTCTTTCGAGTACAATCACAGTTCTTGGTTTCCGGGAGTGGGACATGAACCCACAACCCTCTGATTCAAAGGCGAGGGTGCTATGAACTGAGCCACAGCTGACCAAGGCGCATATTGTGGGAATGATGGGAACTTTAATGACCAACTCAACCAGTGTGAAGTGGGGAGAGATTTTTTTCTTCATGGAACCACCTGAAATGTGGTGGCGGTGATTTTCTCCGATTCTTCAGGTGCTCCAGAGCCTCCGAGGGCGGGGTGGGGGGGTGCTGCGGGATGTGTGGTGGGGCTGGTGCGAGTGCATGAGATAAATTCGATAGTTTTTTTTTAAATGCTGGTACAATCCTGAGGGACTGAATGACCTCCTTCCCAGCCGGGAGCACGGGTTCATTCTAGAAGTCTATGACTTATTGGCTCAATCCAACACTTTTCATTTTGCACCTATACTTCATAAAAAGGAAAAGGAAAAAAAAATAATATATATATATATTACAGCGCTTTTCACGATCACCGGAACTCTCCGAGTGTTTTACAACCAAAAATGCACTTATGATGTGTATTCACAGTTGTAATGTAGGAAACACCACAGCCTGTTTGAACAAATCTTTTATTTTGCCAATATATATTATAATTTAATTTTAAAAATCTCTAAAAGCCTTAGTGGACTCTTCACCTCTGAAGACAGTTCACTCATCTTCTCATAATTATTACAAATTGAAAACCTTTGTGATGGCGTGACCACGTTTCCCTTGTGGATTTGGTCCACATGGCCACATATCATCTGCTACGCCATAACACATGGATCTGGAACTATCTCTCCATTTGTCTGTCACTGTTTCTGTTAGTTGGCACAGCGACAGTTACTCCTGATAGTGGGACATTGAACATGAACGGCAATGTGCACAGAGCAGGTAGTTATCCTCGTTAAAGGTAGAGATCCTCTTCTGCAATGAGGGAGGATCAATTGTGTATTAAGGAACTCTGTGCTGTTTACCTAAAATCATTTCCCCAATATAATATTAATGACTATATTAATAACAATATTAATAATTCATTTTGCCGTAGTTTTGAACATTCGCAAAGGGTTTCAAGGTCTAAATTCAGAGCAGAAATTTGGGTGGAAAGGTAATTACTGAATATTCCCACTTTGATTCCACGTTGGAGGCTTCATATCACAACACCATTTCCCTCCGATCCTAAAACGTCTCACAATGCAACTGCAACCGTATGAAAAACATGAGCTTGGATTCATATTGTCCCATAGAGCACTGACCCTGTGTTCATGTTCAAAACTGTGATTCAAATCACTTCAGCCACTTCACCGACTCAGTTCTGTCCAGTTCATGCACCATGTCCGATCTAACCAGAATCTCCATCGCGGCGATCCTGAGCGCATCTCATCGGAGTAATGACATCACCCATCCAACTCGTGAAGAATTGATTCTCTGCACGAATGTACTGAATGGAAAGCTTCTCGGGAGTGTGGTTAAAGGGGTTAAGGGCTTTTGAATTTGCGACAACAATCTGTAATACCCATCGGATATGTTTCATTGTGAAAATGGTTTTCAATCAATATTTTGCGTAAAGAAAGTCACAGTTCATGCACGTTTTTCCCGTGGTGTTCAGAATGGTGTGACTGCACCAGGATCACAGAGCAGCAAGAAATTACCAGGGAAATGTGAAAAAAAATGTATGTATTCAACCATCTGCTATGTTTCTGCTGCGATTGAAGTAATTCGTTTGAGGATATGCTGAGTGTTGTAGGTGAAAAGGCCGCAGGTTGCACATGTTATAATTCCTGTTTCTCATCACAGTCATGAAACCGCTTTCTAACTTTGAGATGAAGATTCAGCATCACCAGAAAAGGATCATCAGGCACTGATCAGGTAGGGATATCTCCAGGTTGCACTTGGTGACGTTCAGCTCGTCAGCTGTCAACAGTCAAGGAATTGGAATGATCCAGAAAATCGGGAAGGACTGAAAGCACCAGACAGACACAAATGGAATAAAGGACCTGCTGTAAGTTATGGAGCAGTCAATCGTAAAGGTGAAAATGTCAGGCACATCCATCCACACTCCACCGATCCATTCATCCAGCTGAAGAAGAGTCATACAGACTCTAAACCGTTAACACTCGTTCTCTCTCCACAAATACTGTCAGACCTGCTGAGCTTTTCCAGCATTTTCTGTTTTTACATCCGCCCATGCATCCATCTCTCCAACCCCCGATCTGTCCATCTGTCCATCACTCCATCCGTCCATTCCTCCATCCGCCTATCTATCCATCCACCCACACACCCATCTGCCAATTTATCTATCTATCTATCTATCTATCTATCTATCTATCTATCTATCTATCTATCTATCTATCTATCTATCTATCTATCTATCTATCTATCTATCTATCTATCTATCTATCTATCTATCTATCTATCTATCTATCTATCTATCTATCTATCTATCTATCTATCTATCTATCTATCTATCTATCTATCTATCTATCTATCTATCTATCTATCTATCTATCTATCTATCTATCTATCTATCTATCCATCCATCTATCCATCTATCCATCCATCTATCTATCTATCTATCTATCTATCTATCTATCTATCTATCTATCTATCTATCTATCTATCTATCTATCTATCTATCTATCTATCTATCTATCTATCTATCTATCTATCTATCTATCTATCTATCTATCTATCTATCTATCTATCTATCTATCTATCTATCTATCTATCTATCCCGCCATCTATATATTAATTCGTCTATTCGTTATCTGTTGTTCATTACGTTTCCATGGTTAACCATGAAATAATTTCTGCAGGAGTGAGTACTGGAGGTTCAGTCGGACAGTGGTCAACAGAAGCCCAATAACTGGAAGGAATCTCGATGAGCATAAATTGCATCTATTCAACTTCCGATGTGAATTATTTTTTGCAGCTTCATCGTCAAAACCAGAACCCGGCTGCAGCTTTCGTAATTCGGGCACATTCTTGTGGAAAGAACATTAAAGGTCGATTTTCAGTCATTCGAACAATACCCAAGACTATACCTGCTTTCACCTTGTTTGCGCTTCAGGTCGCTGACAACCCCGTGTATTACTGTGTGCTGAGACCCTCAGTGAGAAAGGCCTCGGGGCAACTCGCACCGTTCCCGTGTTTTGTGAGATCAGTGAAAATAAGATTCATTAAGTTCGGCCACCAGGTGGCGCATCAGGCCGTGGATTCCCACCTCCTGACATACTTCCTTAAAAATACTTGAGGAGAAATGGCGTTTGATCTCGTATTTACGCCCATTAGTGTGACGTTTCCTTAGAGACCCATAATTGGGAAGTTTATTTCAGTGTTAATCAACAGCCCAGCTCCAGTACATTGGGATGGGATGCCCAGTTGTTCTGTTCCCCACGACAGATTCAGCCCCTTGTTTTAACTGATTTCAACTATGAAGGTATCTGTAATTACAGACTAATACAACAATTCCCTAATTCCTGTCGCCAGACTGTTTTCCCCAGATTTGAAATGACTATGAACGTAACGCAGTCCTGACAGACCGGCAGAATTATATAATTTCTGTTGAGCGCATTAGTCTTGAATTCAGCTCATTATTGATAGATTTTACGAGTGACAACAGTGCCTGCGGCCGCCTCCCCCGTAGTTCTGTTTGTTTCTCTCGTTCTGACCTTCCTTGCCTTTTCTGTGATTTGGAAAGTTGTTTTCCACTGTTCCTGGTTTGACGTTGGTTGGATCAACAGTACAGTGCGCCGGGGATCTGCACTTCTGCCCTGACAGAGGATTTGGCGGACTGTAGAGTTACAGACTCAGTGAGCATCATGGGGAATTGCATCATACCCGGTCCTCGTCATTATATCACTTCTTAGTAAGTATTTCCTTCCCAGAAAAAATCCGTTCTCCCCCTGACTGTTGTAACCCACATGTTATTAATTGTAAGGTGATGCTGCTGATGATGAAGCTACTTGAAATGATGGTGATGATGATAATGATGACATCTACCCAACTACTTTATGTTAGGATGGAGCCATCCAGACACAGTGGTCGAGTCGGTTGCTGAAATGATGCCGAAGCTGAAATGATGCCGAAGACGGCAGTAACACCACGTGATCTGCATCTTGAAACCATATCTCCATAACCATACAAGAGTCATACGGACTCGAAACGTTAGCTGTATTCCTCTCCGCAGATGCTGTCAGACCTGCTGCGCTTTTCCAGCAATTTTTATTTTTGCTCCATGACCATTTCTTTTGGAATAGTCAGCAGCCCGGGCAACATCCTCAGCTCCCGATTAATCTGATCGGTGAAAATGAAAACAAGAAGACAGACATTGTTGGTCAATTCTCTTCTATATTTAACAGAACTACCTAGATAACGGAGCTGAGGCTCTGAACTGCGACACAGCCGAGTATTTCTGTGCACAAGCCCCACGGCAGAGATACGGCGGATCCCGGTCAAAATGCCAGAACGAGCGGCTCAGTTAATGCTCAGCAGAGGGCGCTCGAACACCGGGAAACAAGGGCAAATATTCAGCCTTAGTGTCAGATTCAGGCAGAGCTTCCTTAAAGGAGCAAGAAAACCGCAACATTCTGTTGGGCCATGACCTCCGAGCTCCAAGGCCGTGTAAGTGGAGGATACACCAAAGATGCGCCGGGAAACACCCCGCCCGGAGTTCCCAGGCAAGAGTTGCACGGCAATTGTCCGGGAAGTGGAAACTTCCTATGGGCAATTGCACTGAACTGGGAACAAACAGAAAATACAATTTACATTGCAAACTTCGAATGGTTCCGACTGTCCTACATCAAGAGTTGCACAGAAAAAGTTAGAATTAAAACCACTTCTAGCTTCTGGGTAACTTTGTACAGAGCCACATCGACGCCCACGAGTCTCCTTCCACAACCCGAATTCCCAGGGACTCCCCCCACCTCTCAGACTCCAGCTCCCCCCACGGGACACCCCCAACCCCCGAAACCCCAGGGGACTCCCTGCACCTCACAACTACTCTCAGCCGCCCAAACCCAGCTCCTTATATAAAGAAAGTCCAGCGAATTCAGTAAATAGACGGAGAATTTCTCACCGCCTGGCAGCGGGGGATCCTGTGGATTGTAAACAGAAGAGGGAGACAGGGAGAAAGAAGCATGAATAAAAGCAGAAGTGATATAAATAAATCGAGTTTACAAATCCAGGCAGAAAGCAGAAAAGGAGAGAGCGGGTTAAAATTATTGAATCGTGCAATGGCAGTGATTGAAAGGAAGATCTGAACATTGTCCCTGTGCACTCGAGTGCCGCCTGCTCCACAGTACATCAACCCCACACTTTATACCGAGTGTTTAAAACCTGAACAATATTCCGGTGTCGGTGAGTGAAACCCCCTCCTTCCGCCTCCGCCTCCACCATCACCGTGGTATATCGGCTCAGTACCTGTCTGGCCTCAATGGTTAAAGACCTGAAAGATTTACCTGTGAAGATCAGCGAATGAGGTCCCCATGGTGAATAATTTCAGTGCCGTCTGCTCTCACTAGTTAAAGATTTGAAACATTGAGCTGTGACAGGCGAATGTGTACCTCGTCTACAGATTATCCCTGTGTCTGTCTGTATGCTCTCAGACACCTACACAATGCCGAATATAAAGTTGAGACGAAGAACGATGGGCGATGCATAGGGAGTTTAATAAAAATGAGACTCAGTATGGTGATAATGCAGTGAAACACTAACAGAGGGACATAAATGAAGGTGAGATTGATTACATTGAGTGGTAGAGAGATATATTAACAGATAGAGGTGTTTAATGCTGAGGTGAGGACAGTTAGTGGTACAAATCGAGAGTAGCAGAAGGTTATTGATGCAGAAATGTATTTATAAATATAAAGGCACAGAAAGTAAACAGTTGATAATGGCTATTCTCCGATATGACACTTGGTGCAGTGAACTGCGGGAAAGGGGTCATCACTGCCCTGTATAATACAAATGGACAAGAGGGACTAGCACTGACTGAAGTTCTGGGACGCACACACAGTCTGTAGTCTCCTCAGTGAAACCAGAAAGCATGAAAATTGGAGAATCCTGGAGATTTTAATCAGGAAAATGGGGATGACGCTAAAGGAAACAATGGGAAACAAAGGCAAACATTAGCACACAGCTAACAGAAAAAAACTGCAAGTTAAAATAAAACAAACTTGTGGTATAGGAATCTGAGCACCTTTATTGTGACTTGAGTGTTGGCCACCTCAGTACATGAGCTCAGTGCCTGGTTGTACACAGTTACTCAAGGATGAAGCAATACTCATTTATTAGTGCACGGTACAATCCCTCTGTTTATATTAAACCAGAGGTCACCTCATTTATTACTGCACTGGGCTGTTACACTAGATGATGTCTCAGCTATTACTGCATTAGATATGCCTACACTTATGTTAGACGAGACCCTATTTTTGTTATTACTGACTACAACATTTTAATGCTTATGTTTATATTACACTAGACACTGCCCTAATCGAACTACACGAGACCACATCTCACTTTATATTGCATTCGTTCCTTTTTTCAGTTATTTGCAATAGATTGCATCTCTGTCAATGTGATCCTCGGTCATATCTCAGTTCTTACTGCAAGAGGTCATCTCCATTAGTGTTAGTCCCAGTATTACACAAGATAATGTCACTCTTTATATTACAATAGCCTGTGTCTCTGTTGACGGTACATGAGACCCAATCTCATTTACTGCGGCATTACACATGCCTCTGCTTGCATTACGCTGGAGCATGCCTGAATTACTACTGCTTAAAAAGGCTTTGAAGTGTTCGATCAGCCATGATTGTATTGAATGGCGGAACAGGCTCGACGGGCTGAATGGCCTTCTCCTGTTCGAATGTTCCTATGCTTCCAGATCCCGTACTATTGACATTATTCCGAAGCAGACACTAGCCACCTGGCCAAGTAATGTAACGAGCTGCTACTTAGTCTTTGTGTATGTTGTGTACATCTGCCAGGATATTGGTAATGTCACTGGACTCCCTCATATTGTAACCTGGCCCCCAGTTGCCGGGCCAGGAAAGATGCCGAGTCTGAGGCGCCGACCTTCAGATCAGAAGTCTAACTGAGGTCCCGCCAGTCCGTTCAGGGCGATGTTAAACAATGTCCGGAATATTGGAATAGGAGCGGGGCGGGGGGATTCTCCTGGTGCCCTGGGCCCACATTCCACCTTTAACAAACACCACCCAATACAAACACATGCACCAACCTCCCAGTTCATTACTGTGGGGAAAGGAAGGCGGCAGCACAACTGGCAGAAAGAAAAGCTCCCCTCCCCCACCCCTGTACACCAGAGTATTGTGGGAGGGGCTTTCACATCCGGATCACAATCCAAATGGAGAGTCAGAAAATTGCAGCCTCCTTTTATAAAACTGTCTCTTATTCACACAACACTTAGCCAGCGACCCGGGAACCGTGCTGCCCATCAATAATCTCAGCGGATCTGCCCTGTGCAAATCAACTCGATCCCCCTAAAGTATTTCAGTCCAGCTCTGAGGTCCGGTCTCCCAATGCAGTCCAGGGCTGCAGTCTCCTACTCCCCGTCATATAAACCCTCAGCTCCAGGCAGCAGAACGATGGGAATCCTTCTTGTTTTCATCCTGTGTGTCTGTTTACCCCGTGAGTACCGATCAAACAAACCGACATTGTGTGGATTTAATATAAAGCTGCCCGAGTCCATCCCAATTACAGACACTGTCTGGGGTTTTAACCCCGTTCTGTGGTTCGGCTCCGATGGTCCATTAAACTCTCTCTGTTTAATTTCCAGGCTCCTTCAGTCAGTCAGTGACACAGACCCCGGCAGCGGTGACCAGGAAGGAGTGTCAGTCACTCACCATCACCTGTGTTTTCTCCGGTGCTTCGTGGTATTATTTCCAAACGGGACATTTCTTCAAACAACCCCAGACCGGGACAGAGTGGGAGCGGATCTCCAGCGGGGGGAGATTTGTTGTATCGGTGAATAAAGCAGAAAATACATTTTCGCTGGAAATTCGGGATGTGAGAGTTGAAGACACCGCCACCTATTACTGTAAAGCTGAGTATGATACACACACAGTGATGGGCCTCGGCTTCCCGCGATACAAAAACTCTCACTGCAGATTATCACAGAAACAAATGAAAAAGCGGAGTTAATCTGCAGTTAAACCCCCATCAGTTCTGCCTCACACCGTCTGCCCCACAGTCTAGTTTAGAATGAGATTGGATTATTGCCGTTAACATCTTGAGTTTTATAAATGCCCAGTGTGAGCGGATGGTGATATCTTTCCCGGGATTGGTGTCAGTGAATGGGGATTGGGAATGACTGATCCCAGTTACAAACCCCTAACACCAGATGTGACCCCGGTCTAATAGCTGGAACCGGGAACCGCAGTTCCCGCTGTTTAACTAATGTCCCCACATCTCACCAAGTACCCGGGGGATTTTATACTGACTTGTAACACTGTGTTATTTTGGGACAGTCACAGTAGGAGAGACCCGAGCAAATACTTCTGTCCGATCACAATATAAATTCTCGGGACCCAGATAATGAATTGTCGGGTTCATGTTATTGTCGCTGGAATCTGGTTAAATTTCATTGTAATTTCCACCGTTCAGTTATTTTTCTTTGATATTTTTCTCGGTTTATATGAAGCGAACATCTCGTTCCGGGAACCATTTACTCTGAGCTCAGGGCCTCACAAAGAACAGTTTGAACCGACAGAGACTTTGAAACATTCAATAATTTTTATTTATTTAAACCCTCTGAATAATTGGGCAGTCTCTACTGTCTGATGATGATTTCCCGGCAGGTTGAAGAGTCGGTGGTTGTTGTACCTGGGAGACTGAGAGCGGTGTCACTGTGGTGGTTTACTGATTATGCGGATGGATCCGGGACGGTGGTGACTGTCACAGCCGGTAAGTAGCTCCAAACCTCGCCGGGTTACAGACTATCTCGGGTAATGTTCATCGTCAGTTTATTATTGATACCAGTGGAGTTTGGGGGAATGTGGGAGTTGACGGAATCTGGACCATTATTGGTTTAACGGGTACATCGGAGACAACATCAACATCACGGACTCTCACACTCTGAATCGCTTTTAATGAGCGGAGATGGTCGGCAATCCAGACTCCACTCCCGGTGTTAACTGTGACCGAGGGAGCTCTGTCTGTCCCTTGGAGCCCGGGAGCGGGGTCACAGAGCTCTCTCCTGGGCAGCAGATTGTAGTCCGAGCCGCGCAATGTGAATCAGAAACCGAGTGAATAAACTCAACACAACTGCGGCCAGTTCGGATACCTGCAGTTCAATACCTGACCTGGGAGAAAAACAGGCGAGTGACACAAGGGACTTCAGATATAAGAGATCCTGATGTGGGTCCAGATGGAATTTTATTATTGGACAATCAGTGACTGAAATTAGTGACATTGCTCCCCCCCCCATTTCTTTCAATTGTCTTCAACCAATCACTTTCCTCCTTTCCCGCCCTCAGACCGAGATGTGAAAGTTTGGAACTGCAGACACTTCTCTATATTGACTGTAAATCTTTGAGTGATGGGATTGCTGTAATTTATCTGCATCCCTGATTACTGTGAAATAAGCAACACAGTGCAGTGAGAGAGTGAGGATGATGCATTAATCTTATAAAGGAGAACAGAAACATAAGGAAACAATTATAAACTAGGAGAATGCTCATTTGGAACCAGCAAGAAAAAAAAAATCGAAAGGGAGAGAAGGATTGGATGATTTCTGACCCCAGGATGCGTGAGGTTTATGAGTGAAAGACTGAAATGGACTCCAGTCTGGAATTCTGTGTAAAGTTTTGGCCTACTTACTGAAGAGAGATCAATCTGCATTGGAAGGAGTGCAGCAAAGGTTTATCAGACTGATTCCTGAGATGGAGTGATTGTCCAATGGGAAGAGATTTAGTCGTCTCGGTCTATAGTTCCTCGAGTTTAGAAGAATGAGAGGTGAACTCATGAAAACATATAATATTCTGAAGGGCTTTGACAGGGCAGATTCTGGCTCGGAGTTTCCCCAGACTGAGGAGTATAGAACTCGGCGTCACAGCTTCAGAATAAAGTTTCATCCATTAGAACTGAGAAGGAAAAAATATCTTCTGTAGAACCATTGTTGTTAATCTGTGGCATTCTGTAACTCAGAGAGCGGTGGATGTTCATAATCTATGTCCATTCAAGACAATATTCGATAGGTTTTCGGACACTAAACGGAACAGGGGATATGGGGAGAATGCGGGAATGTGTTGTTGAAGTTGTAAATCAGCCAGGATATTACTGAATGGCTGAACGGGTTTAAATGGTGATATCGGGGCTCCTGCTTCTGTTGATTCGATTCTCTACTTTGATGAAACAAGAAATCAGCAACAATCCACATCTCTTGGGAAGATTGAACAGGCTGGGTCTCTTTTTTCCGGAAAAAAGAACCACAAGGAGAATCCATAGAATGTTTTACAATAATGAACGGTTTTAATGTGGATAAATTGTTCATTTGTGGCTGAGTCCAAAGCAATAGCCGTCAACATATGACAGTCATTAACAGAACAAATAAAACATTTAAGGCAAATGAATTTAAACAAAGGCAGGTCAGAATGTGGAACTTGCTGCCACAGGGAGAGGTTGGAGTTGGCATTGATATATTTATTGAAACACTTGAAAACACAGGAGGGAGAACGGAACAGACCAACACAGGGAGCTGGATGTAAATGGTCAATCAGATTTCTGGTGGGGTGCGGCTGGAATTGATGATATACACAGGCTGACTGGCGCATTCCTCTTCTGTATTCTTCTTCCTCTATAATGTAAAATTAAGAGAAAACTCCACCCAGTGAACCCGGGATAGAATCAGTTAACGTGCGGAAAGAATTGAAATTGTCAGAGAGCCAGAAGAGGCAGTTCCCAGTGAGTAACAGTAAAACCACTGCGGAAATTGAACAGACTGAACCCAACCGACAACTGAGAGACTTTGGGGCAAGTTCCCACGATTGCAGAAAGCACAAACAACACAAAGAAAATGTGAAATAAAGGGAACGTGAAATTAGAGAAATAAGATGAAATTAATTGTACATATTTGAAATTAAGCTGAACTGGAGAAAATAGGACACTATTGATAGAACATGGAGAAATACAGCAAAAGGCAGAGAGAATTTCCCGAGTAGTTTTAAACCGCAGTAAATGATTGACCTTTGACCACTGGTTCTCACTCTCTGTTTTGCCCAATCGGTGCTGATGATTCCCATCAGTTTGTGTTGGATTTTGCTGTGCGCAGTGATGCCACACAGCTGTGTTTCTCTCCAACAAACATGTTTTTTTTTTGGAAACTGGTTGCCTCGCTGAACATAAAATGCTCCCTCGGGTTTGTGTCTCACCAAGGAAAATAGAAACGGGAATGTAATATAATTCATAGAATTATCCAGCACGGAATGATGACATTCGGCCCCTCGTGTAGGTGCTGACCCTTTAAAAGTGCAATCCAATTTTTCCCACTGCCCATGAATTTTCTCCAACGCTCTATATTTGTATTTACATTTCCAGCACAGATCCATTACCCGTTTGAAAGTTACAATGGAATCTGTTCCCAACACCGATTCAGACAGTGCAGTCCTAATCGGAAGAGTTCGCCATGTAAACTAAAATATCACCTCATTCCCCACTTGATCATATTTTCATAAGAGTGAACATGGTTCAAACAGGCTTCCAGCAAATAAAATTACTTCAAAAAGCAGAGCTATTCACGTGGATGACATATTTACCTGGACAAACAGAGGTTAAACAAAAATAAAATGTTCATTTTTTTTGTCCTCCAGATTCCAGTTCCATAATTTCCCGGAATCCGCCTCTACAAACCTCTCCTGCCGGTGACACCGTTACTTTAAGATGTGAATATTCAGGGTTCTGTCAGTACACAGTACACTGGTACCGTCAGTCCCCAGGACAGGCTCCGGAATATCTGCTTCAGAGACACACTTCAGGAGAGGAGAATAAAGAAAACGTTGCTGGGGGGAGAATTTCTGCTTCTGTCGATTCTGCCAAGAAAATCGGCTGGTTAAATATCTCCAAACTACAACTGAGCGACTCCGCTGTGTATTACTGTGACCTGAGTCGGCGCACAGCACAGTGATACAGAACACGCAGAGAGCCGTACAAAAACCTGAACATGGTGGGATTACAGACACACAGTGATACAGAGCACGGGGAGAGCTGTACAAAAACCTGCACATGGTGGGATTACAGACACACAGTGATACAGAGCACGGAGAGAGCTGTACAAAAACCTGAACATGGTGGGATTACAGACACACAGTGATACAGAGCACGGGGAGAGCTGTACAAAAACCTGCACATGGTGGGATTACAGACACACAGTGATACAGAGCACGGAGAGAGCTGTACAAAAACCTGAACATGGTGGGATTACAGACACACAGTGATACAGAGCACGGAGAGAGCTGTCCAAAAACCTGAACATGGTGGTTGCACACAAACAGGTGAGAGACCTCGGCCTGAGTGAGACACAGCCAGAGTGAGTGTGAGTATTGGCAATTTGGTGCACAGTGGGAATTGAACTGGTAAATCTTTCTCTTTAATTTCTCTTTAATTTTTGTTACCACAGTAGTCTAGTTAAAAGTTTGGTAAGGGAGCTGAGTCAACTGACTGTATTACAGTTAACTGTCAATCACCTGATGCCTGATTAGGGATTTAATAGGTATTGATTGCTATTTGAAGCTTAACTAGTGTGAGTCATTTCAGCTCACTTCAGCTCTAATTAAGAAAGGGACTATTTAGAAGCACACGACAGTGTGCATGCACAAGAGCAGGGAAGAGACCTCATCCTGAGGGAGACACAGCCAGAGTGAGTGTGGGTATTGGCACAGTGGGAATTTGGCGCAGAGGGGAAGAGGCGCTCTTTGCATTTTATCTTTGCTATCCAACTTCTTAAATCCTCAGAGTGTGGCCTTACCCTGCTGCAGCAGTACAGACTACAAGGGAAAGTAATGGCTGGTAAGTAGTGGGTAAGGTCGGGTAAGTATTTACTATTTTTATCGCTTATAGTTTAGGGTCTTTTTGTGGTTTGTAGTTTGTATATTATGTAGCAACGAGGATCAGGAAAGAAGTGCCCTAGAGTAATTTATTTAAAAGGTTTAATTTAAAGGGATATAACATGGCAGGAGAGTTCAATGCCGTGATGTGCTCCTCGTTCTTCATGTGGGAAGCCGGGAACATTTCCAGTGCCTGGGACCAGCATGTGTGCAGGAATTGTATCCAGCTGCAGCTCCTGGAATCTCGGGTTTCAGAGCTGAAACGGCGGCTGGGGACACTGGAGCATCCGCGAGTCTGAGAGCATCGTGGATAGCACGTTTACAGAGGTGGTCACATCACAGCTGAAGGGACTCGAGGAAGGAAGGGAATGGGTGACCACCAGGCAGTCCAAGAGAAACAGGCAGGTAGTTCAGGAGTCCCCTGGGCTTCCGCTCGCACATCGGTATTCCATTTTGGAGGCTGATGAGGGTGCTGGTTCCTCCAGGGAGCGCAGACAGAGCCAAGCTTCTGGTACCACAAGCAGCCTGTCTGTACAAGAGGGGAGGAAGGGAGGAAGAGCAATAGTAATAGGGGATTCTGTCATCAGGGGAACAGATATGTGCTACTGTAGCCTTTAACGTGACTCCAGGATGGTGTGTAGCCTCCCTAGTGCCAGGGTCCGAGATGTCACTGAGCGGCTGTTGGGCATCCTGAAAGGGAAGGAGGATAAGGCAGTGGCGATGGTGCATGGTGGTACCAATGACATCGGTAGAAAGAGCGATGATATCTTGCATCAAGAATTCAGGGAGTTAGGCAGTGGACTAAAAAGCAAGACCTCTCGAGTTGTAATCTCTGGATTACTCCCAGTGCCACGTGCGAGCGAGCTCAGAAATAGGAGAATAGCGCGGATGAATACGTGGCTAAAGAGTTTGTGCAGGAGGGAGGGTTTTAGATTCCTGGATCACTGGGAACGTTTCTGGGGAAGATGGGGCCTGTGCACGCAGAACGGTCTACATCTGAACCAGAGATGAACTAACATCCTTGCGGGCGGGTTTGCTAGTGCTGTTGGGAGGAGTTTAAACTAATTCGACAGGGGGAGGTGACACACAATGTTAGAAGAATAGGGACGCATCACAATACAGTAAAACAATCAAGTCAGAGGGAGAACAACTGCATTAAGCTTCAAGGGAGTAAGGCACGGCTGGATGACCTCTACTTTAATGCCAGGAGTATTACAGGTAAAACGGATGAATTAAGGGTGAGCATTGACACGTGGAATTGTGATATAGTAGCCATCACAGAGACGTGGTTGAGGGAGAGGCAGGATTGGAAGCTCAACATTCCGGGATATAGAATCTTCGGGCGAGACAGGGGAGGGGGGTAAAAGAAGAGGAGGCATTGCATTATTAGTTAAGGAGTCAATTACTGCAGTAAGGAGAGATGATATCTTGGAGGGGGGCATTGAATGAAGCATTTTGGGTAGAGTTTAGGAATAAAGAAGGGGAAGCCACATTGTTAAGTGTTTATTATAGACCCCAGATAGTCAGCGGGACATTGAGGAGCAAATATGTGCGCAATTTGCGGAGGTGTGTAAAAACTATAACAATAGAGTAATTATATTAGGTGATTTCAACTTCCCCACATTTATTGGGATAGAAATAGTGTTAAGGGCTTGGATGGAGTGGATTTCTTGAAATGTGTACAGGAGAGCTTTTTAGGTCAATATGTAGAGGACCCTACAAGGGACGGTGCAGTGCTGGACCTAATTCTAGGGAATGAAGCCGGACAGGTGCCTAAGGTGGTGGTGGGGGAGCATTTTAGTGATTGCGACCACAACATGGTACAACTTAAGCTTGTTATGGACAAAGAAATAGAAATAGTGTCTGGTTGGTCGCCTATGAGAGTGACTCTCATAAAGAGATGTGCTTCCCCTCACTTCCCTCCATCCGGAGCGGAAGAAGCTGCTGGCCTTCAGACAACTGATCGGTTCAGACATGAACCGCGGGGGAAATGAGCAGCGGACCAACAACCCGCCTCCTTATATCCGGCGAACAATATCAATTTCCAGCCAATTAGGAGCGGGAAAAATAAATATATAGCGTAGACATTCAATATCCATCATTGACTTTAATCAGCCAACAATTTAATCTCTTCACACGACTCCTTTCCTTCTGTTGTGAGTTGTGTCCCGTTTTCGTACTGACATTCTCATAGCAAACATATGTTTTGTTGCACAGTTAAAGCTATTGTCCATCATCCTGGCGATGCGAACAGGTCGGCACAGGACAGGGAGCCAATGACCCAGGGTGAGCTTTTCATTATTAATCTCTCTGTTCCAGTGTTTCATACCCTGAATATTTTTCCAGGCCGATGTCTCTCGGACCGTGTGCTTCATTGTCCGGCTTCGAAAACAGTCCAGAGCGGGGATTCGGCGCAGATGGACTGCAGCTACGAGTTGTCCGACTTCTACGTGATGCATTGGTACAGACAGAAATCCGGTCAGGGACTGGAGTGGATTATAAGGCAGATATCGACCGGCAAAGGGCGAAGCCGACGATTTGAACTGAATCTGTCTGAGTCGGAGAAACGCGGCCAATTGCTCGTTGTAGACACGGGGAACGTCGATGCCGCGGTTTATTACTGTGTGGCTGAGCCCCACACTGAGACAAAACGCGGCAGTCTCTGTACAAAAACCTCGCTTCTTGTTACAGTTCCGGGAGAGCTGCAGCAATCTCTCTGATAACACAAGGCGGGCCAGGAGTCTCAGAGCATGAACAGCTAACGGGAGAGACGGGCTGGGCTGCCGCTGGTTGTCTAGTAAATGCTAATAGAGAGGATCTTTCATCAGAGATACTGATGGTCACAGCAGAGAGTGTCGGACTGAGGGGGCAGTTAGTCATTGCGGTCTTTGCTACGTGGGGAGCATCATTGTCTGATTGTGTCCCAGGCAACCGAGAGAGATCCTGAGTGTTTATTTTATGCCGTTGTGTGACGATTCTTAAAGAACATTAGTATAATTATACAGCAAAATCCGCCCTTAAACTGAAATGTCCGCAATGTGGGCATATTTACTCTCGTCCCTAGTTGTGACCAAATAGTTATCTAAAAGAATACACCTGCGATCGTCCTGCGGGTGATATTTTTCCCTCCCCTTCTTGTGTCTCGTAGCAGAAAGTTAACCAAATTCGAAACACAAGCAGAAAATGCTGGAAATACAACCAGAAACAGAGTGAAGGTTCCAGTCTGTGACATTTCACCAGAAATCAGCAGCTCCTCAGACTGAGTTCAGGTGAAATGTCGCGGACATGAAACTTTCACTCTGATTCGCTCTGCACCGATGCTTCCCGGCCTGCCGAGTATGGCCATAATTTTCTGTTTTTATACCACAAACCGGTACTGCCCTCGACAGGCGACTCGTTGTAATGGTTTCCAAAGCCCGTTGAGAGGAAGCGGATTATTTCCTTTTTTGGAAAAAAGATACTTTATTCATAAAATAGCTGAAAGAACATTACAAAACATTCCAAAATGGCCATCACAAAAAGTGCAATCATATTCCAGTTTTCCACATAGATCATGAGGTGCTTCCATCCAATCAATGTACACTACATACATTTGAACATGGTTATTATAGACAGTCAGGCAGTGCAATGGTATTCAATATGCTGATGTCTGATCTGGCTGTAACCTGCTACGTACCTCCGGTTACCTTTCACTCCCTTGTTTATCAAAAATCGATCTACCTCTGCCTTGAAAACATTCAAAGACTCTGCTTCCCCTGCCCTTTGAGGAAGGGATTTCCAAAGACCCATTACTTTCTGAGAGAAAAAAATTCTTCTCATCCCTGTTTTAAATGGGAAACCCGTAATTTTTAAACAGTGACTCCTAGTTCTAGATTTTCCCACAAGAGGAAAGGTCCTTTCCATGTGTGATTTATTTTTTATGCAATTGGTTAATCTGTGTTATATTATTATGAAATAATAAAAAATATTTTCATTCAATGAAATTACTCGGATGATGAACTGCTTTTTTTTTGCAAAATCGCTCTCATGAAACCATTGTCGCTTGTTGTAAAAACCCATCTGGTTCAATAAAGCCCTTTCCTTCCTTTAGGGATGGAAATCTGCTGCCCTCGCGTGGACTGGCCTACATGTGACTCCAGACCCACAGCAACGTGGTTGGCTCTTAAATGCCCTCTGAACAAGGGCAATTAGGGATGGGCAATAAATGCTGGCCTATCCAGGGACGTGTACATCCCAAAAATGAATAAAAAGAATATAATATACAGATCAGCATCTAGTGTAACATAAGCAGAGATGGGATCTTGTGTAGTATGAACAGCGATAGATTATAGAATAGTAGTAACTAGGCAGGGTTTCAAGTATTATAAAGACTGGCCTGATCCAGTCAAATAATAACGAACACAGAGCCAAGAGTAACATACGAAGAGTCAAGTTCTCGCGTCATGTAAACGGGAACAGCGTCTTCTTTAACATAAAACAAGAGATGGCCGACTGTACGAGTAACTGAATCAGCCACTTGTGTAATTTGGCCGAAGCATAAGTAAACGCCTTAATATCTAAGACCTGGCCTACTGTAATGTCAACAGGCATATGTTCAGCTGCAGTAATAATTGATGCCGTTTCTCCTCTCAAGCACACAGAGACATAGTCGAGCGGAGTAATAACTTAGAGGGGGCTTATCTGAATTTACATAGACACATGTTCTAGAGCAGAAGGAAATGAGATAGACGCTAGTGCAAAGAGGCCAGAGACGGGGTCCAGTGAAATATGCACTGATATGTCATCTATGCAGTAATAACCGAACGAGGACCTAGTGCAATACAAAACTGAGACACGCTCTGTAGAAATAAAAAAATGTCATATTGTCAAGTAATATAAACAGAAACGTGATCTAGCGTGATATGAGGTGAGACAAAGGCCTTGGGTAAAATGGACAGAGAGAGCATCCAGTGTAATTATATCTGAGATAAAGCTTGGAATAATCTGCAAAGAGACATTCCTTTAGTTTACAACTAACAAAGGCAGGATGTAAATTAAACAGAGCTATAACCTGGTGCAGTAGCAAATGAGGCCGGGCCGAGCGTGATATAAGTAGAAGCCGAGTCTCGTGCTGTAATACCAGAGGACTCAGTGCTATATTACCAGAAGCATGGCCTGTCCAGAAATTATCGGAGGCTTTAATAATAAATAAAGACAGAAAATAGTGGAAAAACTCTGCAGGTCTCGAAACTCCACGGACTCGAAACGTTAACTCTGTTTCTCTCTCCACAGACGCTGACAGACCTGCAGAGTTATTCAAGCGTCTTCTGCCTTTATTTCAGGTTTCTAGCGTTAGCAGTATTGTGCTTTTGATTGGAGTCATTGTCTGGTGCGGTAAAAACTGAGAAAGGACATCATTTAAAAACGAGCCGCATGGTTTAGTGCCTTTTTAAATAGAAAAGTCCTACTGTAATAGAAACGGAGGTATTGCGATAAAAGCGACATGCTGTCGCAGCTTTTCACCTAGCACTCATCAGGACAGATACGCAACAAGAATCTGTCCTGCTAAGTGCGAGACCAAAAGCTTCGACAGCATTTCCCTTTTTTCAGCAATGTTCAAGGCCTATTTAGTTTTCCAAGGTACCTTCCTAACTCGCAGCAGTTAAAACGTGCGTTGCTGACTCTATTCTTGCATTCTTCTCTTGTTTTTGTTGTTTGTAGAACTGGACAGGTTTCCCAAGTTCTGCACTAAGAGACAAAGGTATGGTCCACTGGCACCGGGTGGACGCAGATTACGACGAAACTTGTTAATTGACGTTACAAGTTAGCTAGAAACATAATTAATGAGGAAGACGCTAAAATTTTGAGAAGGAACACCGACAGATTACGTGAGTAGAAAACCATAGAAGATTGACCTATTGTGAAATTATACACTTTAGGAGGGAAAATTTGAAAAAAAGAACAGGGCATTGCGAATTGTGAGAGACTGGGAAATGTTGGCAATCAGTGGGAGCTGTGTGCTCTGTAGGTCACAGGAAGTTAACATGCTGCCACAGCAATAAATTAGGAAACCATGAGCTGCATTAGCCTTTCTTAACAGTGGATGATCGTTCAAATGTTAAGCAGACTTTCTGCAATTATATTGGGCCTTGGTGAGATTACCTAGAGTGCTGTGTACAGTTTTAGTCTCCTTAGCTAAGGAAGGATATGCTAGTCTTGGAGGGAGTGTGACGAAGGTTGACTGGATTGGTTCCTGGCATGAGGTGTTTGTCCCCTGAGGGGAGGTGAATCCGACTGTGCGCATATTCAATGGAAATTCTTAAGGATATTGATAGAATCGATGCTGGGAGGAATTTACCCTGGTTGGGGAATCTAGAATTGAGGTTCACATTCCCAGAATAATGGGTCAAACATTTAGGACTGAGGTTTCTGCACCCCAGTGAATGTTCAGTGTTTACATATATAAAAGGTAAAGATCGATAGACTTTCGGATATAAAGAGGATGAAAGGATACGTGCAGAATTAGGAATTGATACAGGGAAAGTACAGGATTGTGGAATTGATATAGAAGATCAGCCATGTATTTATTGCTAAGTGGTGAAGACTTGAAGGATCGATAGCCTAAGTTATTCCTTTTTCTTAAGTTTTTATGTAGAACTGCCTCATTATTTCTCCATCAAATAAAAGGCGTAGTTTGGTGCATTAATTAATGTTACAATGTCTCGTACAACATAAAAAGATTATATGATGCAGTGCAACTGAAACAAACGGTTACGTACTCCAGTGCAGTAATAACAGAAATAGATCCTCGTGGACGATGAACAGAAACACCGTTTTGCTGCCACTAGGTGATTACAGTTTTCCTTGGCACCAGTACAGATCTGCCTTGTCATTTCTACACGTGCGTTTATTATCAGCACTGATCCGAAGTTTACCGCCTAACCATTGAGAAAATGGTGATGAAAGTTATTGTTTGTCACGTTATCAGATCAACAAACACTGACCTGCCACCCCATCACGCTCTGTGGGAGGTCAAAATGGATTTAGAATGCAACTAATTGCAGATAAACGTTTCTGATTTAAGCACAGAAGTTTCAGCGGTGGAGCAAAGGGTCTCGCATCAGAGTAATGTATCTTTGATTATTTTGGTTGAAGGAAGGAATATCGACCAGGACATAGTGCAGGGCCCACCTCAACAGGCAAGGGATGAAATTGGATTATTGGCTCATGATGTCCCGAAAAGATAATGACCTTTCAGTACCCCGAATACAAGTCTGCTCCGATTCTGTAGTTGAGTTGCGATCCACAATCTGCTGATTTTGAAATCAGAGTCAATTCACTTTAGCTACTAAATTGCTGAAAGGGTTCATGTAATACGTAATACCTACAATTTTACGATGACATTCGGTAATGCAGTTGCTTTCAATAAGAAAAATAACAACGCCAAGGTCAATGATTAATGCAATTTCAATGCATAAAATCATGAGAAGCTTACAGCAAAGATAGAGACTGTTCATTCCATCAGAACTGTGCCCGCTCTCCATGAAATGCTCTCCAATTAGCTCCGTTCTCCTACTCTTTCTGTAAAGCCCTGCACATCTTTTTCAATTTCAAGTATATATAAGCTTCCCTTATAAAAGTGGCAAATGAATATGCTTCTATCTCCCTTTCCAGAAGTACACTCTAGCTCATACCAACCGCCCCATGAAAAGATCTAATATCACTCTATATTCACTTATTCGAATTGTCGACAACTCTGGTTCTTCTGCCAACGGATCCTCCTGCCAGTGGAATTAATACCTCACCAAAAACCGATAGATAGGTTCTTGATTGGTAAGGGGGTCAAAGGTTACGGGGAAGAAGGCGGGAGAATGGGGTTGAGAAACTTATCAGCCATGATTGAATGGCGGAGCAGACTCGATGGGCCGAATGGCCTAATTTCTGCTCCTATGTCTTATGGTCTAACTCTGTCAAAAGCCTTCGTAAATTTAAACGCCTCTATTATATCACCCTTTCACATTCTTTGCTCCAAGAAGGCCAATCCCAGTTTCTCTAATCTCTTCATATAATTGAGGTCCCTCATCCCTGGTACAAGTCCCGTAAATTTCTTCTCAACCTGTTCCAAGATTGTGACATTGTTTGGAAAGTGTCGATTCAAATCAATTCAAAATATAAATCTCCTGCAGATAATTTTTAACGAAATATACTCAGTTCAAATTAAGATGAGCAGTAACAATATGATATTACGTTCTCCTGTGTGCTGAACAAATTGATTTCTCTCCAATTCAAATGTCAGTAAGATCACTGTGGCCACTGATGAACATCTTCTGCTACAGGCCGCGGAATTTCTCGAAAATGACTCAGAATTCTATCCGCAACCTTGTCCACTTATCGAGTGAATTTCACTCAGAGGCGTGTCTCAGAGCAAACCACGAGGGGTAAGAGGTCAAGCGGAATTAAGTGCGGTAGAGCCAATATTAAAGTTAAAAATTCTGGGAAGCTTTCAATGGGAAATTGTTAACTTATTTAACAAGAAACTGGCAATGAAGAAAGAAACCAATATGCCTCTGCTGGTGGAGTGGGGTGAACAGCGATATTAAAGTTTCTTGTGGCGGCGATTCACTTGCTGATGCCATGTTAAAAGTTGCCGCAATGAACGCTAAGCGAATCGAAGCGGATCACATTTGACAGATGTTTTCAAAGCACGATTGCAATGTGGCGACTTTCTTCGCCAAGAGACCGAATTTCCCCTTTTACACATATTTCCATTGCACGAGACAGACACTCGTGTGATCGAATCAGGGGAATGGTCTGGTGTAATATAACCAGACACAGGGTCTAGCATATTATAAATCTCGACACAGCATCTGATGTAATGTAAATAATGACATGTTTTTATGCAGTAAATCTGGCGCAGGGCTTGATGTAATATAAAATATTCTAAAGAAAATAAAGATACTCTTATATAATCAACTATCGTTCAATGGCCCGTGAGCTGTGTCTCTGTGGTGCAATGGGCAGCGCGTTGGACTTCTAGTCTTTGATGACTAAGATATTCAAAGGTTGTGGGTGCGAATCCCACGAGAATCGAATTTTACGGCAAAATTAATGTGTAGTAATGCGAGAAACAGCAGGCACAGAATGACAAACACCAGGTGCTTTGTTACTTGATTTCTGTCATTCGTTCTTTCGTTCACTTATACTCCATATTTGTACTCTTCCCTTTCGTTTTTGTTTTTCTCTATATCAGTCTTTCTCCTTTATCTCCCACTTTCTCTTGTGCACTCTCATACGTTAATTCTCTTTCTGATTTTGCAATATGAATGGTTTTCAACAGTTGTCTTCCATGACACGAGTATTACTGTTTGAGCAAGAGGGTTGAGGCGGTGATGATGGGGTAAATTATCACACACAAACCCCGCCCAGCGTAGTGGCAGTCATGGGAAGAGACGTGTTTTGGCTAGAGATAGGGTCCAAGTCAGTATGTTCCATCATCAGCTCCACTTGATGTAAACGCAAAGGCCTGGTTTGTGGAGAGGGGGCACCGCAGAATTTGCAGCCAGCTCTTCGTCCAAGTGTCTAATGGCATCATCCACCTTGCCAATGTTACGAATGGGGGGCATAAAACTGGGTTAATCTGTTTGTTTACTGAACTGTAGCTAAGGTGCATGTTGTAACTTAATTGTCCCTCTGGAGACTCTCATTCGGAATAAATGACGGAGGCTTTGAATGCCTCACAGAACTAAAGTATACAGCTTCGGGAATCCATTTCGTTTCTGAGAGACGATGCACAGGCCAGCGAAAGGCCTATTCTTTGCCATTTGCTATCCCATTCTCGCTGTTATTGGTGCCCCTGGTAAGTGATGGATCTCAAATATGTTATTTATGATTTTGTTGAAAATCCCCAGAAAGTTTGTCTCGTCCCGTTCAGGATTGGGATGGTGTTTTTCTCTAATATTCAGTGCTGTCAGAGTGTTAAGGGCCTCAACCGGGTTCCGATGTCTTATCTGGGATTATACTGTGTTATGGTGAATTATAGAGCATAACTTGTACTTGCATTGTGCAGCATTACAAGGTACTATTCAATTGATTTATAGGAATACCGTTTATTGAATGGCTGAAGTATGAATTGTAATGTGTGGCTTTGCATGAACGTTAACCTGTTATATCGTTGAACACTTATTTTAAGGTAGTCAAATACAATCCAGTGTTTTAAGCGTTGTCCGGAATAAGAGCATATCACAGTGTAGTAACATATATTTTCGTGCACGTATCTTACTACAGTATCAGAAAACGAATTACAGTGAAATCATTATATTAGATGAATTGCAATATAAAAATAAGTTTAGTAATTGCACTAATGTACTTTTCAACCTGTGAAAGATTATAATAGTTACAGTACAGCGAGTTCTCACCGGACAATCCCGATTGCTAATCTAGCCTAAGCAATTCATTATGGAAAGAATTGAATTATGTTAGTGGAGATTCGAAATTGTTTATCTATTATTTTTTTGATTTTTGCTAACTGGTTTTGCACATTTTGAATAATAATATATTTTAATCATCCGCGGGGTGTGGGTGTAACTGACAAGGTCAACGTATATCGCTTATCTTTATTTCTCACTTGAAAGGTGGAGTTGCGCTTGTTTCTTCAGTCACTGTAGCGCGTATGGTGGGGATGCTTTACAGGAGCCTGAACAAATACATTTAATACCGAACACCAGGAAGAGATATTTAACCCAAAGTGTGATAAAAGATTTTGAAAATAAGGAACGTCCAAAAGAAGGAATGAGAACGGGAGCAGTTTAGAGAGGGGATTAAAGAGACGAGAGCCTCAGCAGCTACAGGCATAACCGTTAATAATGGAAAGGTTAATTTAAGGGATACACGAGAGAGCAGAATAGGACGTACACTGAGATCTCAGATTGTTGTAGTCGTACAGGGATTGGGAGAGGCGAGGAAACGGAGGGATTCCAAAACTGGAAGGGGGAGATTATTAAAACTGAGACGTTGCGGCCTGATAACCAATCTATGTCAATGAGTATAGGCTTAATGGGAGGGTGGGCATTGCTTTGACTATGACCAATGGAAGCACATGTTTCGGATGATCTTAATTTGGACAGCGAGGCCTTGGGATTGGCTCAGTGGCCAGAGAGCAGAATTTGTGGCGGGGACCGATTGAAATGCCGTCTGCATTGACAAGTGTTTCATGCAGCATTGGATACCGAACACTGACCAAAGGCTTTGGAACAGCTGGAGTCTGGGAATGGCAGAGGGTTGGATCAGGAGGGATGAGGTTGAATGAGGCAGTAGCTGTTGTTTGGAGTCCGCTCAGTAACATCTCTCTCTCCCGATCTCTTACAGCCAACTTGCTGGGGATCATAATCCTATCCCGAGGACGGTGCGGACTCTCCCGGTGCATCAGCTACTACCTGGTGGCGATAGCAGTGAGCGATCTCCTGGTCATCATCACCGCCGTCATCCTCAACCGGATCGGCCGCATCTACTTTCAGGACAGTGTCCTCTCCACCACTCCCGCATGCGCACTCAGCAACCTGCTGGTCTTTGTCACCCGGGATGGCTCAGTCTGGCCAGCTGTGGCCTTCACCATTGACCGTTTTTTGGCCATCTGCTGTCAGAGCCTGAAAACCAGATACTGCACCAAGAAAACTGCGTTGCTGGTTATAGGGCTGTTATAGGCCTGAGCTGCTTGAGGAACATCCCATACTACTTCACCTACCAGCCTTTGTACATCCTGGACGGGGTGCCCTGGTTCTGCGACCTCAAGTCCACCTACTGCACTTTGCCCATCTGGCAGCCCTACGACTGGCTAGACCACATCTTAACTCATTTCCTCCCGTATCTCCTCATTCTGCTGCTCAACGCCCTGACCGTAAGACACATCTTAGCGGCCAGCAGAGCCCGCAGGAGGCTGCGGTGCGCCGAGAGTCGTGGAGACGCGGAGATGGTCAATCGCAAGAGGTCCATTGTCCTGCTTTTCGCCATCTCGCTCAGCTTCCTCCTCCTGTGGGCCATCTATCGCGCACATTTCCTCTACGTGCGGATCACAGGCGAGGGCTACATCACCAGCCTGGATTTCAATGACCCGCAGTACATCCTTCAGGAGACAACCAACATGCTTGGTTCCTGCAACAACGTCTTCATCTATGCGATGGCTCAGAGCAAGTTCCGGGAGGAGCTGAAGAAGGTGCTGATGTATCCATTCACCACGGTCACTGGTCCTTTTAAACAGTTAAAACACCTAAAACATCCTCGCTCTAATTCCCTTCGAACACAGTAGTTCAGTGTGTAGCAGCACTCTCTCTCTCTCTCTCTTTTTCTCTTGCTCGCTCTCTCTCTCTCTTTCTTTCTCTCTCTCTCTCACTTTCTCTTTCTCCAGAACCAGAAAGTCCTGGGCTGCAGCTCCCTTACTTGAGATATGTCAGGCCCATACTCCAGTGCCGGCCGTGCCCCTGTGGCCCTGAATGAATATTGAACTATCGGACTTGCTGCCTTCCTGTTTGAGATGCGAAACTACAGTGAGTATCTGCCCTCTCATGTGGAATGTGAATACCCCACGGTGGCAATTGCAAAAATGAGCAGGAAGACCTTTCCCCAGCTTCCTACAATAATTGTCCTTCATTTAACGCCATTGAAACCAGCGACCTGCTTATTTTTCCTTTAACATTTGTGGAATCTTGCTCTGTGAACATTTGCTGATGTGTTTCCTACATTACACTGGTGGAAACGCTTGATTGGTAGGAAAGCACTTTGGGAAACCATGAGACCGTTTTTTTCATCTTTATTTATCTTTCTTTCTTTCTTTCTGTCTCTCTTTCTTTCTCTCTCTCTTTCTTTCTCTCTTTATACTTTCTCTCTTTATTTCTTTTTTTCTTTCTTGTTTTCTTTCTCCCACTTCACAGACACAATTTCCGCTCACGTTACTCTTAACACTTAACACTTTTATGGGATGGGAAGTGGTTTTTTTAAGAAGTGAATTGTGATCTGGATTCTGCTGCCTGAAAGGGAGCTGGAAGCACGTTGAATCGTAAATTTCAAAAGTTAGTTTAACAAACACTAAGGCGACATCTTGTTAATAATAACTAACTCAACTAATTGGGTTGCTCTTTCAGAGATCCGGCATACACGCCGTGACCAACAGATCCACCCCATTCCCTTTGGTTATAAACTGCGATATTCGCGACCTCAGGCCACCCGAACCATCTTTCTCGGTGAATAAAGTGTTTATTTTTTTGAGAAACGCTGCAACAAATTTGTGCAGCGGCAGGTCCCTCATCTCATTCTTATCACCGAAAAGCATCCACCTGTTCATCACAACATAAAAACAGAATTACCTGGAAAAACTCAGCAAGTCTGGCAGCATCGGCGGAGAAGAAATCAGTCAACGTTTCGAGCCCTCATGGCCCTTCAGCAGAACTGAAGCATAGTTTCAACAAGGGAGAAATATAAATTGGTTTAAGGTGGGTGGGGGGGAAGAGACACATTGAGGGTGTGGTGTGAGCAGATAATCAAAAGATGTCAGAGACAAAAGGGTCAAAGAGGTGTTGAAGGTGGTGGTCTTTGTCTGAGAAAAGTGCTAATTAAGAATGCAAGACAGGATATTCAAAGTACAGCTCTAGTGGGGGTGGGGTGGAAAGACTAAAGGTTTTAGTTTTAGATTTAAAAATAATGGAAATAGGTGGGGAAAGAAGAATCTATATAAATTATTGAAAAAAAAGGCGGGTGGGGGGGGGGGGGGGGGGGGAAAGAAACGGGGTGGGGATGGGGGGAGGGGGAGTTTAAGATCTAAAGTTGTTGAATTCAATATTCAGCCCAGAAGGCTGTAAAGTGCCTAGTCGGAAGATGAGGTGCTGTTCCTCCAGTTTGCGTTGGGCTTCACTGGAACAATGCAGCAAGCCAAGGACAGACATGTGGGCAAGAGAACAGGGTGGAGTGTTAAAATGGCAAGCGACAGGGAGGTTTGGGTCTTTCTTGCGGACAGACCGCAGGTGTTCCGCAAAACGGTCGCCCAGTTTGCGTTTGGTCTCTCCAATGTAGAGGAGACCGCATTGGGAGCAACGAATGCAGTAGACTAAGTTAGGGGAAATGCAAGTGAAATGCTGCTTCACTTGAAAGGAGTGTTTGGGCCCTTGGACGGTGAGGAGAGAGGAAGTGAAGGGGCAGGTGTTGCATCTTCTGCGTGGGCATGGGGAGGTGCCATAAGTGGGGGTTGAGGAGTAGGGGGTGATGGAGGAGTGGACCAGGGTGTCCCGGAGGGAACGATCCCTACGGAATGCCGTCAAGGGGGGTGAAGGGAAGATGTGTTTGGTGGTGGCATCATGCTGGAGTTGGCGGAAATGGCGGAGGATGATCCTTTGAATGCGGAGGCTGGTGGGGTGATAAGTGAGGACAAGGGGGACCCTATCATGTTTCTGGGAAGGAGGAGAAGGCGTGAGGGAGGATGCGCGGGATATGGGCCGGACACGGTTGAGGGCCCTGTCAACGACCGTGGATGGAAAACCTCGGTTAAGGAAGAAGGAGGACATGTCAGAGGAGCTGTTTTTGAAGGTAGCGTCATCAGAACAGATGCGACGGAGGCGAAGGAACTGAGAGAATGGGATGGAGTCTTTACAGGAAGCGGGGTGTGAGGAGCTGTAGTCGAGGTAGCTGTGGGAGTCGGTAGGCTTGTAATGGATATTGGTGGACAGTCTATCATCAGAAATTGAGACAGAGAGGTCAAGGAAGGGAAGAGAAGTGTCAGAGATGGACCATGTGAAGATGATGGAGGGGTGGAGATTGGAAGCAAAATTAATAAATTTTTCCAGGTCCCGACGAGAGCATGAAGCAGCACCGAAGTAATCATCGATGTAGCGGAGAAAGAGTTGTGGGAGGGGGCCGGAGTAGGACTGGAACAAGGAATGTTCCACATACCCCATAAAGAGACAGGCATAGCTGGGGCCCATGCGGGTACCCATAGCCACACCTTTTATTTGGAGGAAGTGAGAGGAGTTAAAGGAGAAATTGTTCAGTGTGAGAACAAGTTCAGCCAGACGGAGGAGAGTAGTGGTGGATGGGGATTGTTGGGGCCTCTGTTCAAGGAAGAAGCTAAGGGCCCTCAGACCATCCTGGTGGGGGATGGAGGTGTAGAGGGATTGGACATCCATGGTGAAGAGGAAGCGGTTGGGGCCAGGGAACTGGAAATTGTTGATGTGACGTAAGGTGTCAGAGGAATCACGGATGTAGGTGGGAAGGGACTGGACAAGGGGAGAGAGAAGGGAGTCAAGATAACGAGAAATGAGTTCCGTGGGGCAGGAACAGGCTGACACGATCGGTCTGCCAGGACAGTTCTGTTTGTGGATTTTGGGTAGGAGGTAGAAGCGGGCCGTCCGAGGTTGGGCGACTATCAAGTTGGAAGCTGTGGGAGGAAGATCTCCAGAGGAGATGAGGTCAGTGACAGTCCTGGAAACAATGGCTTGATGTTCTGTGGTGGGGTCATGGTCCAGGGAGAGGTAGGAGGAAACGTCTGCGAGTTGACGCTCAGCCTCCGCGAGGTAGAGGTCAATGCGCCAGACAACAACAGTACCACCCTTGTCAGCGGGTTTGATGACAATGTTGGGGTTGGACCTGAGAGAACGGAGTGCAGTGAGTTCAGAGAGAGACAGATTAGAATGGGTGAGAGGAGCAGAGAAATTGAGACGGCTAATGTCACGCCGACAGTTCTCAATGAAAAGATCAAGAGAAGGTAAGAATCCAGAGGGAGGGGTCCAAGTGGAGGGAGAATATTGGAGGTGGGTAAAAGGATCCGTTGAACGGGGAGAGGACTCCTGCCCAAAGAAGTGAGCACGGAGACGAAGACGGCGGAAGAAGAGTTCAGCATCATGCCGAGCCCGAAATTCATTGAGATGAGGGCGTAAGGGTATGAAACTAAGTCCTTTGCTGAGCACTGAACGTTCAGCATCGGAGAGGGGAAGGTCAGGGGGTATAGTGAATACGCGGCTGGGGCTGGGATTGGAAGATGGGGTGAGGACGGAGGGACAAGCAGGGGTGGAGGGTCCCCGATGGGTGTTGGAGTCGATGAGTTGTTGGAGCTTGCGTTCCTTAGCACTTGAGAGAAAGAGAAAAAGTTTCTTGTTGAGGCGACGGATGAGGCGAAGAATAAAATGAAACTGGGGGCACGCGCAGCTTTGAAAAAGGGTGCGGCGGTGCTGCTGGAGGGAGAGGTCAAGTGTGTTCATATGGCGGCGCATGGCACTGAGTGTGGATCTCAGAATGCGACGGGAACAGCAGTCCGAGAAACGTTTTATGTCCCGGAGATACCTGTAATCCTGGGTGGGTTCGAAACAAGAGGGATGGAATTTCAGTTGAAATCCACGTGGGCATCTTCCAATCCCAGCCCCAGCCGCGTATTCACTATACCCCCTGACCTTCCCCTCTCCGATGCTGAACGTTCAGTGCTCAGCAAAGGACTTAGTTTCATACCCTTACGCCCTCATCTCAATGAATTTCGGGCTCGGCATGATGCTGAACTCTTCTTCCGCCGTCTTCGTCTCCGTGCTCACTTCTTTGGGCAGGAGTCCTCTCCCCGTTCAACGGATCCTTTTACCCACCTCCAATATTCTCCCTCCACTTGGACCCCTCCCTCTGGATTCTTACCTTCTCTTGATCTTTTCATTGAGAACTGTCGGCGTGACATTAGCCGTCTCAATTTCTCTGCTCCTCTCACCCATTCTAATCTGTCTCTCTCTGAACTCACTGCACTCCGTTCTCTCAGGTCCAACTCCAACATTGTCATCAAACCCGCTGACAAGGGTGGTACTGTTGTTGTCTGGCGCATTGACCTCTACCTCGCGGAGGCTGAGCGTCAACTCGCAGACGTTTCCTCCTACCTCTCCGTGGACCATGACCCCACCACAGAACATCAAGCCATTGTTTCCAGGACTGTCACTGACCTCATCTCCTCTGGAGATCTTCCACCCACAGCTTCCAACTTGATAGTCGCCCAACCTCGGACGGCCCGCTTCTACCTCCTGCCCAAAATCCACAAACAGAACTGTCCTGGCAGACCGATCGTGTCAGCCTGTTCCTGCCCCACGGAACTCATTTCTCGTTATCTTGACTCCCTTCTCTCTCCCCTTGTCCAGTCCCTTCCCACCTACATCCGTGATTCCTCTGACACCTTACGTCACATCAACAATTTCCAGTTCCCTGGCCCCGACCGCTTCCTCTTCACCATGGATGTCCAATCCCTCTACACCTCCATCCCCCACCAGGATGGTCTGAGGGCCCTTAGCTTCGTCCTTGAACAGAGGCCCCAACAATCCCCATCCACCACTACTCTCCTCCGTCTGGCTGAACTTGTTCTCACACTGAACAATTTCTCCTTTAACTCCTCTCACTTCCTCCAAATAAAAGGTGTGGCTATGGGTACCCGCATGGGCCCCAACTATGCCTGTCTCTTTATGGGGTATGTGGAACATTCCTTGTTCCAGTCCTACTCCGGCCCCCCCCCACAACTCTTTCTCCGGTACATCGATGATTACTTCGGTGCTGCATCATGCTCTCGTCGGCACCTGGAAAAATTTATTAATTTTGCTTCCAATCTCCACCCCTCCATCATCTTCACATGGTCCATCTCTGACACTTCTCTTCCCTTCCTTGACCTCTCTGTCTCAATTTCTGATGATAGACTGTCCACCAATATCCATTACAAGCCTACCGACTCCCACAGCTACCTCGACTACAGCTCCTCACACCCCGCTTCCTGTAAAGACTCCATCCCATTCTCTCAGTTCCTTCGCCTCCGTCGCATCTGTTCTGATGACGCCACCTTCAAAAACAGCTCCTCTGACATGTCCTTCTTCTTCCTTAACCGAGGTTTTCCATCCACGGTCGTTGACAGGGCCCTCAACCGTGTCCGGCCCACATCCCACGCATCCTCCCTCACGCCTTCTCCTCCTTCCCAGAAACATGATAGGGTCCCCCTTGTCCTCACTTATCACCCCACCAGCCTCCTCATTCAAAGGATCATCCTCCGCCATTTCCGCCAACTCCAGCATGATGCCACCACCAAACACATCTTCCCTTCACCCCCCCCGACGGCATTCCGTAGGGATTGTTCCCTCCGGGACATCCTGGTCCACTCCTCCATCACCCCCTACTCCTCAACCCCCACTTATGGCACCTCCCCATGCCCACGCAGAAGATGCAACACCTGCCCCTTCACTTCCTCTCTCCTCACCATCCAAGGGCCCAAACACTCCTTTCAAGTGAAGCAGCATTTCACTTGCATTTCCCCTAACTTAGTCTACTGCATTCGTTGCTCCCAATGCGGTCTCCTCTACATTGGAGAGACCAAACGCAAACTGGGCGACCGTTTTGCGGAACACCTGCGGTCTGTCCGCAAGAAAGACCCAAACCTCCCTGTCGCTTGCCATTTTAACACTCCACCCTGTTCTCTTGCCAACATGTCTGTCCTTGGCTTGCTGCATTGTTCCAGTGAAGCCCAACGCAAACTGGAGGAACAGCACCTCATCTTCCGACTAGGCACATTACAGCCCTCCGGGCTGAATATTGAATTCAACAACTTTAGATCTTAAACTCCCCCTCCCCCCATCTCCACCCCATTTCTTTCCCCCCCCCCGCCTTTTTTTTTTCAATAATTTATATAGATTCTTCTTTCCCCACCTATCTCCATTATTTTTAAATCTAAAACTAAAACCTTTAGTCTTTCCACCCCACCCCCACTAGAGCTGTACTTTGAATATCCTGTCTTCCATTCTTAATTAGCACTTTTCTCAGACAAATACCACCACCTTCAACACCTCTTTGACCCTTTTGTCTGTGACATCTTTTGATTATCTGCTCATCTCCACAATCACCACACCACACCCTCAATGTGTCTCTCCCCCCCCACCACCACCACCCCCCCCCCACCCACCTTAAACCAATTTATATCTCTCCCTTCTTCTAACTATGCTCCAGTTCTGCCGAAGGGCCATGAAGGCTCGAAACGTTAATTGATTTCTTCTCCGCCGATGCTGCCAGACTTGCTGAGTTTTTCCAGGTAATTCTGTTTTTGTTTTGCACCACCTCTATCTGTGACTCACTAATGCCAGGTGTCACTTCCAACTTCAAATGCTGTGCTATCACTTCAACTATATCTGCTTTCCTAGCCCCCACCGGTAACCCCAATTGCAAGTTATCCGCCAACTCTGTTAACTTATTCTTGGATACTTTCTGTAACCCAGTCAGAGTTATATCTTCTACTTCCATAAAGATTTAGCCATGGGTACAGGCATTTTTGCAGTCTCATCACTTCAAAAATACCTCACACCCATTCCTGAATTCAAAGTGCTTCTCGTACTCGTAATCTAAAAATCACCAATCAAAAAAATCAAGGAATTACAAATATATCCCTCAAAGAGCCGCCAATTATTATGACACAGCCAATGGTAAATGCTGAGTTGTTCAAATCCCAGAGGGAAACTTGAAACAACTGTCATAACCCATTTATGCAATTTGTGTGTTTCGAGATGCAGTCTTTGAATTCAGTAGTGATAAGACCACAGAGTCTCAAGAGGTTCTTTATAAAACTAAATTAAACATTTATTAATACAAGAAAGATTGTAAGTACATACATATAGTTGTAGATTTAAAAACACCCCACCCCCACTAGAGCTGTACCTTGAGTGTCCTGCCATCCATTCTTAATTAGCACTTTCCTTAGATAATATCACCACCTTCAACACCTCTTTGATCCTTTTGTCTGTGACATCTTTTGATTATCTGCTCCTATCACTGCTTCCTTGTCCCTACAACCACCCCACCCTCAACTTCTCTCCCCCCGCCCCCCACCTTAAACCAGCTTATATTTCACCCCTCTCCTAACTAAACTCAGTTCTGTTGAAGGGTCATGTGGACTCGAAACGTCGACTCTTTTCTTCTCCACCGATGCTGCCAGACCTGCTGAGTTTTTCCAGGTAATTCTGTTTTTGTTTTGGATTTCCAGCATCGGCAGTAGTTTTTTGTTTTTATCTCTGTGCCTTGCACCATTGTCCCCTTTATCATTTACTCTCTCCAGCCTTCCACCCTGTCACAAGACCGTTTGTTGTTTCCTTCTGTCTGCCCCTGTTTTCTCCGACTCTGGACTTGTTTATAAACTGTTAAATCTGGGAAATTTTCCAGTTTGGATAAAAGTTCAGCGACGTGAAACATTCGCTGAGAATTATGCTGTTTGACCTGCTGAGTGTTTCCAACATTTTCTGTTTTGATGTCGGATTTACAGCATCTGCAGTATCTTGTTTTTGGGTCACTGTGGATCAGTTTTCCCTCACTTATCGTTACCTGTTTAAAGGTGAAGAAGGAGCTTTTCAAGAATGAGACAACAGGAACTGTCACCCTGTTCGACATGAAACTAAACTCACTGTTAATTCCTCATCAGGAACAATGTTAAACACAAAGTTTCCAGCCGGGATTGAACCGGGGACTTTCTCATGTAAAGTAAACGTGAGAATCATTGCACTGGGGAAATGAGTGCGAATCCCCCCCGGACAGAGGGAACTGACCATCCATCTCTAGCTCTAATTCCCAAACAGAAAATGCTGCCAAGAATCAGCAAGTCAGACTGAGGCTGTGGCCGCTCTCAGCGTTTGAAACCGTCACAATGCCCGGGTGATTGACGGCAGCTCCGGACCAATAGGAAGAGGGGGCGGGACTGGTCCTCCAACCAATCGGAGTGAATGCGGGGGCGGGACCGGACAGTGACTGAAGCATGCGCAGTACAGGTAATGGCGATGGGGAGACGGGTCCACAATGGGGAAAGGGGGAGATGGCGGGGCGGAGGGAGCGATGGATCCGGCGGGTGGACGGAGAGGCTCCGGAAACATGTTGTGTAAACCGCAAACCCCGGAAATAAACTGACCGGTCCCCCTCCCCTGTTTACACCGAGCGGGGCCGCAGCTCCCAGATCAATGAAGAGCCGGTTTGTATCAGGCTGGACATTGGTTCCAGAGGCTGGTCCCTGGTCTCCAGAGTCGGTTCTTCATCATTGAATCATTGAATGGTTACAATGCAGACGGAGGCCATTCAGCCCGTCCTGCCTGTGCTGGCTCTCTGCAAGCGCAAATCAGCTGGTCCCACTCACCTGCCCAGGACCACAAGACCAGCAGCAGATATTACCCATCCTCAGTTACCTGTGGAGAAGATGATGTTTGACCTTCTTGAACCGCTGCAGTCCGTGTGGTGAAGCTGCTCCCACAATGCTGTTAGATAAAGAGTTACAGTGATGATGAAGGAACGGCGATATATGTCCAAATCAACAACAACAATGTGTGTTTATATAGCACATTTCATGTAATAGACCTTTCCAGGTTTAACAGATGTGCTAAAAAGCAACATTTGACACAGAATCATGTAAAGAGGTAAGAGGGCAGATGGCCAAAAGTTTAGTCAAAGATGTAGGTTTAAAGGAGAATCTTGAACGAGGAAAGAAAGAAAGAGAGCGGAGAGGTTTATGGAGGAAATTCCAGTGCTTATGGCCTTTGAGCTCAGATGTGGATACTAAGGATGAAGCGATTAAAATCGGGAATGCTCAGGAAGCTGGAATGAGCAGAGTGCAGAGACCTGGGTCGGTTGTGATGCTGGAGGAGATTACAGAGACAGGGAGGGGTGAGAACATGGAGGGACTAGAAAACAAGGATGAGAAATTTAAAATGTTGGTTCTTCTTAAACAGGAACTTTCATAGGTCAGTGAGCACAGGGGTGATGGGTGAATAAGACTGGGTGCGAGTAAATATATGGGCAGCAGAGTTTTGGATGACCTAAAGATTATGGGGAGGTTGAATGTGGGAGACCAGCCAGAAGTGCGTTAGGAAGGAACATAAGAAATACAAGCAGCGATAGGCCATTCAGCCCTTCGAGCCCTTCTGCCATTCAGTGAGATCACGGCTGATCTTCTACTTCAACACCATTTTCTGGCACTATACCCTTATCCCCAATGTTTTTTATATGTAGAAATCTATCGATCTCAGTATTGAACATTCTCAACGACTGAGCCTCCACAGCCCTGTGGGGCAGAGAATTCCAAAGATTCACCATCCTCTGAGTGAAGAAATTCCTCCTCACCTCAGTTCCAAATAGCCTGCCCCTTATTTTGAGACTGTGTCCCCTGAATCTAGAACCTCCAGCCAGAGTTAAGCCTAGAAATAACAAAGGAATGGATGACAGTTTCAGACAAGCTGAGACTAGGGTGGAGTCGGGTGATGTTACTGAGGTGGAAACAGGTGGTCTTGGTGATGATGTGGATATGTGGTTGGAAGCTCATCTTGGGGTGAAATATTTCACCACGGCTTTGAACAGTCTGTTTCATCCTCAGAGAGTTGTCAGGGAGAAGGATGGAGCCGTTGGCTAGGGAGCGGAGTCTGTATTGGGGACTGAAGACAATGACTTTCATCTTCCCAATATTTGAATGAAGGAACTTTCTGCTCATCCAGTCCTGGATATCAGACAAGTCAGAACAGTGTGTGAGTTGGAGGTGATGGTGTTCACATACACCCGCTACTGGTCCTTCTAGATGGTGCAGATTGAGGGTTTGGGAGATTCTATCAAATTGTGGTTCAGTTGTCAGTCTCTAAAATGCCTTTCCATTGCCCCCGTCTCTCCCACCCTCTTCTGTCTCTCCTGTGCCCTTCTATTTCTCTCATTCTCTATCCCATTTCTCTCATTCTTTCTCTCTGTGTCTCCCCCACTTTCCTCTCTCTTTTTCTCTTGTCACATAGAATTCTCCATCCCGGAGTGCTCTGGATGCTCCATCTTTAAATACATTTAAGGCTGAGATGGAGAGATTTTTAATCTCTCAGGCATTCGAGGGAAATGGGGAGCATGCGGGAAAGTGGTGTTAACGACCAAGATGAACTAATATTGTTTCAGGCACACTATCGAGACCTTCATTTCTCCAACGTAAGAGAAGATTAATTGATGTACAGTTGCTAACTGCTCCATATTTGGAGCCTTCTTCTTTCTAACTCTAGATTATTTCAGTTCTCATTCCTTCAATTATTCTCACAGACAAGTCCCAGCTCCCTATACCTTCCAGATTGTCTGTCCTTGCCTCGGGATCCAGGGAAGGTATCGGTAACACTCCCGGGATCACTAAACACATAACCCAGTCTTTTGTACTGATATGCTGGGATCATTGAGAATGGTGATGTTTGTGGAGCCTACTCTTCCTGTTAGTTGTTTAATTATCCATACCTTTCCTGGCTGGATGTGGCAGGACTGCAGAGCTTTGATCTGATCCATTGTTTTTGGGATTGCTTCACCCTGTCTCAAGCATGCTGCTTCCACTGTTTAGAATGCATGTAGTCTCATGGTATAGGGTCACCAGATTGGAATCTCAGTTTTAGGAATGCCTGGTGCTGCTTCTGACATGTTCTCCTGCAGTTTGTGTTGAACCAGGGTTGGTCCCTTGGCTTGATGGTAATGGTAGAGTAAGGGATATGTGGGCCATGTGTTACAGATTGTGGCTGAATACAATTCTGCTGCTGCTGATGATCCACAGCACCTCATGGATGCCCATTGAAATCTAGATCCATCCTGAATCTATTTCATTTAACATAGTGATAGTGCCTCACAACATGATGGACGGTATCCTCAGTGTGAAGACGGATCTTTGTCTCATAAGGTCACAAGAATTAGGAGCAGGAATTTGGCCACTTGAGCCTGTTCCATCATTAATAAGATCATGGCTGATCTCATTGTGGCATCAACTCTACTTTCCTGTCTGCCCTCCCCACCCCGTCGATTAACTCTTGATTGCCGGGATGAAGAACTGTAGCTACGAGGGTAGATTGGAGAGGTTGGGTCTGTTTTCCTTGGAGAAAAGAAGGCTGAGGAAACTTAATAGAGGTATTCAAGATTCTGAGGGGTATGGACAGAGTAAATAGTGAGAAACTGTTGCCACACTCATGAGTGCATCAAGAGCCAGAGGGCACACATTCAAAATAATGGGCAAAAGGAGTAAAAGTGATGTGAGGAATTTTGTTTTTTACCCAGAGGATGGTTGGAGTCTGGAACAAACTTCCTGAGAGGGTGGTGGAGACAGGTTCAATTGAGGTATTCAAAAGGGAATTGGATTGCTACCTGAAGAGAGAGAATGTGTGAGGTTACGGGGATAAGGCAGGGTAGTGGGATGAGGTAGAATGCTCTTTCAGCAAGCCAGTGCAGACTCGATGGGCCAAATGGCCTCCTTCTGCGCTGTAAAGATTCTGTGATCAACCACAATCATGTTGAATGGCGGAGCAGGCTCATTGGGGCTTATGGTCTACTCCTGCTCCTATTTCTTTTTCTTTATTCATTGGATGTGGGTGTCATTGGCTAGCGCAGCATTTATTGCCCATCCCTTGTTCAGAGGGCATTTAGGAGTCAACCGCATTGTGAGTGTGGAGTCACATGTAGGCCAGACCAGGCAAGGACAGCAGATTTCCTTCCCTAAAGGGCATTAGTGAACCAGATGGGTTTTGACGACAAACAACAATGGTTTCATGGTCATTATTAGACTTTTAATTCCAGATTTTTATTGAATTTAAATTTCACCATCTGCCGTGGTAGCATTGAAACCCGGGTCCCCACAGCATTACCCTGGATCGCTGGATTACCAGTCCAGTGACAAAACCACTATGCCACCGCCTTCCCTAGTGTTCTCATAGAGGCCAGAGTCTTGTGTAGCCCAGACTGGAGGCAGGTTCCCTTCCCTGAAGGACATTAATGAACCAGTTGGGTTTTTACAAAAAATCCGACAGCTTTCATGGTAATTTTTTCCTAGTTCTGGCCCCAAAAATTACCAGAATCATTAAATTCAATTTCACAACCTGCCTTTGTGTTTCTGTGGGTTCTCTCTCACTCCCTTTTTTTCTGTTTTAAATCAATTTCACAGGATATTAGAAGGGAAGACTTTTTCAGTCAGGAAACTCAAACCAAACATCACATCAGAATCTGAGAGAGTCGCCCAATTTGTTGTAACCAGAATATCATCGGATTTTGAACATGGAAGGAAAAAGCACCGTTCACAGTGGAGAGAAACTCTGGAAATGTGGAGACTGTGAGGAGGGATTCAGATTTCCATCTGACCTGGAAACTCATCGACGCAGTCACACTGGAGAGAGGCCATTCACCTGCTCCGTATGTGGGAAGGGATTCACTCAGTCATCCAGTCTGCTGAGACACCAGCGAGTTCACAGAGGTGAGAGACCATTCACCTGCTCTGACTGTGGGAAGGGATTCGCTCAGTCATCCAACCTGTTGAGACACCAGTGAGTTCACACTGGGGAGAGACCATTTACTTGCTCCAAGTGTGGGAAAGGATTCGCTCGGTCATCTGACTTGCTGACACACCAGCGAGTTCACACTGACGAGAGACCGTTTAAATGTTCAGACTGTGGGAAGTGCTTTAAAAGTTCCCGGGACCTGATGCTCCATCAACGTGTTCACACGGACGAGAGACCATTCAGGTGCTTGCACTGTGGGTCTGGGTTCAGACAGTCATCTCAACTCACTGAACACCAGCGAGTTCACACCGGCGAGAGGCCATTCACCTGCTCTGACTGTGGGAAGGGATTCGCTCAGTCATCCAAACTGCTGACACACCAGCGAGTTCACACTGGAGAGAGACCTTTCACCTGCTCTGACTGTGGGAAGGAATTCACTCAGTTATCCACCCTGCTGAATCACCAGAGTGTTCACACTGATAAGAGACCTTTGAAATGCCCAGACTGCGGAAAGTGCTATAAAAATTCCAGGGAGCTGATGTCCCATCAACGTGTTCACACTGATAAGAGACCTTTTAAATGCCTGGACTGCGGAAACTGTTTTAAGAGTTCTGGCGAACTGATGCGCCATCAACGTATTCACACTGACGAGAGACCATTCAGGTGCTCTCAGTGTGGGACTGGGTTCAAGACATCATCTGATCTCACTGTACACCAGCGAGTTCACACCGGGGAGAGGCCGTTCACCTGTCCCAACTGTGGGAAGGGATTCACTCAGTCATCCACCCTATTGACACATCAGCGAGTTCACACTGGGGAGAGACCGTTCATCTGTCCCAAGTGTGGAAAGAGATTCACACAGTCATTCAACCTGATGAGACACCGGCGAATTCATAAGTAACTAGAGTGATTGGATTTTGCTGGAAATCACAGAGGACTGAACCGTGTTCATTGGGTCTGTTTCTACTGATGTTAATAATTTCCAACGCAGTTACATGGGCTAATATTTTAGATAAAAGTCAAATAAATCAGCTTTGTGTTGAATACATTGTGTTGAATCTTTCTAATATTTCTAGCACATTACTTTTGAAGGTTTCTCCCACTCCCCGTCTCCTCCATCCTCACCTTCCAACAAGTATGAGGAGATCATGGAATTTCCTTGTCACTAAGACTGAAACAATCCAATCAGCTGCCTCTGCTGCTTCCCTCCCTTATACTAGTGCACCGGGCCAAACTGTCTCCAAAGTTCCTCCTTACCTGAGCCGTCAACTCACATCTTTCTCCAGTTTCTCTCCCTTCTCCCATCATGCCCTGCAGTCTATTCTAGGGCTTCTTGGCACGACCACCAATGGTGCAGTGATTGAAATGGGGGATGCACAGGGGGCCAGAATTAGAGGAGGGGGTTGTGGAGAAGGAGGGTCTGTCTGTGAGTTAAGACATGGGGTGGCAGAATTTTGGATGACCCAAGGTTACAGCGGGCAGAATGTGGGAGACCAGCCAGAGTGTGTCGGAATAGTCGAGTTTGGAGGTGACAAAGGCATGGATGAGATATTCGGCAGCAGATGAGCTGAGAGGGGGGAGGAGACGAGTGATGTTACGGAGGTATAAATGAAGGGTTAAGCTTGATGGAAGTTGGATATGTAATAGCAGGAGGTTGTTTAAGTGGAGGATAAAGGTCAATTACTCCCCAGGACAGGTACAGCACCAGTTAGATACAGAATAGCCTTCTCCAGTGTTGGGAATTTTTCTATTTTCTTTATCACCATCTCATTTTGCCTTGCACCATCATCCCTTTCGCTGAATAATCTCTCCTGCCTTCCACAGACCTGCCCGCTTTTGTTTTTTACCCCACCTCTCGAACTTCTAGAGCTGAAAGGTTGACTTTGTTTCTCTCCCTGGAGAAGCTGCCAGACCTGCTGAGCATTTCTCACATTCTCGATTTTTATTTCAGCTTTTGCAGCATCCGCAGGATTTTGCTTCCGGGCTGAGGCCGCGCCCTCTGCTGACGTCACAATGCACGCCCAGCGGCGGACCTGCCGCCCACTCGGTCCCTCAACCTTTGCCCGCGCTCTTGCTATTGGTCCAGACGCACGTCACTCACCAGCCCAGGCCCCGCCCCCAAAGCATCATTATGTCGTCACTTCCGAGTGCCGCTGTCTTATCCGCTCCGCTCCCGGGAGCCCCAGTTGGACTCTCCGGATTTGTATCTAATTTGATTCTTTCTCCATCCGCCTCTTCCCCCCCATCATCCAGTTCACTCACCTGGTTTGGGAAAACTCACTTTCTGTCAACGGCCGCCTTCCCCAGCCTAAGGGAGGTTATATTGCAGCTGGATAAAACACTATTTGGCCACAGCTGGAGGACTGTGTGCAGCTTTGGTCACCCACACTATAGGAAGGATGTGATTGCACTGGAGAGGGTGCAGAGGAGATTCACCAGGGTGTTACCTGGGCTGGAGCGTTTCAGAGACTGGATAGGCTGCGGTTGTTTTCCTCAGAATAGAGAAGGCCGAGAGGGGACCTGATAGAGGCGTACAAATTATGAGGGGCATCGATAGGGTAGATAGGAAGAAACTTTTCCCCTTTGCGGAGGTATCAATAACCAGAGGGCATAGATTTAAGGTAAGGGGAAGGAGGTTTAGAGGGTATTTGAGGAATATTTTTTTCACCCAGATGGTGGTTGGAGCCTGAGGGGGTGGTAGAGGCAGGAGCCTTCACAACGTTTAAGAAGTATTTAGATGAACACTTGAAACGCCATAACATACAGGGATACAGGCCAAATACCGAAAAATGGGATTAGAATAGATAGGTGCTTAATGGCCAGAATGGACACGATGGGCCGAAGGGCCTGTTTCTGTGCTGTATAATTCTATGACTCCAATGCGCAGGCACAGTGCCGGCCCGGTTAGTTTGAGCTGACTGAGTATGCATGGCGCCGGCAGATGATCGGCATATTTAAAGGGACACTGTCCCTCTGTGTTGTTGTCATTAAAAGGGGCAAAGACATTGTGAGAGAGACTGATTGCAACACCAAGAGCATGGAGAGCAGGTTTTGAAGGAACAAAAATAATGCAAAGCGAGAAAACTGTCCAT
Source organism: Cetorhinus maximus (assembly GCF_964194155.1). Taxonomy (NCBI): domain Eukaryota; kingdom Metazoa; phylum Chordata; class Chondrichthyes; order Lamniformes; family Cetorhinidae; genus Cetorhinus; species Cetorhinus maximus. The sequence continues at coordinate 5,886,376 of NC_135901.1, read as the reverse complement.
CCTCAGTTTCTCAATTTTTTCCAGTAATTGCTGATGCAAACTTGTTTTACAGGGAGAGGATTCGTAGATGCGAAGATGAGAATGGACATTACTACAATCTAACCGAGCCATTCGATTCATCAGGACTGAATATCATCAGCAAACTGGAAGGAGAGAGCAGCATTCACAGCGCAGAGAAACCTTAACATGTGTTCCGCGTGTGGATGTGGATTCAACCGATTGACCAAACTGGGGATGTTCAACTGTAACCGAAACAGGGAGAGTCCATGTGGACAATGTGGGGACAGTGAGAAGGGATTCAGTTATCCCTCTGATCTGGAAATTCATCGATACAGTCACACCGGGGAGAAGCTGTACACCTGCCCCGTGTGTGAAAAGGGATTCACTCGATTTTCAAACATGTTGAGACACCAGCAGGTTCACACCGGGGAGAAACCCTTCACCTGCTCCAAGTGCGAAAAGGGATTTAATCAGTCATCCCACCTGTTAACACACCAGCGAGTTCACACTGGAGAGAGACCGTTCACCTGCTCTCTATGTGAAAAGAGATTCACTGAGTCATCGACCTTACTGAGACACCAGCGAGTTCACTCTGGGGAGAGGCCATTCACCTGCTCTAAGTGTGGGAAGGGATTCATTCAGTCATCTAACCTGCGGACAAACCAGCGAGTTCACGCTGAGGAGAGACATTTTAAATGTCCGGACTGCAGGAAGTGCTATAAAGGTTCCATGGAACTGACGCGCCATCAACGTGTTCACACTGACGAGAGACCATTCAGGTGCTCTCACTGCGGGACTGGGTTCAGGTGGTTGTCTCAACTCACTACGCACAAGTACAGTCACACTGGGGAGAGGCCGTTCACCTGCTCTGTGTGTGGGAAGGGATTCACTCAGTCATCCAAACTGCTGAGACACCAGCATGGGCACAGTGATGAGAGGCCATTCTCCTGCTCCATGTGTGGGAAGGGATTCAGTCAGCAATCCCATCTACTGACACACCAGCGAGTTCAAACAGACGAGAGACCTTTTAAATGCCCAGACTGTGGGAAGTGTTGTAAAAGCCCCCAGGACCTGATGCCTCATCAAAGTGTTCACAATGGGAAGAGACCGTTCAGGTGCTCTCACTGCGGGACTGGGTTCAAGCGATCATCTCAACTCATTGTACACCAGCGAATTCACACTGGGGGGGTGACCATTCATCTGCCTTGAATGTAGGAAGGGGTTCACCCACCCATCCAACCTTGAGACACCAGTGAGTTCATACTGGGGAGAGTCCGTTCACCTGCTCTGAATGTGGGAAGGGTTTTACCCAGTTATCCAACCTGCTGACACATCAGCGAGTTCACACTGGGGAGAGACTATTTCCATGCTCTGAATGTGGGAAGGGATTTGCTTATTTATCTACACTGCAGAGACACCAGCAAGTTCACAAGTAATGACAATGGTTGGATTTTGCTGTTAATCACATCCAGAACTGAATTATGTGTATTGGGGTCTATTTCTGATGATATTAATAAACTCCAGCCCAGTTATTCGGGCTGATATTGTAGATAAAGGTCAATTAGATTAGCTTTGTGTTAAACACACAGTGTCTTGAGTCTTTTCAATATTTCTAACCCAAGTTACTTCCTTCTGAAGTGCTCTCTCTCACCCCTGTCCCCTCCATCCTCACCTCCAACAACAAGTGTGAGGAGATCATGGAGCTTCTTTGTCACTAAGATTGGGACAATCTGATCAGCTGCCTCTGCTGCTTCCTTCCCTCCCTCATTGGCAGTGGCTGTGATTTTTTGAATTAGATTTTTACATAATCACTCGGTAAGTGATCGGGTGTCACTGAACATTTGACAGAAAATTGTTCCATTATCATTCTCACAGTGACTGTATCTGGCAGACCAAGTGATTCTATCTACACCAGCCTTTCTGGAGAAGATCACCAGAGAAGAGTGAAGACATTACAGTCCACAACCCAGCTCATAGTGGTGCACGCATCTGATAAATCCAATTAAAATGCAGAGTATATAGGTCTGCTACAGGTTTATCGATATACATTGATTATCAATCATAAGAAATAGGAACTAGAGTTCCTGGGTCCCCAGTTTGAAACCAGGCAGAAGCATTATCAAAACATATTTTAAGTGTGAGCAATAATTGATCTTTATTTAAATATTAACTGTATGTAATACCTTACAGCCATGTGACATTAGCTCTTTCCCTCTACAGTCTGTACACACTGAAACTAGACAGAATCTATCACTTGTTTCCATTTCCAGTCCTGATGGTTCAGAAAGCTTCCCTCAAAGCTGCATTTGCCAGCTGATTTGTGTAAGATTATTGAAGGCTCCTGCAGCATGATCTCCATCACCAACAGTCGGTCAAAGCTACATTTCAGACAGGGCAACAAATCCATCAACGATTCTGTCTTCCCTGCTCCATCGTGAGTGAGACAAGGAAAAGCAGTAGGATTTTGCCCCACCCTCACCAATCACCCACTGCGAACAGAAAGCAGTGACAGCAACTTCAATCAGCAGATTACTGCCCATCCCTGGGATGCAAGGTACTCCAATATGGGCTAAACCTCCTAATACATCAAGCACAGATTCAGATTATTAACTTTAAACATTGCTGCTGTTTTCCGGAGTGAAGCCCGGCTCTCCATTCCTCCAGTAGTGTCACCGCATTTAAATGGAGTCTGTCTCCATCCCGCTTTGTTAACATCACAGTTGTTGGGTTAGGAGTGAAAACTGCTCTTTTCTTCACTGGAAGAGTGGGAGAGCAGTTTGTAGGTGCGGGTCTGATATGCAATGAATGATGATTGAATATTTTTAAGTCAGAGGTAGATAGATTCTTGTTAGGCAAGGGAATCAAAGGCTATCGGAGTTAGATGGGAATATGGAAATCGAAACACAAGATCAGCCATGACCTTATTGAATGGCAGAGCAGGCTTGAGGGCCGAATGGTCTACTCCTGTTCTTATTTCTTATGTTCTTATGACAGTTTAAAAGTGACAAGTTCCACTCAAGCCCCTGCACCAACAGAACTGCTCAGAGTCACAGAATTAGAATAGTCACTTCCTGGAGGGCTGATAGCATCGGGTCCACATCCGATCAGTTGAGAATGGTCTAATTCATAAGATTACAGGAAGGAAATTAAGGAACTGCACCTGAAATTATCCAAGTCACAGTGAAGAACGAAATGTTTGTCCCGGGTAACGGAGGGGAAGGATTAAGAGTTTTCAGTGTGGGACAGAACTGAGAGCAGAGAGAACTGATTGATACAGAATGGCATCATCATCCCTTTTGTGCTTTTTTCATTCATTCATGGGATGTAGGCAGTACTGCTGGGCCAACATTATATTGGCCATTCCTAATTGCTCTTGAGAACCGAGTGGTTTGCTCAGCCATTTCAGAGTCAACCACATTATTGTGCATCTAGATTCACATGTAGGCCAGACCAGGTAAGGACAGCAGATTTCCTAAAGGACATTTGTGAATTGGATGAGTTTTTAATGACAATTGATGGTTTCATCATTTAGACTTAATTCAAATTTCACCGCCTGCCATGGTGAGATTCAAACACTACCCTGGGCCTTTGGAATACTAGCCCAGTGACAATACCAGTCCGCTGCCCCCTCCATCTCCCCTGCCCCTCCCAACCTACCACAGACCTTCTCTTTTATTCTTTCCTCCTCTCCTCTGTATCTGTTTCAAACCTGTTACATCTCTAGCATTTACCAGTTTTGATGTAGCATAGTGGTATTTTCACTGGACTGGTATTCCAGAGATCTAGGGTAATGCTCTGGTGGTCCAACCATAGCAGGTGGTGAAATTTGAATTCAACAAAAATCTGGAATTAAAAGTCTGCAAAACCCCATCTGGTTCACTAATGTCCTTTAGGGAAGGAAATCCGCTGTCCTTACCTGGACTAGCCTACATGTGGCTGACTCTTAACTGCCCCCTGAAAAAATGGGCAATTTAAGGATGGGCAATAAATGCTGGCTTAGCCAGTGATGCCCACATCCCATGAACGAATGAGGGAAAAAAAACATTAACTCTGTTTCTCTCACTGCCTGCTATTTCCAGCTGATTGAAAAGTCAGGAGTCACTCCGTAAAAAGAACAAAACGGAAGATCTGTGATAGAGAGCGAGGCAGGATGGATTAACTGACACAAGAATGATGGACAGGACAACACGGAGCTGGTGATGGTGGACCCAGGTGGTTCGGAGTCAATGCTTTCTCCATCATGGCCTGAGCTCGATGGCCGGTGACCAAACGTTAAACAAACAAACCATTTTGTGTGAGAAACCTGTCGGCAGTGTCAGTGAACTGAAGGGCAGTAACAGGTAAAGAAATGATCATCAGTGATTTTGAAGGCTTGCTTGTCAGCTTCCCTGGTCAGTCCAACCATTGGAAACCTCCAAACATTCTGGTGACTCAGCACTGCCCTGTTTTCTACACAAATATTTATCCTCTGTAATATTCCAGTCCAGGAAGAAAATTATTTCAAACCAAATGAAGGAAACAAACTATTGAAGCATGCGACCTTGACAGGGCTCTGTTAAACTCCTTAACAAACATTTTCCTCTGTAATATAGCACCCTTGATTGAAGGGTTGTGGCGCAAAAGTAATAAGATTGTATAAATCAACTCGGATATAATGAGATGTTTGATCAGAGAAAAGAACACTTTCGTAAATTAGATATGAGATCAATTGCATAATTACATCATGTTCATATGGTAAAGTATATTAGTCCAAATCGTCATGTGAACCTTGTGAATTAAGGGAAACTAGGTATGGATTCTGCAGAAATGACTTTTTCAAAAGGGAATTCAGCAATTTAATGAAAGGGAGGAATAAAAAACTTGTTTAAGAGAGAGAAACAAATTGTGATTAATTAGTTTCCTCGTTTAAAAAGGGGCCTGAGATCGGATGATGGAAGGGCCTCTGTTGCCATTGTATGGATACATGGTGCTAGGCCATTTTATGATTACATTGTTATATCAGCCTCGCTGCAGCGTTCCCATAAGAGCAGCTGAATTCCATTTCTCCGAAACAGAGACCCAGAGTGCTGCTGCGTTCGAGCACAGTTTCCAGACAGGCTCACTGCAGCCATGGCAGTTTCTGTAGTGTAGTGGTTATCACATTCGCCTAACACGCGAAAAGTCCCCGGTCCGAAACCGGGCAACAGCATTGTTAAAACTTTCTCATTAAATAATTAGGATAATTTGCATCATTGAAACTTACCTGAGTTCCTATGTTATCGGCATATTGCATTTGCTCTCACCGAGGTCATAACATGAATGCAGCAAAATGAGTGGAAATAAATGTTCATATTTCACTGCGCTCACATATTAGCAGTTTGTTCAGTCAACAGAAATTAATGGGTGTTTCGATGCAGATTAACAGTTACTCAACATGTCAATGATGTTTCATAGCAATGTGTGCTCACGGAGGGAACAAATATAATTAATGTATCATTCTCAAACCTGTTCCCTGTAAAATTCTTTGATGATTTTGTTGAAATGCTGACTGTTGTGTTAAATCTCAAATCAGACCCATATCAAGTGCATTACCTGGTGTCTGGCATTCTTTTGCTTGCCAGTCACGTTTGCAATTCGATGTTGTTGTATATTTCAGAGAGTCTCAAGTCAACCGAGGGCTTCAATATCAAATAGAAATATATTAATACCGAATGTTGAATAACGTAAAATAAATTCAGAGTAAAGTTTGTTGAATTTCGTCTTCTGAGGAGGAGAAGGGTGTTAATAATGATTGAGCAGAAAGCATTGCTGCCTGAGACATTTGCTGGACCGAGCATTCTGCATTATGAAATTTAAAAAAAACTGTTTCACCAGGTGAAAACCAAGAGTTGCCTTCCTGTAATAAGTGACCTGACCTCTCAGTCTAACCAGTGGAATCCTCCAAACATTCTGGTAGATCAGCATTGCCCTGTTTCCTAAAGGAAAATATAATCTGTAAAATTACATTCCCAGAACAAAATTAAATGAAACCAACTGAATGAAACTATCTATTTCAGCATGTGATCCTGGCAGGGCTCTGTTTAACTGTAGCAATCATTTTCCTCTTGATATAACACCCTGGTATAATGAGTCGTGGGGCAAAGGTAATTAGATTGTGTAAATACCTCAGAAATAATGCGATGTTTGATCAGAAAAATGAGCACTTTCGTCAATTCGACATGAAATCAAGAGGAAAAGTAAATAATGTTCATATGCATAGCTATGTAAGGAACACAAATCTAAATCTTCACGGCATTGGGTGAGGGAAACAATGTCATTTAAGGCAAACGAGGCACGGAATCTGCAGAAACTCCATTTTGAAAGGGAATTGTGCAATTAATTGATATTCAGAAAAATAACAGGTTTACTAAAAGAGAGAAGGAAACTGAAGTTAATTTGCTTGCTCTTTAAAAAATCTGGCAGAGACAGGATGATGGAAGGGCCCTTGTATGAATACATGGTGTTATGCCATTTTATGATGACATTGTCATATGAGTCTGTCTGCAGCATTCCAAATTCTAGCAGCTGAATTCCATTTCTCCCAACCAAATAGCCAGGCAGCTGCTGAGTGACAGCTCAGTTTAACATTCCAGATAAGATCACTGTCGTGGTGGTTGCCCAGTGTTTCTGTCGTGTAGTGGTTTTCACGTTCGCCTCACACGTTAAAAGCCCATGATTCGAAACCCTAGCAGAAGCATTATCCTATCTCGCTAATCTCGAGAGGGAAATTTGCGTCATTCAGGTTTGTTGTTATATATTACCTGAATCTCGCATGCTACAGAAATGGTGCTTTTGCTCTTACCTGAGCTTTAAAATGAGTGCAGCATAATCAGAAGCGCTGAAATTTCATGACACACTGAATAGAAATAGATGTTCATTTTTTGACTCGGCACATTTTAGCAGTTTGTCCGAACAGCAACAGAATTTAATGGGTTTTCTGTGCAGATTTACATCGTTACCCACGATCTCAAAGACGTCTCATAGTAAAGTCTGCTCATTCGGACAGGCGCAAGCTATCGTGTAATTGAAACAGAAGAAATGATCACATCTTTAAATAATCGGTCTTCAGAATAAAGTAGCAGGAAAAATGGCCCAGGGACTCTTGGAAACCGAGGCGCAGTGCAGACCTGCTGGCTTCCCCCCTGTCTTCTACATGGAGGCGATTTAGGCCCCAGAAGGCTTCTCACCTGGAGCAAAGAGGGATCAAATATAATGAACGTATCATTCTCAAAACTGCTCCCAGTAAAATTTTTGGATTTTGTTTAAAAGCTCACTGTGCTCAATTTTAAAAGAGCACCACATGGTTTGCATTACCTGTTGACTGGCATTCTTTCGGATATCAGTCATGTTTGAATTTCGAGGTTGGTATATATTTCAGAGAGTCTCAATTCCAATGAAGGCATCAATAATAGATCAACTATTAATATTAAATATAGAATAACGGAACAAATACTGAGTAAAGTTTGTTCAATTTCATCTCGCAAGGATAAGACAGATGTTCCTCATGATTGAGCAGAAAGCATTGCACCCGGAGACATTTGCTGGACGGACACGTGTACATGTTGAAACTCAGAGCAAACTGAGGCACCAGGGTGAAACCAACAGTTGTCTTCCTGCAACAAGTGACTTGGACCCTCAGTCCAGCCGTTGCAATCCTCCAAACATTCTGGTAGCTCAGCACTGCCCTGTTTGTTACACAAATGTTTATCCTCTGTAAGATTCTGGTCAGCCATTTTATGATGACATTGTTACATCAGCTTGCTGCAGCGTTCCTGAGAATAGCAGCTGTATTTCATTTCTCCACAACAGAGACCCAGATTAGTGGTTATCACGTTCGCCTCACGCGTGAAAAATCACCGGTTTGAAACCGGGCAGAAACATTATCCAAGCTGGCCAATTTTGAGAGAGGAAAATTTGTGTATGTCAGGTTTGTTGTTGAATGTTACTTGAATCTCACATGCTTCAGGCATGGAGCTTTTGCTCTTACCTGGGCCTTAAAATGAATGCAGCAAAATCAGAAACGCTGAAATTTCTTGAAACACTGAGTAGAAATAGATGTTCCTTTTTTGACTCGGCACGCATTTTAGCAGTTCGTCCAGTCAGCAACAGAATTTAGTGGGTTTTCGATGCAGATTTACATCATTACTCACCGTCTCAAAGATGTCTCATGCTAAAGCGCGCGCATAAGGACAGGCGCAAGCGATGCTGCAATTGAACCAGAGGAAATGACGGAACTGGTACAGAATCACTCCTTTAAATAATCGGTGTTCAGAATAGAATATCAGAAAAAACGACCGAGGGAGTCGTGGAAACCGAGGTGCAGTGCAGATCTGCTTGCTTCCCTCCTGTCTGCTACATGGTCATGGTTAAGCTGCCAGAAGGCTTGTCACCTGGAGGAAAGAGGGATCAAATATAATGAACGCATCATTCTCAAAACTGCTCCCATTAAATTTCTTTCATTTTGTTTAAAAGCTAATTGTGCTCAATTTCAAATGAGCACCACATGGTTTGCATTACCTGTTGACTGGCATTCTTTTGTCTATCAGTCATGTTTGCAATTCGAGTTTGGTGCATCTTTCAGAGAGTCTCAATTCAAATGAAGGCATCAAAAACAGATACAATGTTAATATTAAATATAGAATAGCGGAACAAATACGGAACGAGATTTGTTTAATTTCGGCTGCCAAGGATAAGACGGATGTTCCTCATGATTGAGCAGAAAGCATTGCACCCAGAGTCATTTGCTGGACGGATACGTGTACATTTGAAATTCAGAGCAAGCAGAGGCACCAGGGTGAAACCTACAGTTAGTTCCTGCAACAAGTGAGTTGGACCCTCAGTCCAGCCGTTGGAATCCTCCAAACATTCTGGTAGCTCAGCACTGCCCTGTTTGTTACACCAATATTTATCCTCTGTAAGATTCCGGTCCAGGAACAAAATTATTTCAAATCAAATGAAGTAAACGAACAATTGAAGCATGCAATCTTGGCAGGGCCCTGTTAAACTCCGAAACAAACATTTTCCTCTGTAATATCGCACCCTCGATTGAAGGGCTGTGGAGCAAAAGTAATGAGATTGTAAAAATAGAAAGGTTGAAAAAAATAACACTTTCGCAAATTCGATGAGATCAATTGCATAATTACATCATGTTCATCTGGCGAAGTATATTAGGAACCCAAGTCCAAATCGTCAAGTGAACCTTGTGAATCAAGGGAAACCAGGCGTGGATTCTGCAGAAACGACTTTTTCAAAAGGGAATTCAGCAATTTAATGAAAGAGAGGAAAAAACTGGTTCACTAAGAGAGAGAAGCAAATTGTAATTAATTAGTGCGCTCGTTTAGTGTGCCTCGGATCGGATGATGGAAGGGCCCCTTATGCCTTTGCATGGATACATGGTGCTAGGCCATTTTATGATGACGTTGTAACATCAGTCTCGCTGCAGCGTTCCTGAGAATCGCAGCTGTATTTAATTTCTCTGCAGCACGAACCCAGATTGCTGCAGTGTTACAGCGCAGTTTAGCATTGCGGACAAGCTCCATAAATGTACGGCAGTTTCTGTAGTGTAGTGGTTATCACGTTCGCCTAACACGCGAAAGGTCCCCGGTTCGAAACCGGGCAGAAACATTATGAAAACTTACTCATTCAATAGTGAGGATAATTTGCACCGTTGAAGCTTACCTGAATCTCATATATTACAGGCATAATGCATTTGCTCTCACCGAGGTCATAAAATGCATGCAGCAAAATCAGCACGTCTTTCGATGCAGCTTAACACAGTTACTCACCATGTCAAAGGTGTCTCATTGTAACGTGTGCTCACAAAGACAGACAAAGAGTGTTCAGATCTATTCACCGCATCATTCTCAAGCCTGTTCCCTGTAAAGTTCTTTGATTTTGTTGCAATGCTGACTGTTGGACTGCCTCTCAAATCAGACCCATATCAGGTGCATTACCTGGTGTCTGGCATTCTTTTATTTGCCAGTCAAGTTTGCATTTCGATGTTGTTGTATATTTCAGAGAGTCTCAAGTCAACCGAGGGCATCAATGTCAAATATATTAATACTGAATGTTGAATAACATAAAAAATTGCTGAGAAATGTTTGTTGAATTTCGTCTTCTGATGAGAAGGCTGTTCCGAATGATTGAGCAGAAAACATTGTTGCCTGAGATATTTGCAGGACCGAGCCTTCTGCATTATGAAACTCAAAACAAACTGAAGCACTAGGTGGACACCAAGAGTTGTCTTCCTGTAACAAGCGACATGACCTCTCAGTCTAACGCTTGGACTCCTCCAAACATTCTGGTGGATCAGCACTATCCTGTTTCCTAAAAAAACATATATTCTGTAAAATTACATTCCCAGAACAAAATTATATTAAACCAACTGAAAGAAACGGCCTATTTCAGCATGTGATCCTGGCAGGGCTCTGTTTAATGGTAGCAATCATTTTTCTGCGTGAAATAACACCCTCGATTAACGAGTCGTGGAGCAAATGTATTTAGATTGTGTAAATAACTCAGAAATAATCAGGCATTTGATCAGAAATAGAAGCACTTTCGTCAATTCGATATGAAATCAAGAGATAAGTAAATAATTTTCATATGCATAGCTATGTAAGGAACACAAGCCTAAACGCTCATGGCATTGGTTGAGGGAAACGTTGTTAATTCAGGCAAACTAGGCATGGAATCTGCAGAAACTCCATTTTCAAAAGGGAATGATGCAATTAATTGATATGCAAAAAAATAAGAAGTTCACTAATAGAGAGAAGGAAACTGGGGTTAATTCATTGGCACTTTTAAAAAGCTGACTGAGACAGGATGATGGAAGGGCCATGGTATGGGTACATGGTGCTATGCCATTTTATGATGACATTGTGATATGAATCTGCCTGCAGCATTCCAAATTCTGGCAGCTGAATTGCATTTCTCCCATCCAAAGAGCCAGAGAGCTGCTGCGTGATAGCACAGTTTAACATTCCAGATAGGCTCACTGCAGTTATGTCTGGCCAATGTTTCTGTGGTGTACTGGTTATCACGTTCGCGTCACACGCGAAAAATCACCGGTTTGAAACCAGTTAGAAACATTATCCAAGCTTGCCAATTTTGAGAGAGGAAAATTTGTGTATGTCAGGTTTGTTGTTGAATGTTACCTGAATCTCGCATGCTACAGGCATGGTGCTTTTGCTCTTACCTGGGCCTTAAAATGAATGCAGCAAAATCAGAAACGCTGAAATTTCATGACACACTGAGTAGAAATAGATGTTCGTTTTCTTGACTCGGCACGCGTTTTAGCAGTTCGTCCGGTCAGCAACAGAATTTAGTGGGTTTTCGATGCAGATTTACGTAATTACTCACCGTCTCAAAGATGTCTCATGCTAAAGTGCGTGCACAAGGACAGGCATTAGTGACGCTGCAATTGAACCAGAGGAAATGACAGAACTGGTACAGAATCACTCCTTTAAATAATCGGTCTTCAGAATAGGGTATCAGGAAAAACGACCGTGGGAGTCGTGGAAAACGAGGCGCAGTGCAGATCTGCTGGCTTCCCCCCTGTCTTCTACATGGTCGTGATTAAGGCCCCAGAAGGCTTCTCACCTGGAGCAAAGAGGGATCAAATATAATGAACGTATCATTCTCAAAACTGCTCCCAGTAAAATTTTTGGATTTTGTTTAAAAGCTCACTGTGCTCAATTTTAAAAGAGCACCACATGGTTTGCATTACCTGTTGACTGGCATTCTTTCGGATATCAGTCATGTTTGAATTTCGAGGTTGGTATATATTTCAGAGAGTCTCAATTCAAATGAAGGCATCAATAATAGATCAACTATTAATATTAAATATAGAATAACGGAACAAATACTGAGTAAAGTTTGTTCAATTTCATCTCGCAAGGATAAGACAGATGTTCCTCATGATTGAGCAGAAAGCATTGCACCCGGAGACATTTGCTGGACGGACACGTGTACATGTTGAAACTCAGAGCAAACTGAGGCACCAGGGTGAAACCAACAGTTGTCTTCCTGCAACAAGTGACTTGGACCCTCAGTCCAGCCGTTGCAATCCTCCAAACATTCTGGTAGCTCAGCACTGCCCTGTTTGTTACACAAATGTTTATCCTCTGTAAGATTCTGGTCAGCCATTTTATGATGACATTGTTACATCAGCTTGCTGCAGCGTTCCTGAGAATAGCAGCTGTATTTCATTTCTCCACAACAGAGACCCAGATTAGTGGTTATCACGTTCGCCTCACGCGTGAAAAATCACCGGTTTGAAACCGGGCAGAAACATTATCCAAGCTGGCCAATTTTGAGAGAGGAAAATTTGTGTATGTCAGGTTTGTTGTTGAATGTTACTTGAATCTCACATGCTTCAGGCATGGAGCTTTTGCTCTTACCTGGGCCTTAAAATGAATGCAGCAAAATCAGAAACGCTGAAATTTCTTGAAACACTGAGTAGAAATAGATGTTCCTTTTTTGACTCGGCACGCATTTTAGCAGTTCGTCCAGTCAGCAACAGAATTTAGTGGGTTTTCGATGCAGATTTACATCATTACTCACCGTCTCAAAGATGTCTCATGCTAAAGCGCGCGCATAAGGACAGGCGCAAGCGATGCTGCAATTGAACCAGAGGAAATGACGGAACTGGTACAGAATCACTCCTTTAAATAATCGGTGTTCAGAATAGAATATCAGAAAAAACGACCGAGGGAGTCGTGGAAACCGAGGTGCAGTGCAGATCTGCTTGCTTCCCTCCTGTCTGCTACATGGTCATGGTTAAGCTGCCAGAAGGCTTGTCACCTGGAGGAAAGAGGGATCAAATATAATGAACGCATCATTCTCAAAACTGCTCCCATTAAATTTCTTTCATTTTGTTTAAAAGCTAATTGTGCTCAATTTCAAATGAGCACCACATGGTTTGCATTACCTGTTGACTGGCATTCTTTTGTCTATCAGTCATGTTTGCAATTCGAGTTTGGTGCATCTTTCAGAGAGTCTCAATTCAAATGAAGGCATCAATAACAGATACAATGTTAATATTAAATATAGAATAGCGGAACAAATACGGAACGAGATTTGTTTAATTTCGGCTGCCAAGGATAAGACGGATGTTCCTCATGATTGAGCAGAAAGCATTGCACCCAGAGTCATTTGCTGGACGGATACGTGTACATTTGAAATTCAGAGCAAGCAGAGGCACCAGGGTGAAACCTACAGTTAGTTCCTGCAACAAGTGAGTTGGACCCTCAGTCCAGCCGTTGGAATCCTCCAAACATTCTGGTAGCTCAGCACTGCCCTGTTTGTTACACCAATATTTATCCTCTGTAAGATTCCGGTCCAGGAACAAAATTATTTCAAATCAAATGAAGTAAACGAACAATTGAAGCATGCAATCTTGGCAGGGCCCTGTTAAACTCCGAAACAAACATTTTCCTCTGTAATATCGCACCCTCGATTGAAGGGCTGTGGAGCAAAAGTAATGAGATTGTAAAAATAGAAAGGTTGAAAAAAATAACACTTTCGCAAATTCGATGAGATCAATTGCATAATTACATCATGTTCATCTGGCGAAGTATATTAGGAACCCAAGTCCAAATCGTCAAGTGAACCTTGTGAATCAAGGGAAACCAGGCGTGGATTCTGCAGAAACGACTTTTTCAAAAGGGAATTCAGCAATTTAATGAAAGAGAGGAAAAAACTGGTTCACTAAGAGAGAGAAGCAAATTGTAATTAATTAGTGCGCTCGTTTAGTGTGCCTCGGATCGGATGATGGAAGGGCCCCTTATGCCTTTGCATGGATACATGGTGCTAGGCCATTTTATGATGACGTTGTAACATCAGTCTCGCTGCAGCGTTCCTGAGAATCGCAGCTGTATTTAATTTCTCTGCAGCACGAACCCAGATTGCTGCAGTGTTACAGCGCAGTTTAGCATTGCGGACAAGCTCCATAAATGTACGGCAGTTTCTGTAGTGTAGTGGTTATCACGTTCGCCTAACACGCGAAAGGTCCCCGGTTCGAAACCGGGCAGAAACATTATGAAAACTTACTCATTCAATAGTGAGGATAATTTGCACCGTTGAAGCTTACCTGAATCTCATATATTACAGGCATAATGCATTTGCTCTCACCGAGGTCATAAAATGCATGCAGCAAAATCAGCACGTCTTTCGATGCAGCTTAACACAGTTACTCACCATGTCAAAGGTGTCTCATTGTAACGTGTGCTCACAAAGACAGACAAAGAGTGTTCAGATCTATTCACCGCATCATTCTCAAGCCTGTTCCCTGTAAAGTTCTTTGATTTTGTTGCAATGCTGACTGTTGGACTGCCTCTCAAATCAGACCCATATCAGGTGCATTACCTGGTGTCTGGCATTCTTTTATTTGCCAGTCAAGTTTGCATTTCGATGTTGTTGTATATTTCAGAGAGTCTCAAGTCAACCGAGGGCATCAATGTCAAATATATTAATACTGAATGTTGAATAACATAAAAAATTGCTGAGAAATGTTTGTTGAATTTCGTCTTCTGATGAGAAGGCTGTTCCGAATGATTGAGCAGAAAACATTGTTGCCTGAGATATTTGCAGGACCGAGCCTTCTGCATTATGAAACTCAAAACAAACTGAAGCACTAGGTGGACACCAAGAGTTGTCTTCCTGTAACAAGCGACATGACCTCTCAGTCTAACGCTTGGACTCCTCCAAACATTCTGGTGGATCAGCACTATCCTGTTTCCTAAAAAAACATATATTCTGTAAAATTACATTCCCAGAACAAAATTATATTAAACCAACTGAAAGAAACGGCCTATTTCAGCATGTGATCCTGGCAGGGCTCTGTTTAATGGTAGCAATCATTTTTCTGCGTGAAATAACACCCTCGATTAACGAGTCGTGGAGCAAATGTATTTAGATTGTGTAAATAACTCAGAAATAATCAGGCATTTGATCAGAAATAGAAGCACTTTCGTCAATTCGATATGAAATCAAGAGATAAGTAAATAATTTTCATATGCATAGCTATGTAAGGAACACAAGCCTAAACGCTCATGGCATTGGTTGAGGGAAACGTTGTTAATTCAGGCAAACTAGGCATGGAATCTGCAGAAACTCCATTTTCAAAAGGGAATGATGCAATTAATTGATATGCAAAAAAATAAGAAGTTCACTAATAGAGAGAAGGAAACTGGGGTTAATTCGTTGGCACTTTTAAAAAGCTGACTGAGACAGGATGATGGAAGGGCCATGGTATGGGTACATGGTGCTATGCCATTTTATGATGACATTGTGATATGAATCTGCCTGCAGCATTCCAAATTCTGGCAGCTGAATTGCATTTCTCCCATCCAAAGAGCCAGAGAGCTGCTGCGTGATAGCACAGTTTAACATTCCAGATAGGCTCACTGCAGTTATGTCTGGCCAATGTTTCTGTGGTGTACTGGTTATCACGTTCGCGTCACACGCGAAAAATCACCGGTTTGAAACCAGTTAGAAACATTATCCAAGCTTGCCAATTTTGAGAGAGGAAAATTTGTGTATGTCAGGTTTGTTGTTGAATGTTACCTGAATCTCGCATGCTACAGGCATGGTGCTTTTGCTCTTACCTGGGCCTTAAAATGAATGCAGCAAAATCAGAAACGCTGAAATTTCATGACACACTGAGTAGAAATAGATGTTCGTTTTCTTGACTCGGCACGCATTTTAGCAGTTCGTCCGGTCAGCAACAGAATTTAGTGGGTTTTCGATGCAGATTTACGTAATTACTCACCGTCTCAAAGATGTCTCATGCTAAAGTGCGTGCACAAGGACAGGCGTTAGTGACGCTGCAATTGAACCAGAGGAAATGACAGAACTGGTACAGAATCACTCCTTTAAATAATCGGTCTTCAGAATAGGGTATCAGGAAAAACGACCGTGGGAGTCGTGGAAAACGAGGCGCAGTGCAGATCTGCTGGCTTCCCCCCTGTCTTCTACATGGTCGTGATTAAGGCGCCAGAAGGCATCTCACCTGGAGGAAAGAGGGATCAAATATAATGAACGCATCATTCTCAAAACTGCTCCCATTACATTTCTTTCATTTTGTTTAAAAGCTAATTGTGCTCAATTTCAAATGAGCACCACATGGTTTGCATTACCCGTTGACTGGCATTCTTTTGTCTATCAGGCATGTTTACAATTCGAGTTTGGTGCATCTTTCAGAGAGTCTCAATTCAAATGAAGGCATCAATAACAGATACAATAATAATATTAAATATAGAATAACGGAACAAATACGGAATGAGATTTGTTTAATTTCGGCTGCCAAGGATAAGACGGATGTTCCTCACGATTGAGCAGAAAGCATTGCGCCCAGAGTCATTTGCTGGACGGACACGTGTACATTTTGAAAGTCAGAGCAAGCAGAGGCACCAGGGAGAAACCAACAGTTGGTTCCTGCAACAAGTGAGTTGGACCCTCAGTCCAAACGTTGGAATCTACCAAACATTCTGGTAGCTCAGCAATGCCCTGTTTGTTACACAAATAAGATTCCGGTCCAGGAACAAAATTATTTCAAACCAAATGAAGTAAACGAACAATTGAAGCACACGATCTTGGCAGGGCTCTGTTAAACTCTAGAACAAACATTTTCCTCTGTAACTTCGCACCCTCGACTGAAGGGCTGTGGAGCAAAATAATAAGATTGTAAAACTAGCAAGGTTGAAAAAATAACACTTTCGCAAATTTGATATGAGATCAATTGCATAATTGCATCATGTTCATCTGGCGAAGTATATTCGGAAACCACGTCCAAATCGTCATGTAAACCTTGTGAATTAAGGCAAACCAGGCATGGATTCTGCAGAAACGACTTTTTCAAAAGGGAATTCAGCAATTTAATGAAAGAGAGGAAAAAACTGGTTCATTAAGAGAGAGAAGCAAATTGTAATTAATTAGTGTGCTCGTTTAGTGTGCCTTGGATCGGATGATGGAAGGGCCTCTGATGCCTTTGCATGGATACATGGTACTAGGCCATTTTATGATGACTTTGTTACATCAGTCTCGCTGCAGCGTTCCTGAGAATAGCAGCTGTTTTTAATTTGTCTGCAGCAGAGACCCAGATTGCTGCAGTGTTACAGCGCAGTGTAGCATTGCGGACAGGCTCCGTAATACCACGGCAGTTTCTGTAGTGTAGTGGTTGTCACGTTCGCCTCACACGCGAAAGGTCCCCGGTTCGAAACCGGGCAGAAACATTATGAAAACTTACTCACTAAATAGTGAGGAGAGTTTGCACCTTTTAAGCGTACCTGAATCTCCTATATTGCAGGCACAATGCATTTGCTCTCACCGAGATCATAAAATGCATGCAGTAAAATCAGCACGTCTTTCGATGCAGCTTAACACAGTTACTCACCATGTCAAAGGTGTCTCATTGTAACATGTGCTCACAAAGACAGACAAAGAGTGATCAGATCTCATTAACGCATCATTCTCAAGCCTGTTCCCTGTAAAGTTCTTTGATTTTGTTGCAATGCTGACTGTTGGACTGCTTCTCAAATCAGACCCATATCAGGTACATTACCTGGTGTCTGGCATTCTTTTGCCAGTCAAGTTTGCAATTCGATGTTGTTGTATATTTCAGAGAGTCTCAAGTCAACCGAGGGCATCAATGTCAAATATATTAATACTGAATGTTGAATAACATAAAAAATTGCTGAGAAATGTTTGTTGAATTTCGTCTTCTGATGAGAAGGCTGTTCCGAATGAGTGAGCAGAAAGCATTGCTGCCTGAGATATTTGCAGGACCGAGCCTTCTGCATTATGAAACTCAACACAAACTGAGACACCAGGTGGAAACCAAGAGTTGTCTTCCTGTAACAAGCGACATGACCTCTCAGTCTAACGCTTGGACTCCTCCAAACATTCTGGTAGATCAGCACTATCCTGTTTCCTAAAGAAAGATATATTCTGTAAAATTACATTCCCAGAACAAAATGATATTAAACCAACTGAACGAAAAAGCCTATTTCAGCATGTGATCCTGGCAGGGCTCTGTTTAACGGTAGCAATCATTTTCCTCCATGATATAACACCCTCGATTAACGAGTCGTGGAGCAAATGTAATTAGATTTTGTAAATAACTCAGAAATAATGAGATGTTTGATCAGAAAAATAAGCACTTTCGTCAATTCGATATGATATCAAGAGATAAGTAAATAATGTTCATATGCATAGCTATGTAAGGAACACAAGTCTAAACCCTCATGGCATTGGTTGAGGGAAACGTTGTTAATTCAGGCAAACTAGGCATGGAATCTGCAGAAACTCCTTGTTGAAATGCTGACTGTTGTGCTACATCTCAAATCAGACCCATATCAAATGCATTACCCGGTGACTTACATTCTTTTGTTTACCAGTCAAGTTTGCAGTTCGATGTTGTCTATTTCAGAGAGCCTCAAGTCAAACAAGGGCATCAATATCAAATACATTAATACTGAATGTTGAATAAGGTAAAAAATTGCTGAGAAAAGTTTGTTGAATTTCTTCTGCTGAGGAGGAGAAGTGTGTTCATAATGATTGAGCAGAAACCATTGCTGCCTAAGATATTTGCTGAACCGAGCCTTCTACATTTTGAAATTCAAACAAACAGACACCAGGTGGAAACCAAGAGTTGTCTTCCTGTAACAAGTGACATGTCCTCTCAGTCTAACCATTGGAATCCTCCAAACTTTGTGGTAGATCAGCACTATCCTGTTTCCTAAAGAAATATATATTCTGTAAAATTACATTCCCAGAACAAAATTATATTTAGACAACTGAACGAAACGACCTATTGCAGCATGTGATCCTGGCAGGGCTCTGTTTAACTGTAGCAATCATTTTCCTATGTGATATAACACCCTCGAGTAACGAGTCATGGAGCAAATGTAATCAGATTGTGTAAATAACTCAGAAAAAATGAGATGTTTGATCAGAAAAATAAGCACTTTCATCAATTCGATATGAAAACAAGAGATAACTAAATAATGTTCATATGCATAGCTATGTAAGGAACACAAGTCTAAACCTTAATGCATTGGGTGAGGGAAACGTTGTTAATTCAGGCAAACTAGGCATGTAATCTGCAGAAACTCCTTTTTCAACAGGGAATGGTGCAATTCATTGATATGCAGAAAAATAACAAATTCACTAATAGAGAGAAGGAAACTGGGCTTAATTCGTTGGTTCTTTTAAAAAACTGACAGAGACAAGATGATGGAAGGGCCATTGTATGGATACATGGTGTTATGCCATTTTATGATGACATTGTTATCTGAGTCTGCCTGCAGCATTCCTAATTATAGCAGATAAATTCCATTTCTCCCATCCAAAGAGCCAAAGCGCTGCTGCATGACAGCACGGTTTATCATTCCAGATAGGCTCACTGCATTCATGTCTGGCCAATGTTTCTGTAGTGTAGTGGTTGTCACGTTTGCCTCACGTGTGAAAAATCACCGGTTTGAAACCGGGCTGAAACATTATCCAAGCTTGCCAATTTTGAGAGAGGAAAATTTGTGTATGTCAGGTTTGTTGTTGAATGTTACCTGAATCTCGCATGCTACAGGCATGGAGCTTTTGCTCTTTCCTGGGCCTTAAAATGAATGCAGCAAAATCAGAAACGCTGAAATTTCATGACACACTGAGTAGAAATAGATGTTCATTTTTTGACTGAGCACGCATTTTAGCAGTTCGTCTGGCAAGCAACAGAATTTAGTGGGTTTTCGATGCAGATTTACAACGTTACTCACCATCTCAAAGATGTCTCATGCGAAAGTGTGCGCATAAGGACAGGTGCAAGCGATGCTGCAATTGAACCAGAGGCAATGACAGAGCTGGGACAGAATCACTCCTTTAAATAATTGGTCTTCAGAATAGATTATCAGGAAAAATGACCGAGGGAGTCGTGGAAACCGAGGCGCAGTGCAGGTTTGCTCACTTCCCCACTGTCTTCTACATGGTCACGATTAAGGCGCCAGAAGGCTTCTCCACTGGAGCAAAGAGGGATCAAATATAATGAACACATCATTCTCAAAACTGCTCCCATTAAAATTCTTGCATTTTGTTTAAAAGCTAATTGTGCTCAATTTGAAATGAGCACAACATGGTTTGCATTACCTGTTGACTGGCATTCTTTTGTCTATCAGTCTTGTTTGCAATTCGAGTTTGGTGTATGTTTCAGAGAGTCTTAATTCAAATAAAGGCAGCAATAACAGATACAATATTAATATTAAATATAGAATAATGGAACAAATACGGGGAGTGAAGTTTGTTTAATTTTGTCTGCCAAGGATAAGACACATGTTTCTAATAATTGAGCAGAAAACATTCCACCTGGAGATATTTGCTGGATGGACACGTCTACATTTTGAAATTCAAAACAAGCTGAGGCACCAGGCTGAAACCAACAGTTGCTTCCCTGCAACAAGTGACATGGACCCTCAGTCCAACCATTGGAAACCTCTAAGCACCCTGGTAGCTCAGCACTGCCCTGTTTGTTACACAAATATTTATCCTCTGTTAGATTCCGGTCCAGGAACAACATTATTTCAAACCAAATGAAGTAAACGAACAACTGAAGCACGCGATCTTGGCAGGGCTCTGTTAAACTCTGGAACAAACATTTTCCTCTGTAGTATCGCACCCTCGATTGAAGGGATGTGGAGAAAAAGTAATAAGATTGTAAAAATAGTCAGGTTGAAAAAATAACACTTTTGCAAATTCGATATGAGATCAATTGCATAATTACATCATGTTCATCTCGCAAAGTAAATTAGGAACCCAAGTCCAAATCGTCATGTGAACCTTGTGAATTTAGGCAAACTAGGCATGGATTCTGCAGAAACGACTTTTTCAAAAGAGAATTGAGTAATTTAATGAAAGGGAGAAGAAATGGATTATTAAGAGAGAGAAGCAAATTGTGATGAATTAGTTTTCTCGTTTAAAAAGGGGCCTGAGATCGGATGTTGGAAGGGCCTCTTTTGCCATTGTTTGGAAAAATGGTGCTAGGCCATTTTATGATTACATTGTTACATCAGTCTCAATTCCTGAGAACATCAGCTGTATTCCATTTCTCCGCAATAGAGACCCAGATTGCTGCTGAGTTACAGCGCAGTTTAGCATTCCGGACAGGATCAATGCAACCGCAGCAGTTTCTGTAGTGTAGTGGTTATCACGTTCGCCTTACACACGAAAGGTCCCCGGTTCGAAACCAGGCAGGAACATTATGAAAACTTACTCATGAAATAGTGAGGATGATTTGCGTCTTGGAAGCTTACCTGAACTTTCTATGTTGCAGGCAATATTGCGTTTGCTCTCACCGAGGTCACAAAGTGAATGCAGCAAAATCAGCACCTGCTGAGATTCCATGACACACTTGAGCGGATAGATGTTCGTATTTTACTGCGCTCACATATTAGCAGCTCATTTAGTCAACAAGATAAATCAATGGGTCTTTCGATGCAGCTTAAGAAAGTTACTCACCATGTCAAAGGTTTCTCAGTGTCATGTGTGTTCATAAAGACAGACAAAGAGGGATCAGATCTAATTAACGCATCATTCTCAAGCCTGTTCCCTGTAAAATTCTTTGATTTTGTTGAAATGCTGACTGTTGTGCTACATCTCAAATCAGACCCATATCAAATGCATTACGTGGTGACTTACATTCTTTTGGTTGCCAGTCAAGTTTGCAATTCGATGTTGTTTATTTCAGAGAGCCTCAAGTCAACCAAGGGCATCAATATCAAATACATTAATACTGAATGGTGAATAAGGTAAAAAAATTGCTGAGAAAAGTTTGTTGAATTTCTTCTGCTGAGGAGAAGTGTGTTCATAATGATTGAACAGAAAGCATTGCTGCCTAAGACATTTGCTGGACCGAGCCTTCTGCATTTTGAAATTCAAACAAACTGAGGCACCAGGTGGAAACCAAGAGTTATCTTCCTGTAACAAATGACATGACCTCTCAGTCTAACCATTGGAATCCTCCAAACATTCTGGTAGACCATCACTTTTTCCTAAACAAATATGTATTCTGTAAGATTACCTTCCCAGAACAAATGCATTTTAAACCAAATAAACGAAACAAACTATGCCAGCCTTTAATCTTGGCAGGGCTCTGTTGAACTGTAACAATGATTTCCCACTGTGATATAACACCCTCGATTTGCGGTTTGTGGAGAAAATGTAATTAGATTGTATAAATCAACTCAGAAATAATGAGATGTTTGATCAGAAAAATAAGCACTTTTGTCAATTCGATATGAAATCAACAGAAAAAGTAAATGGTGTTCATATGCATAGCTATGTAAGAAGCACTAGTCTAAATCTTCACGGCATTGGGTGAGGGAAACAGTGTTAATTAAGGTAAACTAGGCATGGAATCTGCAGAATCTCCTTTTTCAAAAGGGAATTGTGCAATTAATTGATATTCAGAATAGTAACAGGTTTACTAAAAGAGGGAAGGAAACTGAGATTAATTCGTTTGCTCTTAAAAAAGCTGATCGAGAGAGGATTATGGAAGGGCCCCGTATGCCATTGAATAGATACATGGTGCTTTGCCGTTTTATGATTACATTGTTATATGAATCTTTCTGCAGCATCCCTGATAATACCAGCTGAATTCCATTTCACCGAAACAGAGACCCAGAGTGCTGCTGCATGACAGCATGGCTTAACATTCCGGATAGGCCCTGGTCAGTCGGACAGCTCACCCTTCATTCTCCCCTGATTCCGTTTCCTAAAGAGTTTGTAAATATTCACAGAACTGGAGACTGGGTTTCCTGCTTTGGTTCCTCCTCCATTTTTCCACCTGCCAACGAACAACATTTTCCAAAATCTCGTCACAATGTTCCGCCTTGCACCATGTTCAGGGGTTAACGCATTCAGTTTTGTAGAAAGATTATAAAGGCCGGGATCGTTTTCTTTAGAGCAAAGCAGGTTAAACTGAGTTTTCATGGTGTTGTTTAAAATTATTGGGCTGAGGAAGGGATCGGCGGCGGGCGGTTTGATAGAGCAGTTAGGGAGAAACTGTTTCCACTCTCGAGGGTCAGTCACCAGAGGACTGGAGTTTCTGATAATTAAATAAAGACAGGCTTGCATTTATATAGCACCTTTCCCGACCAGCGGATGTCTCAAATCGCTTTCCAGTCAATGAAGGACATTGTGAAGTGTCGTCATTGTGGCAATGTCGGAAACACGGCTGCCAATCACCGCTCAGCAAACTCCCACAAACATTAACGTCATAATGAGCAGAGAATGTGTCTTTGTGACGTTGATTGAGGGATAAACATTGACCAGGAAGCGGGGAGAAATCCACTGCACTTCTTTCAAATAGGCTCATGGCATCTTTTACATTCTGGCGCCTACATCCCGTTCATGTCTCTTTTTTCCGTACTGAATATGAAAGGAGGGATGTCACCAGACCTGCACCGAGTCGTGGCTTCCTCGGTTCCCTGGTAGTTTTTCCTCTTCCTCTATTCTGAAGCCCGATACAAAGTGATCCTGTGGCATATCTGCCATTTCCTCGGTTTCAATTATAGTATCGCTTGTCTTGCTAGTCTTTAGGAGCACTCATTGCTATTAGCCATCTTTGAGACGGGGAGTAAGTAAACAAACTGCTAATAGGTCTACCGAGTGACAGTTGAAAATGGTTCATAAACTTTACTGTTTCGTGTGTGATGAAATGTGCTTCTTTTTCGTTTGTGGGATGTTTTTCAGCGCATCTGGAAGAGCAATTGCCACGTGGCCGTACGATACTGTATTTAATATTTAACAACACAAGTGAATTATCGAACTTCTCTTCACATTTACATGTACAGGTTTTGATAATGTTTCTGTCCAATTTCAAACCGGGGTCTTTTTGTGTGTTTGGCGAACGTGATAAGCACCACGGTACAGAATCACTGCGCTGCCGAAACCCAATGGACCTGTCCGCAATATTAACCTGCGCGGTCATGCAGCAGCACTTTGGGTCTTTGTTTTGAAGAAATGGAATTCAGCTGCTACAATCAGTAATTCTGGAATCAGACTGATTTAGCAATGTCATCTTCAAATGACACAGCGCATTAGGAGACAATTCGGCCCATCGTGTCTATGTCAGTTTTTCACAAAGAGCTTTCCAATTCGCCCTAATTTCCTTCTCTTCTTCCATAACCCTGATTTTTCTCCCCTTTCAGTTCCCTTTTGAAAACTCTGAGTGAAGAGAAACAATATTGAAAGAGGTGCACGAGTTTGTGCAGTGTCCATGCGCAGTGTGTGATCATTAACAAAGTTTCCCAGACCCAAAGACATCAAGGGTTGGACTTTAGATTCCGATATAATTTTTGAACCAAAAATGTATTTATGCAGCTGATTTCATACCGAACTTTCCAAAGAGATTGATTCAGATCAAGCATGTCCTCGTTTTCCTCAGTCGCTCTATACAATCTAATTCCTCTTGCTGTACAAACTGTTACAGAGACTGTTTTAGAAAAGATGGAAAGGTTTGCTGCAGCTACACAAAGCCCTGGTTAGATCACACCTGGAAGACTGTGGATAGTTCTGGGAACGGCACCTTATAAAGGATCAATATTTGCCTTGAAAGTTTCAGAGGAGCCGCATTGATTCTGTTGGTGGGTTTGGAAATTGAAAGTTGTCCATCCGCAGCTTGTGGCACAATTTCCCCTCACTGTTCACGTCATGTTCATGTCGAACACACTCGATGCTGTTATTGGCTGAACAAGTCTTCTGTGTTTTAACTAAACGCTGTTATTCGGCGCTCTCTCTCTTGCCGCCTGGGTTTGGCCCTCATCAGGGAATGTTGTTTTCTTGTTGCTGTGTGAACTGTCACAATTAACTGATCCCGGAGTCTCTTTCCCCCGGGATCGACAAAACCCGTCACTTCTCTTCCTTCATTCTCATTCTTTCATTCCCAGTTTGAGTCGGTTCTCCTTTCGGGCTCTTCAACAAATCCATTTGGACGGACAAGTGGCAGCTGAAATTTAATGGGAGGAAGTGTGAAGTGATTCATTTTGGTCGGAGAGGAGAAGAAACAGAAAATAAAGGTTACAATTTTAAAGGGGCTCCTGTGTTGCACAGCGAGTGGTTCGGATCAGAAATGTATCAATTCGGTTCAGTTCCACGAGGCGATGGACGCATTTTACCATCCCAAACTTCATTCATATTAGTTGTGTAGCTTCACGTTAAAAAGGTTCAGGGAGAAAAAGCAGGTTGGGAAGACGCAAGAGGAGATTGTTTCTTTCTGTATGTTTTTACATTGGAGGCCGTTCAGTTATTGAGCGTTACAAAGTGGACGGCGATTGAAATTTCCAGTCAAGGCAATGACATTTTAAACGTCGCAGTGGCCGAGCGGTCTAAGGCGCTGCATTTAAGTTTCAGTCTGTATGGAGGAGTGGGTTGAAATCCTATCGCTGCCAGAGTTTCAGACTGTCCGTATTTTCAATCAATTTTACCATACCCTTCAGTCATTGAGTTGGAGAGGGCTGCAGCACAGAAAAAGGCCCTTCGGCCCATCGAGTCTGCGCCGGTCAAACAAATACCTAACTATTCCAATCCAAATACTTCTTAAATGTTATGAGGGTTTCTGCCTCTACCACCCTTTCAGACAGTGAGTTCCAGATTCCCACCACGCCCTGGGTGAGAAAATGCTCCCTCGCATCCTCGCTAAACTTCCTACCTTTTACCTTAAAATCCGTCCACCAAGGGGAAAAGTTCGTTCCCGTGTGCCCTATTATGCCCCTCATAATTTTATGCACCTCAATCATGTCCCCACTGTGTGTGTTCGGTGTGCAGTGCTCCATTCTGGCGGAAAGATCGAGGAGAGGTAGCAGAAATTGCAGGACAGCCAGGAATAGATGGGGCTGCATTTCTTCGTTCCCTTCTGTAACCCCTCTGTCGTTTTATGTACAGAACATTAAAAGGTACATGGCGACGATGTACGGAACTGACATGCTTATGTAATGGGTTTGAAACCCTTTAGAGTTTCCTGATACAGGTGAAAATCCGACATTTTGAACCTGCAATCTACATTTAGTAGGTTACATTTCTCACTGTTCCTGTTTTAAGAATGAGTTACAGAATTGCTTATCTATTAAATGGACTAAAAAACCTTTCAAACACTTCCCTGTATTTTTCATTTCCGTTCCTCTGTTGGCATTCACCAAATTTGCAGTTGGAAATGGAACAAAAACGGAGCCAATTTGGTGACATCCTCGCTTTCTGGATGTTTGTCTCTCCTTAGGCCGCTGTCACTATCGGTGTCTATGTCTGTGTGTGTTCCTCTGCGTGTGTCAATGTGATTCAGTTCCCCGAGGGGGATGAATGCATTTTTACTATCATAAACTTTACTCACTTTCGTTGTACATCGTCATGGTAAATCGCACAGAGAATAACAGTAGGTTTAAAAGTTGGAAGAGGATCTTAACCTTTCTGGCGCTGTTGGCGTAACCCGTGGTTAAAATAGTGGACTTATCAAACCAGATGCTGTGAGTTCGATCCCTGCTGGTGCCTGTGGATAAAGTTTAGCTGATGGAAGCAGTGGAAATGTAAACTATGGGGAGGAATATCTCGGCTGTGAAGAGATTTAGACACGTCAGGGTAACAAGGATAGAACATGGGAGAATACTTTCCAGATGTGCAAAGCTATTAAGAAGGTCTGACAGAAATTGAAAAAATGCTGAACCATTTAGGTACAACAAGTAATTAGGAAAGCTAATAGAATGTTATCATTTGCTGTGATGGGGAATTGAAGTAAGAAGGTTATACTTCAGTTGTACAGGACAGTGATATCAGGAGTACAGTGTAGAGTATTGGCCTCCTTGTTTAAGGAAAATGTAAATGCGTTAGAAGCAGTTCAGAGAAGGCTTATTGAACTACTACCAAGAATGGGCGGCTTGTCTTATGAGGAAAGGTGGCAGGCTAGGCCTGCATCCCATGGAGTTTAGAAGGCTAAGAGGCGACTTGATCGAAATCTTTCAGATCCTGAGGGGTCTTGACAGGGTGGATGTGGTGAGGATCTTTCGTCTTGTGGGAGAATTTAGTACTAGGGGTCACTGTTTAAAAATAAGGGATCGCTCATTTAAGACAGAGATGAGAGAAGTTTTTTCTCAGAGGGTCGTGAGTACTTGTAACTCTCTCCTTCAAAAGGCAGTGGAAGCAGAGTCTTTGAATATTTTTAAGGCAGAGCTAGATTGATTCTTGATCAACAAGGGGGTGAAAGGTGATCGGGGTAAGCAGCAGGTTTCAATCAGATCAGCCGTGATCTTATTGAATGGCGGAGAAGGCTTGAAGGGCCGAGTGGCCTACTCCTGCTCCGAGTTCATATGTTCACATGTTCTTTGAGTCCAGACTGCTTCCTGGCTTAGTGCCCAAATGCCAAAAAGTCAAGGATGATTGAAATTTTCACTGAGCAACATGTAAACTGACAGTGGATTCACTCGGTGCGATGGTGTGTTCCAGTTCTATATGTGCAATCATAGAATCAATTTCTATTTGTTGTATTGAACCCAATATTTCTAATGGGCTGGATGTTATGCACATGTTTGATCTAATTTATCCCATTTACAAAAATAAATATTGGAAAACTATTTGTGTGGGAGGTTACTGGATAACAGCAGGCCTGGAAATGGAGCAGAGAAAGAGGATCCCTGGAGTGATGTTCAGTCAGTTCAGGAGGATGGTATCAGAGGGAATGGAGTAGGGAGAGAGGATCCCTGGGGTGATCTTCAGTGAGTTCAGGAGGATGGTTTCAGAGTGAATGGAGAAGGGAGAGAGTATCCCTAGGGTGATGTTCAGTGAGTTCAGAAGAAAGGCATGAGAGAGAATGGAGCAGGGAGAGAGGATCCCTGGGGTGATGTTCCGTGAATTGAGTTGTTTGTTGTGCCTGGCAGGCCGCAGGGCCTGGGAATTTCCACGATTTGTGCTCCCTGGTGTTCCTAATAAGCCCCAAACTGTGGTAATAATTTGCGGGATTACTGCTCGATAATGTGTTTGTGTCAGATCTGCCCTAGTCTCTAGGAATCTCCCATGGTTTGTGTCAACGGTTCAGTCTGCGGTATTTGTGTATTTTTTGTCATTCATTTATGCGATGTGGGCGTGGCTGTCTGGGCCAGCATTTATTGCACATCCCTAATTGCATTGAGAAGGTGGATTGTGACGTCTCTGCCTTGTGAGTGTTTAATTGGACAAGGTGGAGAGAGTCCAGGCGAATGCTCTGGGCGCATGGGTTCAAATCCCAACATGGCAGCTGCTGGAATGTGAATTCAATTATTAAAACCTGGGATTGAAAACTAGCCTCAGTAATGGTGACCATGACAACTATCACCGATTGTCGTAAAAACCCATCTGCTGCACTAATGTCCTTTAGTGAAGGGAATCTGCCATCCTTACCCAGCCTGGTCGACATGTGAGTCCAGGTCGACAGCAACCTGACTGACACTTAGCTGCCCTCTGAAATGGCCTTGGAAGCCGGGCTGTTCTGGGCGGCCTTTCCAGCGACACCCACACCTCATGAAAGGGTAAAGAGATAAAAAAAAACTTTTATTCCCTATTTAACCCCTGCTGCACCGACCCTGGGAGTGTTAGATGGGACAGTGTAAAGGAAACTTTCGTCCTCCATATACTGTCCTGTATGGGCCTCTGATGAAGCAGACCCCTGCTGTTTACAATTACCTGACATGTGACTGTGACAGGCCTGAGTATGAGTGAAATCACCGAGGTTCCCCTCGCTGTGCAATCATCCTGGCTCTGAAGTTTGCCATAAAAAAGTAGAGGTAAAGGTGTATTAACACCGATGGGCCGCTGGATGGCGCAGTGACTCTTTCACTGAAGGACCTTGGGCTCTGAAGAAGAGTCATGAGGACTCGAAACGTTAACTCTTTTTATTCTCCACAGATGCTGTTGGGCCTGCTGAGATTTTCCAGCATTTTCTGTTTTTGATTCACATCCCAAACAGGAATGGTGAAAAAAAATCTGGGAAAGGGGAGGAAACAGTGTAATAGGGGAAATGGAGCCGTGTCGATGGGCCTGGGGGAAAGGAGTTCAGCAAAGTCAGTTCGTTTCACATTCATGATTTATTAACAATTTCGGAGAACATTTTACAGAAAAGTTTATTTTAAAGTCAACTGGACTGAATATGATGACTGAGTCACACTGAGAACAGAACACATTCGCTCTGAGCTGCCAACTGTATGTACAGCTGTGACAGACACCAGAAAGAGAAATCCGGAGCTCAACATAAAGGGAAGGGAATAATTGTGAATGAGGAATGAGGAAAGCTACTTATTTACACATGAAATTCAAACTACTGGGGAATTATAAGCTACAATTACAACACAGCCATAATTATCTCGCACATTTCAAACAGAGAAGCGGAAATACCGTCCATGACTGTCTTAGTTACAAATTCGGAAACATGAACTGAAGGTATTTCATTTTTAGATTCACCGAGAGGTCATATTTTAAATTCTTAATACAGAGATCTCAGTAAACGGCTGAGGAAAATCTACGGTGTCCAAAATTCAACTGGTCACTTGATCTGCAAAAGAGGATAAAATAATGAAGCAGATGTTTAGAATGTGGGACATTTATGTGAGTGTTTTAATCAATGAAACATTGAGAGATTTTTCAAACCGCTTCTGTCAGTTTGAAGTGTGAGTGGATTGAATCTTCTCACCTTCACCAGAGTGACGGCAGTGCTGTAGAAAATGCTCAGGAAGAACAGGATGATGAATGTGGAAGCGGTTGTCCAGATGTTGCCGTTATCATCCTCAGAGTCTTCAATCCAGGTGCGATCTGTGGAATCTGCGAGGATATAACCGAGGAAATATAATTAGGTTGTTTATTAATCTAAGATATCTTTTAAAAATATACTCTTTACTCTTTCCTAAATTATTAATGCATTCTCTAATTTAATGTTCAATATATATCTACTGTTAAGCTCGTGAATTTCAGCAACCTATCTCTGTAACTATCTCCACAGCTGTTCTTCCTTTACATTCCTCGTATAGTCCGAGTCGGAAAATATAGAAAATTATCTTCAATATCATTTTATTTTCGAACAATTTCGTACGATTTATTATCGGAGAATATTATGATGGATATCAAGAGAGATTCACTGAGCAACTTATTTGGAAACTGTGAACGTTGCTTTTTAAAATCTCGGATGTGAGTTCCCATCTTGTTTGTCTATTTGTGATGGGAATGTTTGGTGCGTCATTAACTTAAATGAGATTCTCAGTAAGAACATTGTTTCAGTGTGCTTTTCGGATCATTATGTAATAGGGACAATTGCCGGAGAATACATCGGTTAAAAAAGTGCATTTGAATTAAACCTTCTTCAATAGCCTGGCGTTTGTGTCATGCTTTAGCTTTTATGTATGTGTGCATGAGTATATCGTGCCTTGCATCACTCTTTGTTTGTGTGTCCATATGTGTGTATGAGTATTGAGGTGTGTTCATTTGCCAATGAGTACTGACTTGTGCATTTTTGCGTCTGCGTCTGCATGTATATTTTGTTTTTTTGCCAATGTGTATGTATGAGTGTGTCGTTGTGTGTGTTTATGTATTGATATCTATGTTTATTTATTACTATCTGTGTTAATGTGTGTTTATGCGTTCTTGTCTGCTAATATGAGTGTTAGTGTTTCTTTTTGTGTTCCACGTATGTGTCAGCATATTAATGTCTGTGTCACAGCGTGTGTGTGTGTGTGAGAGAGAGAGTTTTTAATGTGTGCATTTCTGTGTTGATGGATATTTAGAACTATGTATCAATGTGTGTTTATGTTTTCATACGTACTAACGTGTGTTTTTTGTGTTCTCGTGTGTATAAGCGTGTTTCATGTTTGTGTCTACATGTGTGCCTGTGAATGTGTTAGTCTGTTCTTCTATGTGTTTGTCTGCCTGGGTGTTGTCTGCTCATGTGTGTGCATGTGTTCATGTGTATCCATGCACTTGTTTTACATATCCATGCACTTGTTTTAATGTGTATGATAGTGTGTGTCTTTTTGTCTGTATTTCTGTCATTGTGAATGTGTGATGATGCATATTTCTGTCCCTGTATGAGTCTGCTTGTCTGGTTTTATCTGTTTGTGTGTGTATGATTGTGTATATGTGTGTGTGTGTGTGTGTGTGTGTGTGCGTGTGCGTGTGTATTTGTGTGTGTGTGATTGTGTATGTGTGTGTTCCTGTGTCTGCATTTGTGTGTGTATTTGTGTTTGTGTGTGATTGTGTGTGTGATTGTGTGTGCGTGTGTGTGTGTCTGCCTGTGCGTCTGTGCCTATGTGTTTGTGTGTGCGCATATGTGTATTTGTCTATGTGTGTGTTTGTGTGTCTGCCAGTGTTTGTGTGTGTGTGTGCCTATGTATGTGTGTGTGTGTGCGTGTCTGCCTGTACTGTGTGTGACTGTGTCTGCGTGTCTGTGCCTATGTGTGTATGTATGTATGATTGTGTGCGTCCATTTGTGTCCCTTGTGTGCATTTTTACTATTTTTCCGAGTTTCACCAGGTCCCAACGATCGAGTCTGACCCTGATAGTGAAAATTTTGGTGAATATTTTCAATGTTCTGTATAAACGTGTTTTCTGTGATATGCAAGGTGATATCAGGTGAACGAATGCAAAAAATCAACCATCTGCCTCATAAAATTCAGGGGCAGAACCGTGAACAACCCAGGGAGGATTTAATAACCAGTTTAGATTCGGATGATGGGAAATCAATCTTAGCATAAGATTAACTGGAACAAGAGTGTGAAAACTTCTTAAAATTATGTTGCATAAATATATATTTTACAACATTTTAAGCATGATGGGACTTTAAAACCTGTGGTCAGTAAGCTAGAAGCCGACTTCTGCTGTTGGTAACTGGGTCCTTACAGTAGAGGCCCGATCCCTTCCAGATTCACTGCTCGGGGACTGAGAGTCCAGTGAGTTAATAGTTTTGCTCCGTCTGGTTGGGTAAGCAATTTCTCTTTCGGTTCTCTCTGCTAAGAAGGTGGAGACCCACCGGGTTAACCAATGACGTTCCTCGTCTTTCTGTTTAGGAAGTGGAGGTAAAATTGGCTAAAAATTTTCCTTTCAGTTTTCTCTGTTGGGGAAGTGGGGGTACAGTGGGTTAACAGTTTCCCTTCCCCCTCTCTCTGTTGAGGAAGTGGGGGTACAGTGGGTTAACAATTTTCCTTCCACCCCTCTCTGTTGGGGAAGTGGAGGTACAGTGGGTTTACAATTTCCCTTCCCCCTCTCTCTGTTGGGGAAGTGGAGGTACAGTGAGTTAACAATTTCCCTTCCCCCTCTCTCTGTTGGGGAAGTGGGGGTACAGTGGGTTAACAATTTCCCTTCCCACCCTCTCTGTTGAGGAAGTGGGGGTACAGTGGGTTAATAATTTCCCTTCCCCCTCTCTCTGTTGGGGAAGTGGGGGTACAGTGGGTTAACAATTCTCCCCTCTCTCTGTTGGGGAAGTGGGGGTACAGTGGGTTAACAATTCCCCCCCCCTCCCTGTTGGCGAAGTGGAGGTACAGTGAGTTAACAATTTCCCTTCCCCCTCTCTCTGTTGGGGAAGTGGGGGTACAGTGGGTTAACAATTTCCCTTCCCCCTCTCTCTGTTGGGGAAGTGGGGGTACAGTGAGTTAACAATTTCCCTTCCCCCTCTCTCTGTTGGGGAAGTGGGGGTACAGTGGGTTAACAATTTCCCTTCCCCCTCTCTCTGTTGGGGAAGTGGGGGTACAGTGGGTTAACAATTTCCCTTCCCCCTCTCTCTGTTGGGGAAGTGGAGGTACAGTGGGTTAACAATTTTCCTTCCACCCCTCTCTGTTGGGGAAATGGAGGTACAGTGGGTTAACAATTTCCCTTCCCCCTCTCTCTCTGTTGGGGAAGTGGATATACAGTGGGTTAACAATTTCCCTTCCCCCCCACTCTGTTGAGGAAGTGGGGGTACAGTGGGTTAACAATTTCCCTTCCCCCTCTCTCTGTTGGGGAAGCGGAGGTACAGTGGGTTAACAATTTCCCTTCCCCCTCTCTCTGTTGGGGAAGTGGGGGTACAGTGGGTTAACAATTTCCCTTCCCCCTCTCTCTGTTGGGGAAGTGGGGGTACAGTGGGTTAACAATTTCCCTTCCCCCTCTCTCTGTTGGGGAAGTGGGGGTACAGTGGGTTAATAATTTCCCTTCCCCCTCTCTCTGTTGGGGAAGTGGGGTGTACAGTGGGTTAACAATTTCCCTTTCCCCTCTCTCTGCTGGGGAATTGTTGAGATATGTTTCTGTGTGACCCTCACTTCAGTTCCCAGTGGGTGCGATGCAGCAACTTAAAGCTGGCATCCATTTTAAAGGAATGGACAATAAGAGAAGCAGCAACACCGAGATCTAAATGTGCTGAGTTTGTTTGCCGGAAATAGGAAATTGTTAGATTTCCCCTCAGTGGGAGGAGAGTTGGTGATGTTATTTTGCAGAATCCCGTGATGAATGAGCTTTACTCTGTCTCTAACCCAGGGTGTATCTGAGCTGGGAGCACTGGGTGTACAAGACTTGGTTCTGAGCCCTGGAAATATCCGATTTTAACTAAACAGCTCTAACATTAGCAAAAGTGGAAAACAACATTAATTAAGCGATTGTGCATTTAAATCACAATTGGAGAAAAGGACTTTATTATTTTTTTTATTGAAGTTTGAAACGTAACCGAGAGATTCTCATTGACATGAATTAACGGTGTCCATCAGTGCAAGGGAAATATTCACAAAACTCGGTTTACCACTGGATTTATCAACCGTTCTGTTGATGATCTTCAAGGGGATCGCTTCATGTCCCACCACACAGGAGTAAGAAGCGCCGCTGGCCCACTCCTCCGCTGCAATGGATAACAGGCTGTACATGAAGAAGGAGCTATTGCCGTTCTCCGCCACCACCCCGGTGTTCTTGTAGTTCCCGGGATTCACCGGCTTGTCATTGACGGTCCACTTGACGAAGATCTCTCGGGGGGAGAAACCTCTCACTAAGCAGCTGAGGGAGACGAATCTCTGAGCGGAGACATCTT
Organism: Cetorhinus maximus; assembly: GCF_964194155.1. Lineage (NCBI taxonomy): Eukaryota > Metazoa > Chordata > Chondrichthyes > Lamniformes > Cetorhinidae > Cetorhinus > Cetorhinus maximus. The sequence goes on along the minus strand of NC_135901.1, from coordinate 5,852,331 downwards.
CTGCCGAGGGCAGGAGGACAGACACGGACGGTTCCCGCAGTTTTGTACCTGCAGAAAATGTACAATAAATGTCAATAAACTGGATAATTTCGTAGACAATGAAACCGCTGGCTAGATGTGAGAGAAACGTGTTTTGTGATGAATATTAAGGGCTTTCATTATCCACTTCTTGGAAATATATCACCGATCCTTCACTATAGCTGAATCAAAATCCTGGAACTCCCTCCCTAACAGCACTGTGGGTGTATCTACATCACATGGACTGCAGCGGTTCAAGAAGGCAGCTCAACACCACCTCGTCAAGGGCAATTAGGGGTGGGCATTAAACGCTGGCCCAGCCAGCGACGCCCACAAGCCATGAATTAATAAATAAAAATCTTTGGGATCTGTCCGGTTTTCCAGCTCGGGGCAGATGTGGATACAATCCTTTTCCCTGAGAACTTATGGGGTTGACGAGAAAGGTTCTCAAAGTTTACAGCAAAGAAACAGGCCATTCGGCCCAACTGGTCTGTGTTGGTGTTTCAGCTTCGCACCAGGCTCCTCCCATCTTGCTTCATCTAAACCCAATGGCACAGCCTTCAGTTCATTGTTCATTCATCTACTTATCAATTTCCCCCTGAAAGTCCACAAGCCCAGAGCGTTTAGTTGGCGAAATTGCTAATCAGAGTAGACCATAAATACACTGAATAGTAAATATTGATTCTTACACTTACACTGGAAATAGACACATTGAACCACTTATTGCTTCAATCTCAAAGCTCACCTGTTTCCTTGTGGATGGAACTTCTTAAAGGAGTCGGCAGATCCTGATGGCTCACCACGCAATAGAACTCAGCCCCACTCAGCCAGTCTTGTGTCGAGATGTTTACGTTGCTGACCACGCTGTCGGGATCCGCTCCCGGTTGGACGGCGATCTCTGATTTCAAAGGCTTCTTCTCTTGTGTCCAGGACACGAGGACTCCATAAGGAGCATTAGAAACGATGCAGGTTAAGGTCACGGTCGCCTCCAGTAAGACCTGTTCTATTGGCGGTGGCAGTAGAGTAATTGTGGGATCGTTGCAGTGGGAATCACCTGTGAGACAGAAATGAAAATCAACCAAAGTTTCACATTCAGAATCAGGACAGCAGTATTCAGTCTTCACACTCTTAACGAAAATAAATCACCTTGGACATATCAACCTCTAACTATCGTCTTTAATTTTCTTTACACAATGGAAAACCAGCTTGGTCTGTGTAAATCGTTCTCATAATTTAAGTCCTTCAGCCCCGGTAACATTCTCATGAATCTGCGGTGTCCCAGTCCCAATACAAATATACCATTCCTGGGCCCTGGAATGCAGTACTGAAAGCCGTTTTATAAATAGGGTGGATGCACTTTCCAACACTCTCTCCCGAAGCTGTTACCAGTGAAGGGTTCCAGACACCTTCTGCCTCTCCAAATATGATCAGCTGACTCAGGGTAAAGCTAATGTCAAGTCCACCTCACTCACTCTGTGACGTCAATGTAGAGACGTGACGTGATAAAATCCTGAATGGTGAACAATCCGAATGCAGCTCTTACATCGGAATTAAACAATAACTACATGACACTAAATTAGAAGTTGTTCCGTGCTTTCTACTAACTCCAATAAATTCCTGAATTGATTAACATCGGAGAGCAGAATGATCTATTGCTTCCTCGGTTTGTATTTCTTACCGTCACACTTGGTGGCGTTTCGACTTTGGGTGACCCCTTGGTGAGTGACCTGACAGGTATAGACCGCGTCGCTGAACCATTCCCCAGCGGAGACTTTCAGCCGACTGGTCGCCGAGAAGTTCCCGTTCACTTCAAAGGCGGGAGAGGTGACAATTCCTGAATCCATGGGTTGTCCATTCTTCAGCCACTTCACGGTCATTGAATTTGGTCGGAAATCGATGATTGAACAGACGGCGGTGGCAAATTTGTTGGTTGTGATTTCTTCCCGGGAACTCACGGTGAGGAGAACAGTTGGAAGGAAGCCAATAGGACCTTCAAAAAACACAGGTTAGCCATTTCTTGCAGAAGAAATTGATAACAGATACAATGAGTTCTTATATTTTAACAGGCTCTGTGCGGTCAATGGACACTAACCTGGAATTTCCAGGGATCAAAACTGTGCAGAGCACTATAAATGCGTTATAACCAAGGCCCTATACAGGTCAATTACAGCCTTTCTGTTTCTCACAGGTTCCCCAACACTTACATTCCCATTCAATGCTCTTGTCTGAGCCGCTGTATCGAACCTCACAGTTGATATTGCTGCATTTCCCCTCTGACTCGGTGATGGTTAACTGGCTGGTCAGGGTGTAGGTTCCCTTCTGGTTTCTCACCGACGGGTAAGTCTTAAATCCAGATCTGAGCGGCTGCCCATCTTTCTTCCAGGTCAGGCTGGTGATTTCTGGGGAGTAGTCCATCGCCAAACAGCCGTAGGTGACGGAGCCGTCGGTGTTGCGTTGCTGACAGGAGGAGAACAGTTTGTAGAGAGTGGGCGAAGACGGTGTCACTGGGAAAGAATGGCCGATTGAACAAGTTAGACTCTGTGATTTGAGATCATTAAGTAACCAAATAACTCAAAATTTGACTATAACTATAAACATATCCAAATATATTCCAACTAAAACCTACATCCACATTTGATCATTTATTATTTCCATCATTTGGTGATCCTCATCTGTTGGTTCCCTCTTTAGAAACCCACACCTCTTTTTCTGCCTCTATCCTATTACTAAAAGAGAACATTTTGATGTCATCTGAATGACGTACGTTTCATTGGATTAAAGTGGAAGAGCAGAGGATTTTCCCATTATTTCGGCCACCATTTATTTCTCAATCAACAGCACTTGGTGATAGAGAAATTGTCTCGTCACTTATATCATTGCAGTTTGGAAATTGGCTTTGTTCAAATTGACTGATGCCCCCTCCCCTCTCCACGTCCCGCCAAAACAAAGAATTGCAAAAACCCTTCGAAAGTACCTTTGTGATGCTAACTGTATAATGACCATAGAACCCTAAATTGAATACCAGTGACAGTAAGCACGACATTTCCATTCGTATGTACATGTGAACATGCGGATCAGTAGCAGGAGTCGGCCATTCGGCCTCTCGAGCCTCCTCCACCATTCAATACGAACATAGCTCACCTGATTGTGGCGTTAACTCCACATTCCCGCCTACTCTCCGCTAACCTTTGACTCCCTTGTCAATGAAAAATCTATACCTCTGCCTTGAAATATTAATGACTCCTCATCCATCGCTCTCCGGGGAAGAGAGTTCCAAAGTTTCACGACCCTTTGAGAGAAAAATAAACTCCCCTCATTTCCGTCTGAAATGGGAGACCTCTTATTTTTAAACTGTGTTCCCTATCGTTAGTCTCTCTCACAAGGGGAAACATCCTTTCAGCATCCACCCTGTCAATTTCCCTCAGGATCTTATATGTTTCAATAAAATCTGCTCTCATTCTTCTAAACTCCAATGGACACAGGCCCAGCCTATCCACACTTTCCTCATAAGATAACCGACAACACCTCCCAGTATAATTTGAATGAACATTCTCTGAAGAGCTTCTAATGCTTTTATATCCTTTCTTAAATGAGACCAAATCTGTACACAGAAATTCAGACGGGGTCTCATCGACGCCCCGTTAAACTGTAGCAAAATATCCTTACTTTTATATTCTATTCCCCTTTGTAATAAATGACAAGATTCCCTTTGCCTTCCTCATCACTTGCTGTTCCTGTATTTTAACTTTTTGTGATTCATGCACCAAGGGATCCACATTCCTCTGTACCTCAGGATTCTGCAATCTCTCTCCCTTTCAATAATATGCTGCTTTTGTATCCTTCCTGCCAAAGTGGACAAGTTTATATTTTCCCACATTATACTCCATCTGTCAATTTTTTGCCCACTCACTTAATCTATCTATATCTCTTTCTGACCTTTATCCCCTCTTCACCACTTAATTTCCTATTTATCTTTGTGTCATCAGCAAATTTAGCAAATTCATTCAGTCCTTTCATTCAAGTCATTGATATAAATTGTAAATAGTTGAGGCTGCAGCATTGATCCCTGTGGCACTCCACTTGTCACATCTTGCCAATCTAAAATAACCAATTTATCCCTACTTTATGTTTCCTGTTAGCTAACCAAACTTCTACCCATGCTGAAATGTTACAGCCGACACCATTATTTTGTGCAGTAACATTTGATGTGCCACTTTGTCAAGTGCCTTCTGGAAGCCCAAGTACAGCACATCCACAGGTTCTCCTTTATTCATGTTCCTTGTTACTTCCTCGAGAGGCCTCAAATAAGTCAGCCAAACATGATTTCCCTTTCACAAAACCATGATGGGTATGCATAATTGCATTTGAATTTTCTAAGTGACCCATGATAGACTTCTTTATAATAGATTCCTGCATTTTCGCTCGGACAGATGTTAAGCTCACTGGCCGATAGATTCTTGCTTTCCCTTTCCCTCCTTTACTTAATATAAAAGTCTTATTCTCTATTTTCAAATCCGAAGAGACCTTTCCAGAATTAGGGAAGTTTGGAAAATTAAAACCAATGCCTCTGCTGTTTTAGTAAACACCTCGTTAAGGCCAAAATATTTGTCTAACTTCTCTGCGCATTTCCTTATTTTCCTTTATTACAGGCTTGTGCGATCCGGGTCCCGTGGCTGGATTGTGGCTCCCGAAGCCTCTCTATCTGCCCCCCGGAGCTGTTGTTCAAAATGCAGGTAAGGTGGGTAAGTGGTGTTGAAGATTTCTGTAAGGAGCTGCTCCTCCAATCACAGGCCAGTCTTCTACCCCGTTAGCGGCTGATAGGCTGGCCATTTGGCCTATCAGCAGTAAAAGTGGGAGACAATCAGGTTGTGATTGGAGAGGCAGCGAACACCAGCTGGAGAAAGGCGCAGGGAGCCGGGTGGAAGTGAACAGAGACATTGTCTCCCTTCTATCCCAGATTCTTAGCGCCTTTCTCCTGGAATGGAAAGGATTTCAGGAGGAGGAGAGACAATGAGGGAGAGAGAGAGAGAGTTAGAGAGAGTGGGGCCTAGGGCGCATGGGGCTTCGGCTCGTAACTGCTTTCGGCCGGCTCTCCCCGCTGTAGCCCGGCTCTTTGCCCTTCCCCCACCGGCTGCCTCTCTGCCCCATCCCCCCCCCCGCCTCTCTGCCCTTTGCCCCTCCCTCCTCTCTGCCCTTTACCCCTCCCGCCTCTCTGCCCTTTCCCCATCCCGCCTCTCTGCCCTTCCCCCCGCCTCTCTGCCCATTCCCCATCGCCTCTCTGTTCTTTCACCCCTGCCTCTCTGCACTTACACCACTGCTCTCTGTGTTTTTGCCCGGCTCTCTGACCTTTTTCACTGGCTTTGCCCATTCCCCGGCTCGCAGCCATTTTCGTCGACTCTCTGCCCTTTCCATCGCCTCTCTGCCCTCCCACCTCTCTGCCCTTTCCCCTCCTGCCTCTCTGCCCTTTCCCCCTCCCGCCTCTCTGCCCTTTCCCCCTCCCCTCTCTCTGCCCTGTCCCCCTCCCGCCTCTCTGCCTTTTCCCCCTCCCGCCTCTCTGCCCTTTCTCCCTCCCGCCTCTCTGCCCTTTCCCCCTCCCGCCTCTCTGCCCTTTCCCCTCCCGCCTCTCTGCCCTTTCCCCCTCCCGCCTCTCTGCCCTTTCCCCCTCCCGCCTCACTGCCCTTGCCCCCCCCCTCTGCATCTCTGTCCTCCCCCCTCTTTGCCCTTTCCCCCTCCCGCCACTCTGCCCTTTTCCCCCTCCCGCCTCTCTGCCCTTCCCCCGTCCCGCCTCTCTGCCCTTTCCCCCTCCCCCCTCTCTGCCCTTTCCCCCTCCCGCCTCTCTGCCCTTTCGCCCTCCCCCCTCTCTGCCCTTTCGCCCTCCCCCCTCTCTGCCCTTTCCCCCTCCCGCCTCTCTGCCCTTTCCCCCTCCCCGCCTCTCAGCCCTTTCCCCCTCCCGCCTCTCAGCCCTTTCCCCCACCTGCCTCTCTGCCCTTTCCCCCACCTGCCTCTCTGCCCTTGCCCCCTCCCGCCTCTCTGCCCTTGCCCCCTCCCGCCTCTCTGCCCTTTCCCCCTCCCGCCTCTCTGCCCTTTCCCCCTCCCCCCTCTCTGCCCTTTCCCCCTCCCGCCTCTCTGCCCTTTCCCCCACCCGCCTCTCTGCCCTTTCCCCCTCCCGCCTCTCTGCCCTTTCCCCCTCCCGCCTCTCTGCCCTTTCCCCCTCCCACTTCTCTGCCCTTTCCCCCACCTGCCTCTCTGCCCTTTCCCCCTGCCACCTCTCTGATCTCTCCCCCTCTCCTCTCTGCCGTTTTCCCTCGCCTCTGTGCCCTTTCCCCCTCACCTCTCTCCCCGATCCCCCCCGTCTCTTTGCCCTTTCTCCTCCAGCTCTCTTCACTTTCGCCCGGCTCTCTGACCTGTTCCACTGGCTCTCTGCCCTTTCCCCCTCCCTCCTCTCTGTACTTCCCCCCCAACGCCTCTCTGCGCTTCCCCCCTACCTCTCTGCCCTTTCCCGCTCGCCTTCCTGCCCTTTCTTCCCCAGCTCTCTGCACTTACTCCACGGATCTCTGCATGTTCGCCCGGCTCTCGGACCTTTCCCGCTGGCTCTATGCCCGTTCCCCGGCTCGCTATCCTTTCCGTCGCCTCTCTGCCCGTACCACCCCCAGCTTCTTGTACGTCCTACCCTCCACCTCTCTGCCCTGTCCCCGCCCCCGTCTCTCTGCCCTCTCGCCTCCCTATCCTTTCCCTCTGCAGTCTCTCTGCCCTTTCCCCCTCCTGCCTCTTTGTCCTTTGGTGGGTATGTGAGGGTTGGTATGTGAGTGAGGGTGAGTGGGTGTGTGAGGGTGGGTATGTGAGTGAGGGTGAGTGGGTGTGTGAGGGTGGGTAGATGAGTTATTGAGTGTCAGTGAAGGTAGGTGAGTGAGGATGGGATGGTGAGTGATGGTGAGTGAGTGAGGGTGAGTGAGTGAAGGTTAGAGTAATTGAAGTTAAGTGAATGAGGGTGAGTGAAGGTGGCTGAGTTAGTGAGGCTGAGGATGAGTGAGGGTGGGTGAGGGGGTGAGGGCGAGTAAGTGAGGGTGAGTGAGTGAACGAGCGTTGGTGAGAGTGGGTGAGGGAGTGAGGACGGGTGGGTGAGGGCGATTGAGTGAGGGCGATTGAGTGAGGGTGATTGAGTGAGGGTGATTGAGTGAGGGTGGGTGAGTGAGTGAGGGCGGGTGAGTGAGTGAGGATGAGTGAGTGAGTGGTGGTGAGTGAGGGTGAGTGATTGTGGGTAGTGAGTGTGCCCAGGTGCTGCAGGCTCATCAAGGCGATGTTTCTCCGGATGATTTTCCGCTCCGGCTCAGCTTCCCATTGCCTGTTGTCCACAGCCGAGCTGGGGGCTCCTCCATTCGGCTCCACCACCTCCACCTCCTCCTCTTTCTCTCCATCGATCTTGTCCTAATTCTCCATATTGATCAGCTTTCAGTAACACCGGCTGTGTAAAGTCAGGCAGCAGTGTAGATCACTGGCCAGCTGCTTTAATGCTGATGCCTTTCTTTGAGAAACCCGTGTCAGTGCGAGAATAGGCAGACTGAAGGGGCTGGAGGGTCAGGGTACAGCAAAACCAGGATGGGCCGTGCAGGCACCTTGCACTAAGTGTGCACCGGTGTTGTGGATCCAGGCGGCCGTGGTCTCTGTCACATCCCTCCCTTTGTCTTGTTTCTTTGTGTTTGGTTCAAAACTTGGAAATTCTCCACATATATAGTGATGTCACCTGTGTAATTTCATCTCACACAAAAATACATCAGAAATGGAACAAGGAACATGCCCGCAGCTTAACGGATTTTCATTCTGCAATTAGCATTTTCAGTCCATTTCTGTGTGTGAGAATGTGTGTGTGTGTGCGTGTGAATGAGAGAGAGTGCGCATGCAAGTCTATGTGTGTTTTTGAGAGAGAGAGAGAAAGTGTGTGTGTGAGAGAGAGAATGTGTGTGTGTGTGTGTGAGTGTGAGAGGGAGAGGGTGTTTTTACGTGCATGTCATAGGGAGTATAAGTGTGAGAGTGTCTGAGATAGAAAAATGTGTGTGTGAGAGAGAGTGTATGTTTGTGAGAGAGAGAAAGTGACTGTGTGTGTATGAGAGAGAGAGGGTGTGTGTAGGGATGTGAGTGATAGGTCGTATAAGTATGTGAGATAGAGTGTGTGAGAGAGAGAACGTGTGTGTGTGGGAGAGAAAGAGTGTGTGAAAGAGAGAGCCAGTGTGTGTCAGGGAGAGAGAGAATGAGAGAGAGTGCATATGTGAGAGGAACAGTGGGTGTGTGTGTGAGAGGGAATGTGTTTGTGTTTCTGTGTGCATGAGAGAGAGAATAAGGATGTGTGTGTGAGAGCGAGTGTTATGTGTCTGTGTGTGAGAAAGAGGGAGAATTGAGAGTGTGTATGTGTGTGGGAGAGAGGGCGCATGTATATGAGAGAGAGAGAGAGTGGGTGTGCGTAAAAGAGAGGGAGTGTGCATGTGTGCGTGTGTGTGTGTGTGTGAGAGAGAGAATGCATGTGTGAGAAAGAAAGAGTGCATGTATGTGTGAGAGAGATAGTGTGCACTTTTGTGTGCAGTTGAGAGAGTATATGTATGAGAGAATGTGAGTGTCTCTGTGAGAGTGAGTGTGAAAGAGAGGCAATCTGTGAGAGACAGAGTGTGTGCGTGTTAAAGGGAATTTGTGTGTGTGAGAGAGAATGTGAGTGTGTGTGTGTGTGAGACAGAGAGAGAAAGAGAGAGTGTGTGTCTGTCAGACAGAGTGCTTGAGAGAGTGTGTGTGCATGTGTGTGAGAGAGAGCGTGTGTGACAGATAGAGTGAGCGAGTGAGGGTGTGTGGTAAAGAGACTGAGTGTCGAGGTAGATCAGCCATGATCTTACTGAATGGAGGGCAGGATTGAAGGGCCGAATGTCCTCCTCATGCTCTCATTTCTGTAATTCATTCCTCGCCCTGCAGACGGCAATCCAATGACTCCGTTTTTGATGGTGGCTCCTTTTCCCCAAATCCCCCGTGGCCGGTTATCTGGAGTGAGAGTCTGGTCATTGTCCATTTCAATCATTTAAATAACTCGCAGCCTCTGATCAGATCAGAACAGGCGCCGCTCTCTGGAGCCTCACTGTCACTCCCTGATTCTGTTTGTTCTGAAATTGTGCTCAAGTTCAGGTCACTCACATTCAATGATTTTCTGATACTCAAAATGTAAAACATAATTAATTCATTAAAATTTATACACGTTCTCTCCAGAAATATTATTAAAAACAATTAACGTGTATCATTTCAACCGAGCCTTGGAGCAACTTATTTTCACAGATCTGGTCTAGGACTCACAGCCAGTTAGTTCGATGCTGATTCAGTTTGTTTGACCTCTGCGGGAGAAGGATCTCAGGTCAGTAACAGGACAAGTTAAGATATGGATTAAAGCCCCCATTCCTCCTCCAGTACACTCCTGTCATCAGCTGCAAGGGTGGGGGTCAACTCTCCACTGAACGGTCAAACACTCCGGGTCAGCTACAGCACTGGTTTGATGTAAAATAAAACTCCCCCTACATTGTCCCATCAAATATGCCCAGGAGAGGGTTCAATCTGGTTTTGATATAAATTCTGTGCTGCAAGAGCCGGTCAGAGGCTGGGAATTCTGTGGTGAGTAATTCAACTTCCATCGCCCAAAGACAACTCACTATCTACAAGGCACAAGTCAGGACTGGAATTGAATAGTTTCTACTTGCCTCAATGAGTGAAACTTCAAAAAACCCCAAGAAACTCAATACTATCCAGGGCAAAGCAGCCCACAGAATTGGTACCCCATCTACTGTCTTAAACATTCTCTCCCTCCTGCACCGATGCACAGTGACAGCAGTGTACACCATACTCAAGATGAACTGCAGCAATTCGCCAAGGCTCCTTCAAAACCATCAACCTCTCCTAACTAGAAGCACAAGGGCAGCAGGTGCTTGGAAACACCGCCACCTGTACGTTCCCCTCCAAGACACCGAACATCCTGACTTGGAACTATATCGCCGTTCCTTCACTGTCAATGGGTCAAAATCCTGGAACTCCCAACCTAACAGCACTGTGAGTGAACCTGCAGCTATTCAAGGAGGCGGCATTTCAACACTTCCTCAAAGGGTAATTAGGGATGGGCAACAAATGCTGGCCTTGCCAGCGACCCCAACATCCTATGATAGGACTAAAAATAAGACACAGGTTAATTTCTTCCTCCGCATTTTCCAACCAAATAGGTCAAGGACTGCTACAGCATGGATTCAAATAGAATAAAGCTCTCTCTCCATTGCCTGAACGATCACCCCCAAGACACATACATCACTGGTTGAAAATCGACCAAATCTCCTTCAACAGCCTGTCTGCCGTTTCTGAATTGTCCTTTCTGACTGTCACAATGGGTTGGGTATCTAATTTCTGAAGCACCTGGTCAGAAAGTCAAACTTTCACCTTTCTCACAGATACAAGTTTTCTTTAAAGAAATAGATCAAATTGCTCTTCCTGAAATACAGGAGAGCGAACCAGAAGGTTAACAACCAGCCAGGAAGATCCCTGGTCCCAGCACAGTGAGCACGCGCACAGAAACAGAACAGACACAAATGGTGCAACAATCGAGTTCCCAGCAGATAGATCAGTTCAATCTGTCCATTTCATTCAAGCTGTTTGATTCTAATTGATCAATGGTCAATTTACTACAATTATTCTATAACTTCTTTGAAATTAATCTGATTTTCATCACAAAACTCCCTTTGAAGTCCATCTAATTCTCCCTGTCTGTCTCAAATCTCCAAACAATGCAAGATTCAAGTTACCCTGAAATGAGCACATCAAATATTACAGATTCAGGATAATTTGATGTCCGTAACAGAAACTCAATGACAGGGTAAGAATTAAACAAATCAGGAAATATTCACATTGAAAACCGATTACCCACTGATTTGATTCGATTTTAGACGTAAATATAACCAATAAAATCACCGAGGCGAAACACCTTATCGAGCTGAGCACAGCTGAGTAAGAAAAGTATTCTTTTCTCAATTCATTTTGGATACAATTAAAAACTCTCTCCACCCTTTGACATTTTTCATTCACTATAATCACCACTACACTACTTAATTGTTGGAGTTCGTTTATGTTGAATTAATTATCCCTAATATTATATTGTAAGTTAATTATCTTGATATTGTCAATTTATTTTCTTGTTAGCTGATTTCTACTCTAAAATATGAAAAATATGGTTTTCAAAAATTGAAAACTTGTTTCTCCCAGGTACTTTGTGAAATAATTGTTTTTTTTAAATCAACCTGACACTGAAACAATGTTAAACAATAAACTTCAAATTACTCGATGGAAACATTCAGGAAAGTATATCAATGTTAGTTAATTCTAATCACTATTTACTATTTACCTTTTACTCCTACTGTTCTGTTTAACCAACAAATTTGTGAACTATGCGTGTTTCTGAACGCATTGAGAAATCATAAATTCCATCTACTCTCATCGAGTAATTCATAGGACGAATTTATGAGTGGAATACTTTAAATACTTTCAAATCTGGCCGGGGTCACATCACATTCGCTGTCGATGCACTGTAACATCATCTGTTTGCTAAAGCAAACTTGTCTTAACTCAAAACTACATGTGAAAAAAATATTCCTCGCAGTTACTTATTATCAATAAAAGTGCTTCCTAGATAACAATCCCTATAATTTAATTGTTAAATATATTGCTGATTGAAAGAAGATCCAAATTGATCAGTATACAATTTGATGAGAAAAAATCATTCAGATCATCTGCGCCACTGAAATATAACCAGCAAATTGATTAGAGATTTTGCTCTTCAATTTAATATTTAATAAGAATTAAGCATGAATCTCAGATATAATCTGTTCTTCTCCTATGATTCTATCCTGTGTACAGCACAGCTATGGAAGACAGGATGTTGTTTTTAAGTTCAAAACTTATATTAATGTTTGCAATTAAATTAATCTGTTCGAATTTCAAGCGTTTACTTGTCAATCTCTATCCATACGCAGTCTGCACCTTCCTACAGTTCAAAAAAAATAAGAACAATTCCTTGACTGCCAGCGAATTCCAGCCCCCAGAAAGCTGTTTAAAATTAGATTAGTGACAATTATCTCGCTATCCAAATTCCAATGACATTGAAGGAATAATATGGATACGGCTGCACAGAAAGAATGTAATAACCGGATAGACATATTGCCAAACTGCAATGTCAAACTCCTCTTTAAGTCAATGCAAACGTTATCAGGGATTTAAAAAAATTCGAAATCTCTTGTGGAAATGAACAATCCTGTAGAATCAGTATATTCTTATTGAAATTTTTTCATACATAATCACAAAATGATTCCACCCTAAAAATTTTCCCGATCAAGTTAATTGTGCGCAGTGCACAGCAGAATTGTGAAAGGTGATTAATGATCAATTAGGTTAACATGAAAGCTGTTCAGTCAATATAGAGAAATATTACCGCATTATAATTGCTTGAATTATATTAATTTTACTCTACAATTTGAAAACTTGTTAATTATATAGTTTCTGATTGCAGTAACGAATTATGTTCTGACTGAGTGTCATAATCCATGGTTTAGTTTAATCTGCAGTTATGACTTAAAATAAAAACAAAATGCTCTAACTCATCTTTAAACGTTTTTCCCCCATTTCTGAAGTCTGCCCGTTTTCTGCCGACAATCGCGCTTCAAACAGATACAAACGCGTAGATTGTTTCCATTCAATCACAAAACGTGTAACCGCTCAATATCACCGAGTTTAAACAAAGCAGAAACAATGCAGAACCGCCAAACTGTTTCACAAATTCTACTAGTTCAAAGTCATCCAGACACACAATCTCCTCAGGAGAAAAACACTGAATCACATCACTGAGGGGCTGAAACCCGTTTCATGGGGAAGGACCTCAATTCTACAAACACTTCCAACAGAATCCAATGTAACATTGCAAGAAAATCTCAATATCGAAACCAGACAACCCGCTCGTCACCAAATTAATGAATAATTAAGCTAAACAGAAATATGGAATAATGTCAACAGCATTGTGAGTAGACGGAACATGTTCAATAAATTAACATTGAAACCTAAGCATAGTTTGTTGATATTGGGTTTGATTTCAAACATATTTAAACCCTTGTGCAACAGATGGTAAAACCCGCAGCCATTAGATGTCACCGAGATTAAACATTGCAGAAACGTCAAACTGTTTTCACAAATCTTAGATATTTCACGTAGCCCGGCAACACAGTATCTTCAGCAGATAAACACCAATTCACAACAACCAGGGACTGAATCCCTCAGCAGCACATTTTTGTTGAGACACAGCGGAATTATATAACTCAATTTCAGCAGAATCACATGAAACATAGTAAAATATCTCCATACAGAATCCACCAAACCCAAGTTTCAGTGAACGAATCAGTTATTAAAATAGACAAAAATATAAAGCAAAGACTCAAATAAAACAGTTACTAAATAAGTGAATGGTTCTTACCTGCAGTCACCGTCACCATGGTCCCTTGTCCCCAGTAGCCCATACCGTCACAGTGTTACACTCCCTGGGCTGTGCCATACAATAACTGTTCCTGCACGAAAAAGACAGAAATCCAACATTATTTTAAATATTCAGAAGTCAGATGCAAAGTAAGATCACGATGAATCTTCACGAAATTATATTTGCGTTTGTGGATATCTTTAGCTATTCATCAATGATCCTCATCTTTTATAATTCACAGAATAACACATGAACATGTTATTGAATTCACCAATTGATGAATGGATAATTATCACAGCTTTTCGATCTTAAACCACGTTTTTTGGGCAGTGCTGGACAGAAATAATGCTTCACTGTAAATATAGTAGGATTGTAAAAGCGAGCACTGACCCAGGCAGACTCAATTAGTGCTGAGGGGTTTTTGTATTGACAGTAACTGCTGTGCCATCCAGTATATCACAGTGAGACACACCATGTCAAATACTGCGGCAGACTGTTCACTGTATATACAGAGATTTAATCTCACTGCGCTCTGAAAAACCTGATTCCGACTCGCTTAAGAGTGAATCAGTGAGATATTTCAGTTTGTGCTGGTCATTATATTTATAAATTTGATTGGAATACTTTTAAAGCCTCGGTGCAGATTTAGCGTGTCCGTCAACACCAACAAAGCGGAAGACTTTTATACCTTTTTGCAAACCTCTACCCATTATTTTATTTAACTCTCATTTTCTTTGACGTTCCTGCTGTGTTAGTGATCACCAATTTAAACAAACTCCTTCTCTGAGGTTTTTGTATGAGGATGTCGCTGTGCACAGCACTGTGACCCACTGCTGTAGGATCACAGTGAAATACACCCGCACAAAAACTGCACCCAATCTCTGTTCAGTGCTGCCTCTCAATATTCACTTCAAATAGACGTTTACTTCTGATCTAGTTTAGTATTTATGCAGCAATTTACAAAACTCAATGAACAAATACGCTCCTCCAAGTATCAGACACATTAAAATGAGCATTATATCCAGATTTGTAATTGCGGAAACTGTTAACAGTAAATATAAACACAGCTAAAAGCTCAGCCCATTATATCGATTGGTTTGTTAGGTTTTACTGTTAAATTTGCTGTTTTACTTTTGTCAGAAGCAACTTGTTGTCGACTTCTGATCATTACAGTTAATATTACATTTAAAACAAATACTGACCGTCAGGTTACGATGGAAGTTGTTGAGTCCCTCTCGATCTGTTCTTGTTCGGGTCCAGCCCTGGTTCCTCTCGCTGTGGACTCCTGCACAGTAATAGATGGCGGTGTCTTCAGTCTTCAGGCTCGTCATGTCCAAGGAGAAGATGCTCCTTGAAGTGTCTTTGGACGCAGTAAATCGATCCTTAATTCCTGGGGCGTAGCCGTTGTTTGATGAAGTATAGTAGCTAACCAGCCACTCCAGCCCCTGTCCGGGAACCTGTCGGACCCAGTACATCGTGTAGCTGCCAAGATCGAAGCCGCTGGTTTTACAGGTCAGTCTCAGGGAGCCTCCGGGACGCCCGGTCTCTGCCTCTGGCTGAGTCAACACAACATCCGACTGGACACCTGTAAAAAATATCAAAAACCCCGAGGATTAATCCTGGTGAAATGATTTCTGACTGTAACATTCCAGAGAGAGATTAACACTGAGACAGTAACAGTGAGAGACTTGGACAATAAAAACTACTCACGGGATAAGAAAGTCAGCAACAAACTGAGAGAAATCGCCGACCTCATCCTTCTGGTCATTTGGGGAAAATGGTTCTGTCCAGAACTCAGTGAACAAACCAGCTCCCGGACTGTTGGATTCCGGCCCCAGTGAGCGGCATTTAAATACCCGGCAGAAGGGGGCGGGTTTCCAGGCGCCGCCTGTTGATTCCCTGGTGGAGGCGGCGACTGGATCCACGCCCCACCTTCCACATCTCCAACAGAATGGACTCAGATATTTACAATAGGTTATTGTTAAAAGTGGACATTTTATCTGTATCGGGATATTTGGCTGAATGGATTTATTGTAAAGTCTCCAGTGGTTCTAATGGTGAAATTACAGTTGAGCATCTGTTAATAAAAATATAATTCCATTGTAAATTAAGTCCATTTATTTCTACACTACCTCACAAGGGGCTGAACCTAAAACAATAAATTACATTATCAGGGAATAAAGGGACTGTCAGCCTTTGTTGCAGCAGCTCCGGGTCTCTATCTCATTCCAGCAATAAAGTATCATCAGTCATAGGAATTATTATTGATTTATGTAACTAAATGCAGGGGATGAAAAAAGTGATTTTATTAACAATGTGGGTGGTTATCGCTGTACAATTTGGGTCCGGAGATAAGAAGAATCTCCTCACATTGTACAATGTCTCTCATTGCATTTCTCGAACTGCCCCTGACCCTATGACAGCCCTTTGAAAATTAGCGGTAAAAGAAACCCGCCTGCCTGATAATTAAACAGTAATTTTACACAGAAACGTAAAATTGACATCAACTTTTGACAGAGAAGTTAATGAATCAGGACGGACACGGAGATCAGCAAAGTTATCCTTCAGCATCCAAATCATTGCAGCTAATTCTATTGGCCACCGGCTGTCTACCATGCACTGGTATTGGGAACACAGGGTCTCAGAGCTTGGCGGCATATTACACAATATCACAAGAATAAATGTTTTATCTTCCACTGAAGCGGATCATGAACTGGTCATTTCTCCACTCATTGGCAGCTATGAGAGGGATTGTTAAATAATCGAGATCAGCACAAATTAAACTGTACAGTACACGGTGCTAATCAGGTATAAGAGATCCCTCAGGCTAAATGAGGTGCACAACTCGGATAATATTCAAGGAATTCCTGCGGGTTCAAGACAATTCTATGATTTTCTTTTAATTTAATTTATTTTACTTTTTTTTGCCATTCTACTCAAATCATTAGACAGGGGGATTGGGACCATCAACATCGCTCTCTCGCACTTCATGAAGTTCTTAACAAACCGGCTTTAATAACTGGAATGTCCTTTACTTAGAAATAATATAAATTAAATAGTATACGGCCAATTTCCTGATCGTGTTTAACCTCAGCGAACACGGCATTCATTAAAATATTTCCTTAGATGAAATGCCATTTAAAATGTGCCTTTCGTGTGCGACAGAAACATTTATTGTTTGAATGGCTAAATCCCATTTTGTTCATTCATATCCAGGCTAATCTGCCCCACACAGTATTTGGCAGCAAGCCAGCCGGCTGCAGTCAGGGAGGCTCGAATGTCCAATGTTATTTACAGGAAGCATCTGCGGGTTTGTGCAGTAAATGAAAGATCTGTTTCCTCAGTACTGGCCGCTTGGCTGCCAGCCAACTTCAAACACTTAACATTGTCAACAAGGCCTATTTATAACAAATCTACCCAGCAACAACACTGGAGTCAGCTTTATTTTTTAAATTGTGAACTTATGTGGACTGTGCCCAGCTCTCAGGAAAGAAAAGTTATCCAGCTTCTCTGACACCCTGTTAGCATCAATGGCTCATTGGAGGATCTCTCCAACACATCATAATATTGTGATGGATGGATGGAAATAATTACCGGCAGATAATCAGAGATGACTCAGAGAGAGGGTACATTTTGTTACAGTCAAACATATAAATCTGTGTGATTTTTTTGCCCCTTTACTCTTTCACGGGATGGGGGAGTCACTGGCAAGGCCATCATTTGTTGCTTCTCCCTAATTGCCTTTGAACTGAGTGCCTTGCTGGGCCATTTCAGAGGGCAGTTAGAGTCCACCTTATTGCTGTGGATCTGGAGTCACATGTAGGCCAGACTAGGTCCAGTGGCAGATTTCCTTTCCTAAAGGACATTAGTGAACCAGGTTAGTTTTTTCCATAGTCGATGATAGCTTCATGGTTCCCTTCACTGAGACCAGTTTTCAATCCCAGGTTTATTGTTGAATTTAAATTCCACCAGCTGCCATGGCGGGATTTGAATTCGTGTCCCCAGGAGAATAGCTTGGGTCTCTGGATTACTCGTCCAGTGACATTAATACAACACCACCGTCTGCCAAAGAACGGAGGGATGGCTGCAGTGATGCAGGAATGAATCATAGTTGGATGCCTGAACATTCTGATGAAGGGATCAGTGAATGAATTGATTGATGTGTAGATAGGCGCGTCTGGAAGATACAGTTTTACCTTCTCATCTTGGTGCTTGACTACTTTAAACCTTGAAGCAGGTCCAGTATTTCATTTGTGTCAGTCCAATACCTTCAGTCCCTCCAGATTTTCTGGATGTATTCCATCCCCATGGTATCGAGCTGAACGTCACCAAGAGAAGGCTGGAGATGTCCCTGCGGTACTGAAGATTCTTCCCTCCCTGCTGATGGGGAATCATCATCTTTCAGACAGAAAGCGGGTACATAATTCGGTTTAGGATGGAGGATTGTAATATTTGGAACATGTGGTCCTTTCATGTAAAACAAAGCATTCAACATATCCTCACCCAAATTAGCGAAGGTAACAGACATTACTCACTGGAGAGCCGCATTAACTTACAGTCAGGTCCAGGTAGTTTTATTTATACCATCACTTTACAAATCCTCACACACTCCAGTTATATATCAGGAGTTTCTGTGTGATTATGAGCTGGTTACTTGTCAATAAAGCGCAGAGGCTGTTGGGTAGCTGCTCATTATCCTCGGTCTGACTTAATTCCATTTCCCACTGAATTCTGGGACTGGTGTGATTCCTTGCTGACAGAATGGTCAGTGTGATCTCAATCAATGTTAATGATATTAAATGAATCGCAATTACATTTTGTATGGAATAAAATGCTGAAACTGATTGGTTCATGCAATTGTTAATCTTTGTGGAATGGATGATAATTGCTGATTATAATTATTTGTCTTGTGAATTGATGGTAATTGGTGAATATAATTATTTATATTTGTGGATTGATGATAATTGGTGAATATAATTATTTATCTTTGTAAATTGATGATAGTTGGTGAATATCATTATTTATCTTTGTGAATGGATACCAATTGGTGAATATACTTATTTATCTTTGTGAATTGATGATAATTCTTGAAGATAATTATTTAACTTCGTGAGTTGATAATAATTGGTGTTGATAATTATTTATCTTTCTCAGCCTTTACGACCTTCTTCTTCTCTGCTGAAAGATAAGATCCATTCCAGAGGATGTGAATGATGCAAAAATCACACACTATCTGAAAACAAAGCCGACAGGTGAGACTGCAACATCTACAAGGATATCTCACTCATGGAGTTACGGGGAAGGCCTTTGCTCGGGTCATGCTTTAAAGATTTCATCTGGTTGCAGGCTGAAGCACAGTGTGATGTTTGTGTCAGAAGATATACTCTGGACATGATTTGTCCCATACGCTCAACACCGTCAACAGAGCACGACTCTAGAAGATTTTTGGGGAAATTGGCTGTTCACCAAAGCGCCTCAGTCTCATTCACTCCTTCCATGACAACATACCCGGCGCTGTACAGATTGATGATTCCACTTCCAACAGATTCGGAGTGAAGAATGGAGTTAAACAGGCCTGTGTCCAACCCCCACTCTGTTGGGCACCTTCTTCATGCAGCTGATCTTTGTCTTCCCTGTCGATCTGGAAGGAGTCGATTTACACACTCGATCAGACCAAGCTCCACAATCTATAAGACAGAAAGCGAAGACATAAACACATTGAATCCTGATCAGAGAATTCCTCCACGCTGATAACTCTGTCATCAAAATGGAAACTCATCCACAAAGACTGATGAACTGACTCTCCCATGCCTGTAACTTGTTTTCCCTGACTATAAGCATGGAGAAAACTGTAGTAATGGGATAAGGTGTTGCATTTCCGCCATTGATCACACTAAATAACAAACGGATGGAAGTAAATTCCGCTCCCTGGGTACCAAGGTGACAGGCAGCCTGTTCCTTGCTGCAGAACTTGATACCCGTATGGGGAAAGCAGCTGCCACCTTTGGCTGACTCATGAAACGCCCCTGGAATAACATCAAACTGGCCCTTAGGACCAAGCTGATGGTTTATAAGGCCTGCCTTCTCAGCACCTTTATCTATGGCTGTGAAACATGGACAAATTACAGTTATCAAGAAAGGAAGCTCCACAATTTGCATCTTCACTGCCTGCTGCGCATTTTGGGTATGTACTGGTAGGATAAAGTCACGAATACAGTGGTACTGTCAAAGGCAGAGCTCCCCAAACTGCAGAACTCATCAAACAGAAATGGTCTTTGTGTCTTGGGAACGTTCGCAGGTTGGAGGATGGTCACATACACAAAGACTTTCTGTATGGTGAGGGAGCCGGAGGCAGACAACCAGTGGGACGCCCAAAGCTCCGCTTCAAGGATGCTTGAAGTGAAGGCTCTAAATATCGATTATCACAACTGAGTGTAACTAACTGACGACTGAGGAAAATAGCGACACCTCCTGTGGTTTGGCGTGAGCCACCACGTTGACCAGTGGCTACAGTGGCTTGGTGATCCAGGCTAACACCGGGAAAAAAAAGAAGCCACAACGACATTTTCTAGCTTCATGTGCAGCACTTGTGGCAGAACCTGCCTCACAATAATTGGCCTCCTTAGCAATCAGCACATCGGAAATGGGTTTGTTTCCATTGTGTGTCTGTGACCTTTCACAGATGGAAGGTTGTCCAGGATCTTCATGAAATTCAGTTGCAAACAATGTGATTTGCTTCTCCCTCTCTTTCTCTCCCTCCCAATCTCCTTCACACACACACACACACAGACCAAGATGGCATCTTGTGCTTCAACTTAAGATCGCACCTTGGCTTCCTGGGAGGCTCCGTAGCCCTTAACTATTGAATAAAATGACCCTAACTGTCTTTCAGGTGGTATCATGAACCAATAAACTCTTCCCAACACTATGTTTGTTGAGGTGGGTATTAATGCTCCCATGGTCTCTGTACAGTGCCCTGGTCAACATCCCTCCCTTTGATCAAGATGAACAAAGTTACATCACCAGGAATTGGGCCGCTTTACTCTGGTGCTGACTTTAACGCGCGCTAATCGGGCACGTCCACCTGCAATTAGTTGAATTTTGTTAAATTTTGACACCACCTCCCACAGAAGGCGATGTGGTGTGACACCTGGGGAAGTGGATTCTTGATACAATAATGTCAAAGACCTAACTTGACAGCGACATTTTCACAGTAGCTGCAATTGCAAAGTTTGGCCAGCAGATGGATGTGAAATCTTGATGGACACATTCTATGAAGCAGGCATTCTCTCTGTCAATACTGCACTGGACCCCCTCTCTGTCTTTTTAAATTAGACTCCATCTATTTTCGTGTTAGACCAAACACTGTCTCTCTTTATGTTTCAAAGTACCCTGTTTCAATTAATACTGCACCAGTCAACACCAATATTTATATCACACAGCCTGGAAGTTCCCAATTCAAACCGGATCGGATTTACCTCTGCAGTCCTGTCACATCCAGTCGTAAATGGTGGCAGATAAGTAAACAAATAACTGGAGAATGGGGCTCCACAAAGTTGTGGGTCTGGAGTTATCTGTATGGGAGGTGGTGATGTGCTGGTATTCTCACTGGGCTAGTAAATCGCTGGGAGTCTGGGTTTGAATCCCACCTCGGCAGATGGTGAAATTTGAATTGAAAAATCTAATGATGGCCATGAAACCATTGTCGTAAAAACCCAGCCTAACAAGCCGCACTGTTCTTAAGGGGGCAATTAGGGACGGGCAATATATGCTGGCCTTGCCAGCGTCGCCCCCATTCTCATGAAGGAACAAAAAGAAAATGTAGGCCAGACTGGGTAAGGACGGCAGGTTTCCTTCCCTAAAGGACATCGGTGAACCAGATGGATGTTTAATATAATCGATTATAGTTTCATGGTCACCATTATTGAGATGAGGTTTCAATTCCAGATTTATTAATTGAATTTGGATTCCACATGCTGCCATGACGGGATTCAAACCCCTATCCCCAGGGAAAAGGCCTGGATCTCTGGGTTACTGATCCAGTGACGTTCCCACTGCACGATCGTCCCTCCCATGTTATACAGGATCCTGGTTCGATTATTAATTCCCTGGGAACTACTTTATTTCTATTGTGCTGGATCAGGCCTCTGTTTGTATTAAAATAGACCCTATCTCATTAATGTTCCACTGGAAGCCATCTCAATTTATATTGCACTGGATTCTTTCTTTGTTTATATTACACTAGGCCCTGTCTCTGTTTATGTTATATTAAATCTTGACTATGTCTACATTACAGTGGTCATTGTAACTACGGCACTAGGCTATATTTCTGAAGAAGAGTCATATGGACTCGAAACATTTAACTCTGTTTTTCTCTCCACAGATGCTGTCCAACCTGCTGAGTTTGTCCAGCATTTTCTGTCTTTATTTCAGATTTCCAGCATTTGCAGCATTTTGCTTTTATCTATGCCTCTGTTTAAATTAGAGCTGCATTACTCCATGTTTCTGTGAGATGGAGAGATAATATTATAAATAAAGACGTTAGGCTAGAAATCGGTACCTGATAGGACGGTTTCGGATCGGCCGTATATGCTACGCAGCACTTGATATTCATTTTCAGTGCAGACAGCAGAATTAGATTTCAGATATCCCTTCTTTTCCGGTGCTAAAGGCCAATTTCCCACCTATAGAGTTGTATGTGTAGGAGGATGCAGGGCATTGTGTTCCCATGTGCTTGTTGCCCTTGTTATCCTGGAAGGTGGAGGTCACAGGTATGGAAGGTGTTGTTGAAGAGGCCTTGGCGAGTTGCTGCAATGCATCTTGTGGATGACACACACTGCAGCCACTGTCTATCGGTGGCGAAGGGAGTGAATGTTTAACTCCTGGATGAGGAGCCTATCAAGGGGTTGATTTCCCCTGGTTGGTGTGGAGGTTCTTGAGTGTTGCTGCAGTTACATTTGTCAAGGAAAGTAAACAATTTCCAACAGGCATCTATCTGACTTGCAGATTTGCAGATGGTGGAAAGGCTTTGGGGAATCCGGAGGTGAGTTATTCGCCACAGGATTCCCAGCCTCTGACCTACTCTTATAGCCATAGTATTTATATGGCTGGTCCAGTTCAGTTTCTGTTCAATGGCACCTGTACAACGTTGATGGTGGGTTTCAGCGACGGTAATGTCTTTTGAACGTCAAGGGGAGATGTTTGGGTTCTTTATTGTTGGAGTTGGTCATTGCGTGGCACTTGAGTGCCGCTAATATCACTTGCAACTTATCAGCGCAAACTTGTCCAGTTCGAGATGCAATAAGTAAGGACGGTTTCATTATCTGATAGGTCATAAATGGAACTGAACACTGTGCAAGTATGAGTGAACATCCCCACTCCTGACCCAGTGATGAAGGGAAGGTCATTGATTGAGCTGCTGAAGATGGTTGGACCAAGGACACTTCTCTGAGAAACTCCTGGAACGATGTCTTGGTGCTGAGATGATTGGTCTCCAACAACACAACATCTTCATATTCGCTAGGTGTGACTCCAGCCAGTGGAGAGACTTGCCCCTGATTCCCGTTGACCTGACACTTTCCAAGGCTTCCTGATGCCACACTCAGTGAATAGCTACTTTGACATCAAGTACTGAAGCACTCATACATCATGTCTGGAAGTTCGCTCTCTTGTCCATGTTCAGACCAAGCTTACAATGAGCTTTGATACTGGCTGATCCTGGTGGATCCAGTCTGAGCTTTGGTGGGCAGGTCCGCGACACCTTCAGTCACTTTACTGATGATTGAGAGTAGACTGATTGAGCTGCAAGGGGGCAGACCTGATCTGTTGTCCATTACGTACAGTGTTCTAGCTTCACGCTGTGGTTCATCATTTTCAGGTATGCCTGGTCTTGCTTCTGACCTGCTGGCCTACATTCCTCATTGCTCCCAGGCTGGATGTTAGACTCGTAGACTCAGAGACGTTTACAGCACAGATGGAGGCATTTCGGCCCATCGTTTCCGTCCCGGCAAACAAAGATCTGACTACACTAATCCCATTTTCCCTGTGCTTGGCCCATAGCCCTGGAGGCTATGGCAGTTTAAGTGAACATTTAAATACTTCTTAAATGTTACTAGAGTTTCTGACTCAACCACTCTTTCAGGCAGTGAGTTCCAAATTCCTATCATCCTCTGGTTGAAAAAGATTCTCCTCAACTCCCCTCTTAGCCTTCTACCTCTTATCTAAAATCTCTGCTCTCTGGTTTTTGACCCCTCTACTAATGGAAAAAGTGCCTTCCTATCCACCCTATCTATGCCCTTCAGCACCCCCTCAACCATCGTTGCTCCAAGGGAAAGAGCCTCAGCCTATCCAATCTTTCCTCATAGCTCAGACCCTCCAGCCCAGACAGCATCCTGGTAGATCTCCTCTGCACTCTCTCCAGTGCAGTCAGATACTTCCTAGAAATGTGGTGACCAGAACTGCACGCAGTGCTCCAGTTGTGGCCTAACCAACGTTTTATACAGTTCCAGCATAACCTCCCTGTTCTTGTGTTTTATGCCTCAGCTAATAAAGGCAAGTAACCCATATGCCTTCTTAACTACCTCATCTACCTGCTCTGCTACCTTCAGGAATCTGTGGATAGGCACACTAAGGTTTGAGTGAGGGATATTTTAGTCCATGAGATTACAGGGTGTGATTGAATGCAACTATCCTGCTGTTAATGACCAACAGTATTTCGTTGATGCTAAGTTTTGAGCTGCTAGATCTGTTCTGAATGTATCCCATTTAGCACAGTGGCAGTGCCGCACAACACAATGGAGAATGTGCTCAGTGTGAATACCGGCCTTGGTTTCCACAAGGACAGTGCAGGTGTCAACCTCACCTATATCGATAGTGTGATGGGTCGGAGATCAGGTAAGGGTTTCCTTCATTTTGGCTCTCTAACCATCTGTGGCAGGTCCATTCTGGCAGATACGTCATTCAGGACTCATCCAGCTCTGGCATTCGTGGTCTTGTCAAATGGTAATTGATTTTGAAAGTTCACAGCACATCCGTTGCCCTTGCTACCCTCAGTGTTTCTTCCACGCAGTGCCAAAGATGAAGGAGTATAGATTCATCAGCTGAGGGAGGGCAATAGATGGTAATCACCAGGAGGTATCTCCACCCAGATCTTATCTGGTTCCGTGGAACTTCAGGTCATCTGATGTCAATATTGCTGCACTCCACCATGTCTCTGTTCATATTATACTGGGCCTGTCTCATTGTTACTTCTCTAATCCGTGTTTCTGTTTCTGTAACACTGGACCCTGTCTCAGTATTGCTGTTCTCCACCATGCCTCTGTTCATATTACACTGGGCCTGTCTCATTGTTACTGCTCTAATCCGTGTTTCTGTTTCTGCAATACTAGACCCTGTCTCAGTATTGCTGCTCTCCACCATGCCTCTCTTCATACTACACTGGTCCTGTCTCATTGTTACTGCTCTAGTCCATGTTTCTGTTTCTGTAACACGAGACCCTGTCTCAGTTATTGCTGCTCTCCACCGTGTCTCTCTTCATACTACACTGGTCCTGTCTAAATGTTACTGCTCTAGTCCATGTTTCTGTTTCTGTAACACGAGACCCTGTCTCAGTTATTGCTGCTCTCCACCATGTCTCTGTTCATATTACACTGGGCCTGTCTCATTGTTACTGCTCTAGTCCATGTTTCTGTTTCTGTAACATTAGGTCCTGTCTCAGTTATTTATGTAATTGTCCTCTGTTTATATTACATTAGTATATTCCCTTACTTTATTGCACTCGAACCTGGAAATAGGAGTTAAATGGTTTAATTTAAACAGCTGCAAGATAAGAGAGCTCTGCGGATCATGAACACAAATCTGGGATGCAGGGAAGACAAGTCATAACATCTAAATAGGCACCCATGATAATTGTTCCCACCATCTTGCTGCCTTATCTTCACTATTTCCACCCCAGCCAATTTCCACATTATTGCACTTGTGCAGTGCAGTAATAACTGAGGCAGGGTCTAATGTAATTTAAATACAGATATGATCTAGCACAGAACTGAGACAGCGTCTACTGAAATACAGAGACAGTTCTAGATTAATATATACAGAGACATGTCAATTACAATATAAACAGAGACAGGGCCTTGTTTAATAGAAGCAAAGACAGGGTCTAGAATAATTCAAACAGAAACAGTGTCCAGTGTAATATAAATAGAGACAGGGTCTAGTGTATTGTAAACATACAGGAACCAGTTTAATATAAACAGGGGCAGGGCCTTGTGCAATATAAACAGAGACCAGATCTAATGTAATCTAAACAGAGACAGCGTCTATTGCAAAATAAATAGAGACACATCGCGTATAATATTAACAGAGACATGCCGAGTGTAATATAAACAGCGACATATCAAGTGTAATACAAACAGGGACAGGGCCTAGTATAATATAAACAGAGACAGGGTCTAATGTAATGTATACCGAGACAGGGATCAGTGTAACATAAACAGAAACAGAGTCTAGTGTAATATAAACCTGGGCAGTCCCGAATGCAATATAAACAGAGACAGCATCTCAAGCAATATAAACAGAGGCATGTCGAAGATAAAAAAGAGACATGTTGAGTGTCATATAAACAGGGACAGGGCCTCGTGCAATATAAATAGAGACATGTCGAGTGTAATGTAAACAGAGACATGTCGAGTGTAATATAAACAGGGACAGGGCCTAGTGTAATACAAACAGAGGCAGGGTCGACTGTAATATAAACAGAGACAGGGTCTGGTCTGTGTAATATAAACAGGGACAGGGACAGGGTCACGGTCGAATGCAATATCGAGACAGGGTCTACTGTCCCATCAAACACTCCCAGGACAGGTGCAGCATGGGGCTAGGCACAGAATTTAAAGCTACCTCTACACTGTCACATTGAACACTCCCAGGGAAGATGCAGCACGGGTTAGAGAGTGGGAAACTCCCTCAACACCGTCACCATGAAGCACTCCCTGGGCAGGTACAGCACGGGTTAGATACAGTTGGACACGGTCTAGTGTAATGCATAGACAAGGCCCATGGCTCCATCAAACAGCCCCAGGACAGGTGTAGCATGGGGTTTCATTAATAATGTAAAGTTCCATCTACATTGCCACATGAAAAACTCTCAAGGCAGGCAAAGCATGGGTTAGATTCAGGGTGAATCTCCCTCTTCACTGTCGCCATCAAACATTCCCAGGGCAGGTACAACACCTCTCAGATACAGGGTAAAACTTCCTCTACATTGTCCGCTCAAACACAGTTAAGGCATGTAGGGTAAGGGTTCTATGCAGTGTAAAGTTTCCTCTGCACTCTTCATCAGACATTTCCCAGGAAGCTCGACACTGGGGGCAGGTTAAGAGGAAAGCTGCCTCTGCACCGTCACATCAGGCATTCCCAGGGCTTAGATACGGGACAAATCTCCCTTTACACTGTCTCATCAAACGCAGCCATGTCAAATACAGCATGGTTTAGATGCAGAGTAAAGCTCCCTCTAAACTGCCCTATCAATTACTCCCAGGCCAGGTATACCACAGTTTAGATACAGAGTAAATCTCCCTCTACACAGTCGTATCAAACACTCCCAGGGCAGTCACAGTGCAGGTTAGGTGCAAAGTAAAGCTCCCTCTACACTGTCCCATCAGACACTCCAAAGGCAGGAACAGCACGGGTTAGATACAGGGAAAGATCCTTCGGCACGGCCACATCAAATCTTCGCAACTGGCTGCAACACAGGTTAGATACAGAGTAAAGTTTCATCTGCAGTTTCCCATCAAGCACTCCCAGGTCATTGATTGCTCAAAACAGATTTAGAGTAAAGTTGCCTCTATGGATTCCAATCCATTTCATTAGATCCATTTAGTTTGAAGTGTATGAATCGGACTGAGAGAATACATTGGCTAGACATTGACTTCATGTTGTGGAGTAAAGACAGTGACCCATGGTGGAGAGACAAGACACAGAACCAGAGAGGAGAAAGAGACAGAGAGAGAGAGAGGGTACAGGAAATCTTTACAAACACATTTGCCATGTCATTATATTTCATGATAAGTGGGAATCTTTCTTAATTCTGAACATAGATATCATCCTGACATAATTCTCTTTTAACTGATTTTAAAAATGCCCAAAAAACAATTGTTACTGAAATCGGTTGATGTATTTGCATGTTTGACTCTATTTCTGTGCTGTGTTGATGGGGAAATATTTGTTGTGTTTTTGTGTCTCCAGAATCTAATCTGGGACTTCTATTTCTGTGTTTATTTACATAAACGCCTCACTGGTTTCAATGAAGTGTTCATGGCAGCAAAACCAGATAAACACAGACACTTATTGATTGGTTTCAACTCTAAACAAGGGTTTATTTTAAGAATATTGACAGTTGGTACAAAATTAATAGAAACTTTTTCAACGTCCATTAGAACAGATGTTATTTATTTCAAATAATTAAAAAAACATTTAAATTAATAATTCAATTCTGAAAGTTCTACTGTCACAATCAATGATGAATATTTGAACAGGCTGGGATTACACTGAATGTCAATTTGTTGGAAGATTTAACCGATTAAAAATGGACAATTTAAAACAGCAGCCAGAGGAGCGACCTATAATCATATTAATCTCAGAGTTTTCAACATATCACAACTAGCATTTTAAAATGTTAACATTTAGGAAGAATTTGCGTTTATAGAACGCTGCTTATGACCCCAGGACGTCCTAAAACCCTTGAAATTCATTGATGTACATTTGTTGAAGTTTAGTTACTGCTGAAATGTTGGAACTCCATCCGGTGATTTGTGCACAGCAAGCTCCCATGAATAGAGCTGCGAAAAATGACGAGATAAGATGTGATTTTAGTTGAAGAATGAATACAGGTCTAGGATAGTGGGGAGAACAGTCCTGCTCTATAGATTGGTACCAAGGGAGATTTTACACCTGTCATCGGCCTGAACGTTTGACCTGTTTCTCTCTCTATTGATGCCCACTGACCTGCTGAGTGGTTATTTTTTGCCCTGCTTTAGATTTCCCGAATCCGCAGTATTTTGCAGCGTTTTAATTTGTTCTTGGGATATGGGCGTCAATGATGAAGTAATTCTTGTACTTGGCTCTGTCTCAGTTTATTCTAGTCCAGACCATATATCAGGAATCACTGCACTACACACTGTCTCAGTTTATATTAATTTAGACCCTGTATCATTAATCACTGCAGTAGACCCTGTCTCAGTTTACATTAATCTAGACCCTGTGTCAGTCATCTCTGCACTAGGCCTGTCTCAGTTTTTATTAATCCTGACCCTGTATCAGTAATCACTGCACTAGGCCCTGTCTCAGTTTCTATTAATCTAGACCCTGTATTAGTAAAGACTGCACTGGACATTGTCTGAGCTTATATTGATCAGGACCATGTATCAGTAAACACTGCACTGGACCCTGTCTCAGTTTCTATTAATCTTGACCCTGTATTAGTAATGACTGCTCTAGGCCCTGATTCAGTTTATATTAGTCCAGACCCTCTATCAGTAATGATTGGAAAGGACGCTGTCTCAGTTTATGTTGATCCTGATCCTGTACCATTAATTACTGCATTAGCCCCTGTCTTAGTTTATAATAATCTCGTCCCTGTGTCAGTAATCACTGCACTAGGCCCTGTCACAGTTTATATTAATCTAAATTCTGTGCCAGTAATCACTGCACTAGAGGCTGTCTCACTTGACATTGATCTAGACCTGTATCAGTAATCAGTTTATATTATCACAGAATCACACAGTGCAGAAGAGGCGCTTCGGCCCATCGAGTCTGCACCAACACGTGAGAGTCACCTGACCTACCTACCTAATCCCATTTACCAGCACTTGGCCCATAGCCTTGAATGTTATGACGTGCCAAGTGCTCATCCAGGTACTTTTTAAAAGATGTAAGGCAACCCACCTCCACCACCCTCCCAGGCAGCGCATTCCAGACCGTCACCACCCTCTGGGTAAAAAAGTATTTCCTCAAAAGCCCCCTAAACCTCCTGCCCCTCACCTTGAACTTATGTCCCTTCGTGACTGACCCTTCAACTAAGGGGAACAGCTGCTCCCTATCCACCCTGTCCACGCCCCTCATAATCTTGTACACCTCGATCAGGTCTCCCCTCAGTCTTCTCTGCTCCAATGAAAACAACCCAAGTCTATCCAACCTCTCTTCATAACTTAAATGTTTCATACCAGACAACATCCCGGTGAATCTCCTCTGCACCCTCTCCAGTGCATCACATCCTTCCTATAATGTGTTGACCAAAACTACATACAGTACTCCAGCTGTGACCTCACCAAGGTTCTATACAACTCCAACATGTCCTCCCTACTTTTGTAACCTATGCCTCGATTGATAAAGGCAAGTGTCCCATATGCCTTTTTCACCACCCCACTATCATGCCCCTCCACCTTCAGAGATCAATGGACACACACGCCAAGGTCCCTTTGTTCCTCAGAACTTCCTAGTGTCATCCCATTCATTGAATACTTCCTAGTCAAATTACTCCTTCCAAAGTGTATCACCTCACACTTTTCAGGGTTAAATTCCATCTGCCACTTATCTGCCCATTTGACCATTCCATCCATATCTTCCTGTAGCCCAAAACACTCAACATCACTGTTAACCAACCGGCCAATCTTTGTGTCATCCGCAAACTTACTAATCCTGCCCCACATGTAGTCATCTATATCGTTTATATAAATAACAAATAATGGGGGACGCAGCACAGATCCCTTTGGTACGCCACTGGACACTGGCTTCCAGTAACTAAAGCGTCCTTCTGTCATCACCCTCTGTCTCCTACAACTAAGCCAATTTTAGAGTTATATTCTGCCCTGTCTCAGTTTTTATCAGTCTAGACCCTGTATAAGTAATCACCGTACTAGACCTTGTCTTGCTAACATTACTTTAGAGCCTGCATCAGTGATCACTGCACTGTGCCCTGCCACAGTTTATATTGAGCTAGACCATGTATCAGTAGTCTCCGCACTACATCTGTCTCAGAATATAATAATCTAGACCCTGTATCTGTAACCCCTGCACTTGAGGCTCTCTCAGTTTATAATAATCTAGACCCTGTAACATTAATTACTGCACTAGGCCCTGTCTCAGTTTTTATCAATCAAGACCCTGGATCAGTAATCACTGCAATGGACATTGTCTCAGTTGACTTTGATCTAGACCCTGTATCAGTAACCATTGAAACAGACCCTCTCAGTTTATATTGATCTTGACCCCACATCAGTTATCTCTGCACTAAACTCTGTCTCACTTTATATTAGCCTAGTCCCTTTATCAGTAATCACTGCACTAGATCTAGTCTCATTTTATATTAATTTAGTCCCTGCAGCAGTCATGATTGCAAGAGCTCCTGTTCCAGTTGTATTTATCTAGGCCCTGTACCACTGAACATTTCACCAGGCCCTGTCTCAGTTTATGTTGGTTCAGACCCTGTATCAGTAATTACCGCACAACAGCCTGTCTCAGTTTATATTAATCAAGACCTCATTTCAGTAATCACTCCACTCGACCCTGTTCTGGTAATAATAATTTGCACCCTGAACCTAAAAGCACTGCACTGGACTGTTTCTCAGTTTATATTAATCTAAAGCCTGTACCTGTAATCACTGCACTAGACCCTGTCTCATTTTATATGCATCCAACCTTGCAACACAAATCACGGCACCAGGTCTTGTCTCAGTTTATATCAATCTAGACCCTGTATCAGTAATCACTGCACTAGACCCTATGTCATTTTATATCAATTTGGACCCTATATCAGTGATCACTGCACTTGAGCCTCTCTCCGTTTATATTAATCTCGACCCGGTATCAGTAATCCCTGCACTATGTCCTGCCACAGGTTTTTTTTTGTCAATCTAGACCCTATAGCAGTAATCACTGCCCGAGCCTCGTCCCAGTTAAATTTATCTAGGCCCTATATCAATGAACACTTCACCAGGCCATGTCTCAGTTTATGTTAGTTCAGACCGTGTGTCAGTAATTACTGTACAAGAGCCTGTCTCAGTTTATATTAATAAAGCCCCTTTTTCAGTAATCACTGCACTCGTCCCTGTTCTGGTTATAATAATCTGCACCCTGAATCTATAATCACTGCACTTGGCCCTCTCTCACTTTCTAGTAACCTAGACCCTGTATCAGTAATCACTGCAGTAGGCCCTGCCTCAGTTCATATTTATCTCGGCCCTGTATCAGTAATCACTGCATTGGACATTGTCTGAGTTTATATTGATTGAGACCCTGTATCAGTAATTACTGCACATGAACCTGTCTCAGTTTATATTAAGCTAGATCCTGTGCCTGGAATCACTGCACTAGAGCATGCCTCAGTTTACATTAATCTAGATCCTGTACTAGTAATCACTACACTCAACATTGTCTGAGTTTATGTTGATTGAGACACTGTATTAATAAACACTGTGCTAGACCCTGTCTCAGTTTATATTAATCTAGATCTTGTATCAGTCATCACTGCACTATGGCCTGCCTCAGTTTATATTAGTCCAGACCATCTATCAGTAATAATTGCATTAAGCCCCGTCTCAGGTTATATTAATCTAGATCCTGTACCAGTAATGACTGCACGAGGCCCTGTCTCACTTTATATTAATCCAGACCCTGTATCAGTAAATGCTGCACTTGGACCTATCTCAGTTTATATTGATTGGGACACTGTATCAGTAACTACTGCAATATGCCCTGCCTCAGTTTATATCAATTTAGACCCTCTATCAGTAATCACTGGACTTGGCCCTCTCTCTGTTTCTATTAATCTAGACCCTGTATCAATTATCACTGCATGAGGCCTTGCCTCAGTTTATATTAATCTAGGCTCTGCATCAGTAATCGCTGCACTGGACATTGTCTAAGTTCATATTGATTGAGACCATGTGTCAGTAATCACTGCACTCGGCCCTGCCACAGTTTATATTAAGCTAGATTCTGTGCAATATGCCAGGCATCATTTTGTTTATCAATCTAGGCCCTGTATCAGTAATCACTGCACTAGGCTCTATCTCAGTTTACATGAATTTAGTCCCAGCAGCAGTAATCACTGCCCGAGTCCCTGTCCCAGTTATATTTATCTGGGCCCTGTGTCATTGAACAGTGCACCAGGCCCTGTCTCAGGTTATGTTAGTTTAGACCGTGTATCAGTAATTACTGTACAAGAGTCTGTCTCAGTTTGTATTAATCAAGGCCCTGTTTCAGTAATCACTGCATTCGTCCCTGTTCTGGTTATAATAATCTGCACCCTGAATCTATAATCACTGTACTTGGCCCTCTCTCAGTTCTATTAACCTAGACCCTGTATCAGTAATCACTGCACTTGGCCCTCTCTCAGTTTCTATTAACCTAGACCCTGTATCAGTAATCACTGCAGTAGGCCCTATCTCAGTTTACATGAATTGAGTCCCAGCAGCAGTAATCACTGCCCGAGTCCCTGTCCCAGTTATATTTATCTGGGCCCTGTGTCATTGAACAGTGCACCAGGCCCTGTCTCAGGTTATGTTAGTTTAGACCGTGTATCAGTAATTACTGTACAAGAGTCTGTCTCAGTTTATATTAATCTAGACCCTGTATCAGTAATCACCGCACTGGACACTGTCTCATTTTATATTGATCCAGACCCTGCATCAGTAATCCTGGCATTAGAGCCTGTCTCATTTTATATAAATCAAACCCTGTATAATAATCAGTGCAATGGACACCCTCACTTTATATTGATCTAGACCCCATATCAGTAATCACTGCACTAACCGCTGTCCTCGCTTTTATTTATCTCGGCCCTGCATCACTAGTCACTGCACTATGGTCTGCCTCAGTTTATATCAATTCAGGTCCTATATCAGTAATAACTTCGCTGGACCCTGTCTCCATTTATATGAGTCCAGACCACTGCACTAGCCCCTGTCTCTGTTTATATTGATCTGTACGCTGTGCCAGTAATCACTGCACTAGACCCAGCATCAGTTTATATCAATCTAAACCCTATGGCAGTAATCACTGCACTAGACCTTATCTCAGTTTAAATGAGTCCAGAACCTGTATCAGTAATGACAGAACTAGAGAATGCCTCTGCTTATTTTAGTCCAGACACTGTAACAGTAATCACTGCACTAGCCCCTGCCCCAGTTTATATTAATCAAGACCCTGTATCAGTAATCACTCGACTGGACACTGCCTCAGTTTATATTGATCTAGACCATGTATCAGTAATCACTGCGCTAGGTCCTGTCTCAGTTTATATTAGCCTAGAGCCTTGTTCAGTAATCACTGCAATATGGCCTGCCTCAGTTCCTATTAACTTAGGCCCTAAATCAGGGATCGCTGCACTAGGCCCTGCCTCAGTTCATATTAATTTAGGCCATGTATCAGTAATCACTTCAATAGACACTGTCTCAGTTTATATTGACCCTGATCCTGTACCATTAATCAATGCACTAGCCTCTGTCCTGCTTTATATTTACCTCGGCCCTGCATCAGTAATCACTGCACTAGGCTCTGTCTCAGTTTACATTAATCTAGACCCTGTATCAGTAATCACTGCACTATGCCCTGCCTCTGTTTTTATCATCTAGACCCTGTATCAGTAATCATCACACTAGGCTCTGTCTCAGTTTACATTAATCTAGACCCTGTATCGGTAATCACTGCACTGGACACTGTCTCAGTTTATATTGATCCAGACCCTGTATCAGCAATCACTGCAGTAGGCCCACTCTCAGTTTATATTTGTCTTGGCCCTGTATCAGTAATCTCTGCACTGGACATTGTCTGAGTTTATATTAATCTTGACCCTGTATCAGTTTACACTGCACTGGAACTTGTCTCAAATTCTATTAATCTAGGCCCTGTATTAGTAATGACTGCACTGGACATTGTCTGAGTTTATATTGATCAGGACCATGTATCAGTAAACATTGCACTAGAACCTGTCTCAGTTTCTATTAATCTAGTCATCTATGTCGTTTATATAAATGACAAATAATAGGGGACCCAGCACAGATCCCTGTGCTATGCCACTGGACACTGGCTTCCAGTAACTAAAGCATCCTTCTGTCATCATCCTCTGTCTCCTACAACAAAGCCAATTTTAGAATTATATTCTGCCCTACCTCAGTTTTTATCAATCTAGACCCTGTATCAGTAATCACCATACTAGACCTTGTCTCAGTTTACATTAATTTAGAGCTGCATCTTTAATCACTGCACTGTTCTCTACCGCATTTTCTATCAATCAAGACACCTTGTCAGTAAGCACTGCACTGGACATTGCCTCAATTTATATTGAGCTAGGCCATGTATCAGTCATCTCTACACTAGACCTGTCTCAGATTATATTAATCTAGACCCTGTATCTGTAATCTCTGTATTTGAGGCTCTCTCAGTTTATATTAATCTAGCCCCTGTAACATTAATCGCTGCACTAGGCCCTGTCTCAGTTTTTATTAATCAAGACCCTGTATCAATATTCACTGCAGTAGAAACTGTCTCAGTTGATATTGATCTGGACCCTGTCTCAGTTTATATTGATCTTGGTCCCACATCTGTTATTTCTGCACTAGACTCTGTCTCACTTTATATTAGCTTAGTCCTTTTATTAGTAATCACTGCACTAGATCCAGTCTCAGTTTATATTAATTTAGTCCCAGCAGCAGTAATCACTGCAAGAGCTCCTGTCCCAGTTATATTTATCTGGGCCCTGTATCAGTGAACACTTCACCAGGGCCTGTCACATTTTATGTTGGTTCAGACCCTGTATCAGTAATTACTGCACTAGACCCTGTCCCATTTTATATGCATCCAACCCAATTTGTAACACAAATCATGGCACTAGGCCCTGTCTCAGTTTATATCAATCTAGGCCCTGTATCAGTAATCACTGCACTAGACCCTACGTCATTTTATATCAATTTGGACCCTATATCAGCAATCACTGCACTTGAGCCTCTGTGAGTTTATATTAATCTCGGCCCGGTATCAGTAATCCCTGCACTATACCCTGCCTCAGCTTTTTTTATGAATCTAGACCCTGTTTCAGTTATCACTGCACTAGGCCCCATCTCAATATATATCAACCTGGACCCTGTATCAGTAATCACTGCCCGAGCCCCAGTCCCAGTTATATTTATCTAGGCCCTATATCAATGGACACTTCACCAGGCCATGTCTCAGTTTATGTTAGTTCAGACATTGTATCAGTAATTACTGAACAAGAGCCATGTCTCAGTTTAAAATAAATAAGGCCCTTTTTCAGTAATCACTGCAGTCATCCCTGTTCTGGTTATAATAATCTGCACCCTGAATCTATAATCACTGCACTTGGCCCTCTCTCAGTTTCTATTAACCTAGACCCTGTATCAGTAATCACTGCAGTAGGCCCTGCTTCAATTTATATTTATCTCGGCCCTGTATCAGTAATCACTGCATTGGACATAGTCTGAGTTTATACTGATTGAGACCCTGTATCAGTAATTACTGCACAAGAAGCTGTCTCGTCGGGACCTGGAAAAATTTATTAATTTTGCTTCCAATCTCCACCCCTCCATCATTTTCACATGGTCCATCTCTGACACTTCTCTTCCCTTCCTTGACCTCTCTGTCTCAATTTCTGATGATAGACTGTCCACCAATATCCATTACAAGCCTACCGACTCCCACAGCTAACTCGACTACAGCTCCTCACACCCCGCTTACTGTAAGGACTCCATCCCATTCTCGCAGTTCCTTCGCCTCCGTCGCATCTGTTCTGATGACGCTACCTTCAAAAACAGCTCCTCTGACATGTCCTCCTTCTTCCTTAACCGAGGTTTTCCACCCACGGTCGTTGACAGGGCCCTCAACCGTGTCCGGCCCATATCCCGCGCATCCGCCCTCACGCCTTCTCCTCCCTCCCAGAAACATGATAGAGTCCCCCTTGTCCTCACTTATCACCCCACCAGCCTCTGCAATCAAAGGATCATCCTCCGCCATTTCCGCCAACTCCAGCATGATGCCACCACCAAACACATCTTCCCTTCACCCCCCCTGGCGGCATTCCGTAGGGATCATTCCCTCTGGGACACCCTGGTCCACTCCTCCATCACCCCCTCCTCCTCAACCCCCACCTATGGCACCTCCCCATGCCCACGCAGAAGATGCAACACCTGCCCCTTCACTTCCTCTCTCCTCACCGTCCAAGGGCCCAAACACTCCTTTCAAGTGAAGCAGCATTTCACTTGCATTTCCCCTAACTTAGTCTACTGCATTCGTTGCTCCCGATGCGGTCTCCTCTACATTGGAGAGACCAAACGCAAACTGGGCGACCGCTTTGCTGAACACCTGCGTTCTGTCCGCAAGAAAGACCCAAACCTCCCTGTCGCTTGCCATTTTAACACACCACCCTGCTCTCTTGCCCACATGACTGTCCTTGGCTTGCAGCATTGTTCCAGTGAAGCCCAACGCAAACTGGAGGAACAGCACCTCATCTTCCGACTAGGCACTTTACAGCCTTCCGGGCTGAATATTGAATTCAACAACTTTAGATCTTAAACTCCCCCTACCCCCATCCCCACCCCGTTTCTTCCCCCTCCCTTTTTTTTTCAATAATTTATATAGATTCTTCTTTTCCCACCTATTTCCATTATTTTTAAATCTACAACTAATACCTTGTTAGTCTTTCCACCCCACCCCAACTAGAGCTGTACCTTGAGTATCCTGCCATCCATTCTTAATTAGCACTTTTCTTAGATAATATCACCACCTTCAACACCTCTTTGATCCTTTTGTCTGTGACATCTTTTGATTTTCTGCTCCTATCACTGCTTGCTTGTCCCCACAACCACCCCACCCTCAACTTCTCTCTCCCCCCGCCCCCCCACCTTAGACCAGCTTATATTTCACCTCTCTCCTAACTATACTTCATTTCTGCCGAAGGGTCATGAGGACTCGAAACGTCAACTCTTTTATTCTCCACCGATGCTGCCAGACCTGCTGAGTTTTTCCAGGTAATTCTGTTTTTGTTTTGGATTTCCAGCATCCGCAGTAGCTTTTAGCTTTTTGTTTTTATCTCAGTTTATATTAAGTTAGGTCCTGTGTCTGTAATCACTGCACTAGTGCATACCTCAGTTTATATTAATCTAGATCCTGTATCAGTGATCAGTGCACTAGGCATTGTCTGAGTTTATATTGATTGAGACCCTGTATCAGTAAACACTGGACTCAACCCTGTCTCAGTTTATATTAATTTAGATCCTGTATCCGTATTGACTGCACTAGACCCTGTCTCAGTTTATATTAATCCAGGCCCTGTATCAGTAATTGCGGCACTTGGACCCATCTCAGTTTACATTGATCTGGACACTATATCAGTAATCACTGCACTAGACCCTGCCTCAGTTTATATTAATCTAGGCTCTGTGTCAGTAATCACTGCACTGGACATTATCTGAGGTAATATTGATTGAGACCATGTGTCAGTAATCACTGCACATGGCCCTGCCACAGTTTATATTAAGCTGGGCCCTGTGTCAGTAATCACTGCACTGAGCCCTGTCTCAGTTTATATTGATGCTGATTCTGTATCAGTAAGCACTGCACCAGACCATGTCTCAATTTAGATTAATCTCGACCCTGTATCAGTAATCCCTGCACTATGCCCTGTCTCAGTTTTTATCAGTCTCGACCCTGTATCTGTAATCACTGCAATAGGCCTGGTCTCAGGTTATATTAATCTACACCCTGTATCAATCATCAATGCATTAGACCCTGCATCAGTTTCTATTGATCTAGACTTTGCATCAGTTCTTTCTGCACTAGAGCCTGTCTCAGTTTATATTTATCTGGACCCAGTATCAGTAATCACTGATTATGGTCTGCCTCAGTTTATATCAGCCTAGACCCTGCATCTGTAATCACTGCACTTGGCAGTGTCTCCATTTTTATTAATCAAGACCATGCATCAGTAATCACTGCAACGAACACTGTCTCCATGTATATTGATTTAGGCTCTGTATCACTGCAATATGCCTTCCCTCAGTTTATATCAAATAGACCCTGTATCAGTAATCCCTGGATGAGACCCTGTCACAGTTTATATTAACATAGAGCCTGCATTTGTCATCACTGCACAATGCCCTGCCTTCGTTTATATCAATTAAGACCCTGTATCAGTAATCTCTGCACTAGACCCTGTCTCAGTTTATATTAGTCCAGAACCTCTATCAGTAATCACTACACTAGGCCCTATCTCCATTGATATTGATCTAGATCTTGTATCAGTAATCACTGCAAAAGACACTGTCTCAGTTTATATTGATCATGATCCTGTATCATTAATCACTGCACTAGCCCTTCTCCTGGTTTATATTTATCTAGGCCCTGTCTCAGTTTATATTAATCTGGACCCTGTATCAGCGATCACTGCACTATTCCCTGCCTCAGTTTTTTAAAAAATCAGTCTAGACCCTGTATCAGTAATCACTGCACTAGGCCCTATCAAAGGTAATATTAATTTAGCCCCTGCAGCAGTAATCACTGCCCGAGCCCCTGTCCCAGTTATATTTATCTGGGCCCTGTGTCAGTGAACAGTGCACCAGGCCCTGTCTCAGGTTATGTTAGTTCTGTCCGTGTGTCGGTGATTACTGTACAAGAGCCTGATTCAGTTTATATTAATCAAGGCCCTGTTTCAGTAATCACTGCATTCGTCCCTGTTCTGGTTATAATAATCTGCATCCTGAATCTAAAATCACTGCACTTTGCCCTCTCTCAGTTTCTATTAACCTAGACCCTGTATCAGTAATCACTTCAATATGCCCTGCCCCAGCCTATATTAATTTAGACCCTGTATCAGCAATCACTGCAATATGCCCTGTCTTAGTTTATATCAATCTAGACCCTCAATCAGTAATCGCTGCACTAGGCCGTGCCTCAGTTCATATTAATCTAGACCATGTATCAGTAATCACTGCACTAGACACTATCTCAGTTTTATATTTATCAAGACCTTGGATCAGTAATCACTGCACTAGACACTGTCTCATGTTATATTAATCCAGACCCTGCATCATTAATCACTGCACTGGACCTTATCTCAGTTTATATTGATGTACACCCTGTAACCGTAATCACTTCAATGGACACTGTCTGAGTTTATATTGATCCTCATCCTATATCATTAATCACTGCAGTAGCTCCTGCCCTAGTTTATATTACTCTAGTCCCTGTGTCAGTAATCACTGCACTAGACCCTGCCTCACTTTATATCAACCTAGACCGTCTATCAGTAATCACTGCACTAGGAACTGTCTCAGTTTATATTGATCTAGACCCTGTATCAGTAATCACTGCACTATGGCCTGCCTCAGTTCATATTAATCTGGTCCCTAAATCAGTAATCGCTGCTCGAGGCCCTGCCTCAGTTCATATTAATTTAGGCCCTGTATCAGTAATCACTGCAATGGGCACTGCCTCACTTTATATTGATCCTGATTCTGTATCATTAATCACTGCACTAGGCTCTGTCCTACTTTATATTCACCTCGGCCCTGTATCAGTAATCACTGCACTAGGCTCTGTCTCAGTTTACATTAATCTAGACCCTGTATCAGTAATCTCTGCACTATGCCCTGCCTCAGTGTTTATCATCTAGACCCTGTATCAGTCATCATTGCACTAGGCTCTGTCTCAGTTTATATTGATCTAGACCCCTTATCTGTAATCACTGCAATAGCCACTGTCCTCATTTTTATTTATCTAGGCCCTGCATCAGTAATCACTGCACTATGGCCTGCCTCAGTTTATATCAATCCAGATCCTGTATCAGTAATCACTTCACTCGACCCTGTCTCAGTTTATATTAGTCCACACCCTGTATGAATAATGACAGTGCTAGAAAATGTCTCAATTTATGAGTCCAGACCCTGTATCAGTAATCACTGCACTGGCCCCCATCCCAGTATATGTTTATAGACCCTGGATCAGTAATCACTGCACTAGACCCTGTCTCAGTTTATATTAATCGAGATCCTGTATCAGTCATCACTGCATGTGAGCCTGTCTCAGTTTACATTAATCTAGACCCTGTATCAGTAAGCATTGCACTAGGCCCTGTCTCAGTTCATGATAATCTAGACCCTCCATTAGTAAGTACTGACTAGGCACTGTCTCAGTTTATACCAATTTGGAGAAAAGCAAAATAGTGTGGATGCTGGAAATCTGAAAGAAAAGCATAAAATGCTGGAAAATCACAGCAGGTCTGACAGCACCTGTGGTGAGAAAAGCAGAGCTAACTTTCTGAGACCGTATGACCTTCCTCAGAGCTGAAGAGAAGTCAAAATGCGATGACATTTGCTGTTTAAGCAGGATGGAGCAGGTCAGGCTGGATAGAAGGCAAGCAATAGGTGGGGGTAAGGTGACACTGCCAAATATATCATAGGCAAACAGAAAAAGGGAGTGTTAATGGCAGTGGTAAGGCCAAAGTAGGTGCTAATGCAGTCATAAAGGTAAGAAAGCAGAATGTGTTAACAGCAGAGCCAGAATCAGCACACTGTGAAAGAACAACATGGAACAAGTAAATGATGGCCCTTTTGGGGGTGTGGTAGGGGGAGGGGGCAGTGGTTGGGGAAAAACGGTATAAAAAGGAATAAAAAAGGGGATAAAAAAGAGGATAAAACAATGAATAAATGAATAAGGTTGTAAAGTGCATAATTGGAAGATGAGTTTCTGTTCCTCCAGTTTGCGTTGGGCTTCACTGGGACAATGCAGCAGGTCAAAAAGGGACATGTGGGTATCGGAGCAGGATGGTGTGTTGAAATTGCAAGCGACAGGAATGTTTAGGTCATGCTTGAAGATAGACCGAAGGTGTTCCACAAAGTGGTCTGCCAGTCTGTGTTTGGTGTCCCCAATCTAGAGGACACTGCATTGGGAGCATCGAATGCAGTCGACCAAATTGAAGGAGGTGCAATGAAGCGGGACTTCAGCTGAAACTGAGTGTTTGGGCCCCTGGACAGTGAGGATGGAGGAGGTAGAGGGACAAGTGTTGCATCTTCTCTGATTGCTTGGGAAGGTGCCATGGGAAGGGATGAGGTGTTGTGGGTGATGGAGGAGTGGATCAGGGTGTCCCGGAGGGTACAGTCCCTGCAGAATGCTGACAGGGGTGGGGGTGGAGTGGTGAGGGGAAGGTGTGTTTGGTGGTGGCATCATGTTGGGCTTAGCAGAAATGCCAGAGGATGATCCTTTGAATGCGGGGGTGGTGGGATGAAATGTGAGGAAATGGGGGACCTGATCATGATTCTGGGAGAGAGAGGAATGTGCGAAAGCAGAGACGCGGGAGATGGGTCGGACACAGTTGAGGGCTCTGTCAATCACAGTGGGTGGGAAACCTTGGTTAAGGAAGAATGAAGGCATGTCAGAAGCATCGTTTTGGATAGTGGAATCATCGGAACAGATGTGAAGGAGGTGAACGAACTGAGAGAATGGAATGGCGTTTTTCCAGCATTTTCTGTTTTTATATCAAGCTAGACCCTGTATCAGTAATTGCTGCATTGGACCCTTCCTCCGTTGACATCAATCTCGGCCCTGTATAAGTAATCAGTTCACTGGACCCTTTCTCAGTTTATATCAATCTAAACCCTGTATCAGTAATCACTGCAGTAGGCCCTGTCTCAGCCTATAATAATCCAGGCCCTGTATCAGTAATCACTGCACTAGACCCTACCTCAGCTTATGTCAATCGAGGCCCTGTTTTAATAATTCCTATACATCCCCTGTTCAATTTATTTCACGCCCTCATTTGTAACTGTAAACGCTAGATTACGCTTTGCTTTAGTTATTGTTGTACAGGTGAACGTTACTGTTAATAGTACAATGGGCCCTATCTTGTTTATTACTGCAGCCGTCCATATCTCTACTTGTGTTGCAATTGGTCCTTTCCCAGTTATCACTGCACCTGACCCTGCTGCTGTTTATATCATGCATATCATGCGCCCGTTATTACTACATTAGCCCATGCTTCCGTGGACACTCCAAATAACTCTTTTCCAGTTCGCACTGTAGTACAACCATTTTTTAATTTATATTTCACTGCAACTTGTGTTTTGTTATTTTACACTGAACCATGCTTCAATGATCACTGTCCTTGACCTGTTGACCTTGTCTCAGTAATGACTGTACTGGGCCATACGAACATACGAGCATACGAACAAGGAACAGGAGTAGGCCATTTAGCCCCTCGAGCCTGCTCCGCCATTTAATAAGATCATGGCTGATCTGATAGTAACATGAAATCTGCATCCCGCCGACCCCCGATAACTTATCACCCCCTTACTTAGCAAGAATCTATCCACCTTTGCCTGAAAAATATTAAAAGGCTCTGCTTCCACTGCCTTTTTAGGGAGAGAATCCCAAAGATTCACGACCCTGAGAGTGAAAATATTCGCCTCATCTCCGTTTTACATGGGCGGCACCTTATTTTTAAACAGTGACCCCTAGTTCTAGATTCTCCCACAGGAGGAAACATCCTCTCGACATCCACCC
Organism: Cetorhinus maximus; assembly: GCF_964194155.1. NCBI lineage: Eukaryota > Metazoa > Chordata > Chondrichthyes > Lamniformes > Cetorhinidae > Cetorhinus > Cetorhinus maximus. The sequence goes on along the minus strand of NC_135901.1, from coordinate 5,809,229 downwards.
GGTCAAGACCCCTCAGGATCTTATATGTTTCAGTCAAGTCGCCTCTTACTCTTCTAAACTCCAGAAGATATAAGCCTAGTCTGTCCAACCATTCCTCATTAGACAACCCATCAATTCCAAGTATTGGACTAATAAGCCTTCTCTGAACCTCTTACAACACATTTACATCCTTCCTTAAATAAGGTGACTAATACAGTACACAGTACACCAAACCTGGTCTCACTGGTGCCCTGTAGAACTGAAGCATAATTTCCATACGTTTGTATTCAATTCCCCTCGCAATAAATGATAACATTCTATTAGTTTTCCCAATTGCTTACCATGTCTCCTTCTATCTTTCTCTCAGCACTGTATCTGTGTATATAACGCTATCTGCAGGTTAACTTATTAATGCACTGGACCATGCCTCTATATACACTACAATTGACCTTTTCTCAGTTATTACTGTGCGAGACTATGTTTCTGTTTATATTACATTATATGATGCTTCATTTATTAATGCACAGAGTCGTGCCTCTATATATATTGCAAGTGACAAATCCTGAGCTGCTGTTGCATTGCACAAAGTCTCCGTTTGTATTATATTAGGATTCATCTCACAACTGACTTGTGAGAAAAGTTATTGCTCATGGAATAAAAGGGACAGAAGCAACGTGGATACAAAATTGGCTGAAAAAAAGGAAGCAGGGAGTAATGGTCAATGGATGTTTTTCGGGCTGGAGGAAGGCTTGTCGTGCAGTTCCCCAGGGGTCGGTATTGGGACCCTTGCTTTTCCTGATATATATTAACGATCTAGGCCTTGGTGTGCAGGGGACAATTTGAATGTTTGCGGATGATACGAAGCTTGGGAATGTTGTAAACTGCCAGGAGAACGGTGTGGAACTTCAAGAGGACACAGACAAGTTGGTGGAGTGGGCAGATAGGTGGCAGATGAAGTTCAATGTGGGGAAGTGTGAGGTGATCCACTTTGGTAGGAAGAACATGGACAGACAATATAAAATAAGGGGTGGAGTTTTGAAAGGAGTGCAGGAGCAGAAAGACTAGAGTGTATATATGCATAGATCATTGAAAGTGGCAGGACAGGTGGAGAGAGCAGTTAATAAAGCATATAGTATCCTGGGCTCTATTAATAGGGGCATAAAGTACAAGAGCAGGGAGGTTATGCTGAATTTATATAAGGCCCTCGTTAGACCTCAGCTGGAATATTGTGTACCGTCCTTGGTATCAAATTATAAGAAGGATGTGAAGATATTGAAGAGAGTGCTGAAGAGGTTTACAATAATATTCCCAGGAATGAGAAATTTCAGTTATGAGGATAGATTGGAGAAGTTGGGACTGTGTTCCATGGAGAGGAGAAGGCTGAAAGGAGATTTGATTGAAGTTTTCAAAATCATGAGTGGGCTGGACAGAGTTGAGAGGAAGAAGCTGTTCCCATTCGTAAAAGGATAAAGAACAAGAGGACCCAGGTTTAAAGTGATTTGCAAAAGAAGGAAATGTGATGTGAGAAAAAGCTTTTTCACACAACGAGTGGTTCGGGTCTGGAATACACTGCCTGGAAGTGTGAGGGAGGCAGGTTCAATCGAGGCATTCAAGAGAGCATTAAATTATTATTTGAATAGAAACAAAGTGCAAGGGTGCGGAGAAAAGCCAGGGCAGTGGCACTAGGTCAGAATGCTCATTTGGAGAGCCAATGCAGACAAGATGGGCCGAATGGCCTCCTTCTGTGCCGTTAAAGTTCTGTGATTCTATGATCATGTGATATTACTGTATTAGGCTGCTTCATTCATTACTGTACTCTTCTATGTCTCACCTTATATTATAAAGGTCCTATCTCATTTAATAATGCAATAGACCGAGTCTGTCATGACTGCAGTATAAAAGGTCTCTGCTAACTGGATAGAGCGAGAGCCAGGTGGATAGGTGGGTATTAATTTTTAAAATGTTATAATATCCTGTAGGTAAAAAGGTTTTGGAAGAATATTTTTAGTCTTGTTACTAACCATGAGACGTTGTGTGCAATTTTTAATTACTCCAGTGTGATGTGTGTAATGTTTGTGTTGAAAGGTTGGAGTGAATCTTGTAACATTCCCTTCATCAATGAGATTGAGGAACAGAAATAAAGGTGAACCACATTGCACTGCACATTGCACAACTTAGTCACAAACTGCATTGTGTTGGAGATGAATAATTCATACTTGAGTTGATCAGTGGCAATTGCTCACAGTTTTCTTTAATTTCCAGATATTTTTCACTTTTCCAATAGGAATTTCTGTTTGCTTTTGGCGTGGCCACTGATTGTGAGAGACAGGGTCTGAAGCCGCAACCTCAGGCGAATGGGCGGCCGCAGGCTCCTAATAACCAATGTTCTGGTGTGTGAAAGGTGTGTGTGTGTGCATATGTGTGTGTCACTGTGTGTATATCTGCGTGTCTGTGTGTGTGTGTGTGTCTGTGTGTGTGTCTATGTCACTGTTTGTGTGTCTGCGTGGCTGTGTGTATGCGTGTGTCTGTGTGTGTGGCTGTGTCTGTGAATATGTGCAGCTGTATGTGTGGTTGTGGATGCGGGTACGTCTAGAACATATCATGCTTCATTGCTTGCAAAAAATATTATAATTATTTTTCACACGTTACGATAGTTTATTAAGAATATATCTATATGCTGCCTATGCTGTCGTTAATATTTATCGGTAATGCATTTTCTTGAGTGCTCTGGAAAGTAATGCCAAGCTGGCCATTCCATTGTCAAGGAAAATACATCTTTAAAATGACTCACTGAACTTCTTCCCTCTCTTCCTCTGTCTCAGACTACACCTAAATCAGTTAACCTCTCTTCCCTCTAACAGACTTCACTTAACTCACTTACAAAGACTCACAAGGGCCGGATCTGGCAGCTACGAAGAACCAATGTTTAAATCTTTTGCTTAAGGCACATTATCACTGAAAAGATTAAGAACCAAAACCTCATTAGAGGAAAATTCAGTGCCATAAAGACACCAGCTCACTCACTTAACCTCTCTCCTCTCTTTCTCTCAGGCAGCACCAAACCCTCTTAACACTTTCCATTTTAGAATAACCCCCTGTGAGCGGCATTATTGTTTTAATTTCCCCTCTTTTCTCCCAGTGATAAACTTCAGTCCAACTCGTACTCGGTTAATATGTTATAACCAAAATAATCTCATTTATTTAATTGTTTAAATTGGGAATGGAGGTGAATGCAATGCTGAGACCGGCAGCAATCTGTGTGGTTGTTCTTGATGCTGTCAGAGTGAGTTCACCCTCACAGGCAGGAAGACTGTTCACGGTGATAACATGAAACTGACGCCTGCTGTTTCATTCTCAGGTAACACAACTTCCTGTTTCTCTGCTGCCGGTTCTAAACCGCACATCTCACTTCTGAGCAGAAAATAAATACAGGGCCACAATCTGGTGAGAACATCTGTTAAGGCGGCCTATATCTGGCCACAGAGTCAGGGCAGAATCACACAGATCACATTGCGGTGACATTTACAAATGAGCCTGCGTGATCCGTTTAGAGCTTCCATTTCCAGGACATAACTGGATGGTCAGTCACTGAGCTCCCTCGAGTCCCTGAAGCGGGGAAATGAGATCTTGCTACCTTTCATTTTTCGTTGTCATGCTCCACCACCCGCCCCCACTCTAACTCCCCCTCCACACCCCACCAACACCGCATCCCACCACCACCACCCCGCCACGCCAACCGCCACGCGCACACACTCCCTGCACATACACTTTCCCTCGAAACTTGTTTCCTCTGTTTCTCTGCAACAATCCGTCTCCCTTTTTCATTTTAAGTCTCCTTCCCTTCGTTGTATCTCTGTCTATCTCTCTAATGTATCTCTCTCCATCTCTCTGCGTTTCTATTAAATAGAAGCGTTCAAAATCATGAAAGTTTCGATAGTGTGAATAAAGAGAGACTATTTCAACTGGTAGGAGGGTCGGTAACCAGGGGACGCAATTTTACTTTATTGAACAGGAAGACAGGAGGATAATTGTTTATTTTTTTAACACGGCGAGTTGTTCTGAACTGGAATGCACAGCTTGAAAGGGTGGTGGAATTAGATTAATAGTAACTTTGTAAAATGAATTCTCTAAATACTTAAAGGGGTTAAAATTTGAAGGATTACAGGGAATGGGGCCAATTGAAATGCTCATTTATATCATTGTCCCATCACCTTTCCTATATCTATCTCTGTCCCTCATTGAGCCCAAATAAAATGCAATAATTACACAGCTTTCGTCTTCTGCTAATCCTGTCTTTTGACAGCGCTTGAGTGTGTGTGTCGATAATTGCCAGAGATCATTCTGGTGAGGTTTTGGTGTTCAATCCTTTCAGTCATCATGTGCCTCAAGCTGAAGATTTAAACATTGGTTTCGACAAGCTGCCGGGTCCGGCCCTTGCGTGTCTGTGTAAACGGAGAACTGTCGGTCAGAATGAGAGGGAGCAGATTATTTTCTGTTCCTCTGACAGATGCAGCATTGACCCTGCAGATATCAGAAATCTCTGGAGTCCGCCATGATTGTCCTCCCCTTGGGTATAACAGCTCTCAGTCAGGTGGAGTCAGTCACACGGGCCTCTGTCATGATGTTTCCGCTCCGTTTTTACCGCACAAATCCCTGGGTCACTCAGCATAACACAGAAGCCTGCGCTAAGGCCCTAAACATCATTGTTTCCTCACACTTTCACATCCTATTACATTCAGATGGTTATTAGATCCCCTGCCTCTCTTTATGTAAGATTACCAGCAGCCTCTGTTATTGACACACTGGAGCCGGCCTCTGATTATTATTGGACCAGGCCCCAGTCTGGCCCGGGCCCGGCAGTCAGAACTCCCTTTGCAAATCCAAGGAGGGAGATGCTGTTTGTATTTTTGGAGAGGGCGCGAAGGTCAAAGCAGCAGCAATGTCCCAGGAACCCGTCCTTTGCTGGATGGAGAAACTGTCCAGAGTTTCTCTGTCTTTAACTCCTCCTCCTGAGTGTAAGAAAATAATGGATAAAAGAACAGAAAGACTAACATATAAACTATCACCGTGAGCACTGGCCGTTATTAAATGGTCAGCTCTCTGGATTGAGGCTTCAACCCACAACCGTTTGACCCAGGGGTAAGAGTGACGCTAATTCGTCAATGCTGACATGATGTATCCCCAGTTCCCATTGCAGTAGTACAATGGCAACATATTACAGATGCTAGAAATCTAAAATAAAAACCGAATGTGCTGGAAATCCTGAACAGGTAAGACAGCAGGTGTCGAGTCTGTTTGTTTTCCGGATCGTCATATACTTTGCAGCCTTGGGGAAAGTTTGGAGAGGCGGGAGGATTTTGGAGGCTAATTAAAAACCGGCGTTCTGTCACACTAACACACTTCCCGTGGTCAACGGAGCCGGGAGTGGGATTTGAACACAGATCTTACAGCTCAAAAGCAGGAGGACCACCAGCTGTACCACTCGGGAGTGCAGTGGCTGTGGAGAGAAGTAGAGTCAAAGTTTCTAATCGACGACCCCGGTTCTGCTGAAGGGTCATCGCCATGAAACGTTCACTCTGGTTATCGCCGCAGATTCTGCCTGACCTGCAGAGTCATTCCAGAATGTTGTGTTTTATTTGCTTTTACACTAGACTGTGTCAGTGTTATTGCACCAACTCCATCCCATTCATATTTCAGTGGTGCTTGACTCTGTTATTGGGCATTAGGCAAAAGATTTGCTATTGTATCAATTGGCGCTTTCTCACGCACACTATTATATCAGACCCAACTTCGATTTGGGTCGATCAGGTGCTGACTGTGTCGTTGTCACATTGGATCCAGTGATGGATTCAGTGATTCACTGCAACCTGCTATCCTCTGTTATCATCAAACATTGCACTAATTACACAGAGCTTTACCGTTTTTAATTTGTTCCCTATATCCAATCTCATTGTATAAAACGCTGTCTCTGTAATTGTTGCACGAAGAGCCTACATGTCATTCAAATTCTAACGCAAACCTCTCTCATTATTTCTGAAAACCTTGTGCCGATGAGTTTTCAATTGTAACCAGATGCTGATATTGTTAACGTTGACCCAGTTTCTGCAGGTGTTTCGCCATGACCTCTTTCAGTTGTTATTTTATACAAAGTATTTTTGTTATTATGATCACACAAATATCGGTTCATTAAATGTTATACCAAGTCCTCCCTCTCTCTTATTCCTGAACTAGCCAATTTCTCTGTTTATTTGACTCCTTGGGCTAATTTGTGTTATCACCGCCCTAGCACATGCCTCTGCCTGTACTATACTAGGTATTGTGCCTGTTATTACTTACACTAGCCAATACCTATGTTTATATTACACCAGGTCCTGTCTCTGATATTACTGCACGGGCCCATATCCCTGGTTATATAACACCAGGCCTTGTCTCTGTTATTACTTCATCAGTCGATATCTTGTTTTATATTAAAGCAGATACTGTCTCTGTTATCAATGCAGTAACCCATATCTCTGTTTATGTTGCACTAAGTTCGGTCTCTGTTTATGCTCGACTAGGCCATGGTTTATTTTCGTTAATATTACATTGAATATACAACCTGCAGTTAAACCAATCCGTCCAAACATGATTCGCGTGGTTCTGGCGGATTTGTGAAGATAACAGTTAAAAAAGTGGAAATAGAAATAGTTAAAGTCTCTGGAGAGCAACAGGAGTTTCAATCCTTCCCATCAACAGGAATAATAAATCGGAGAATTACAGGTGTATTAGTCTCATGTCAGGTGTAGGTAAAGTTTGATATTTGCCATCACTTACACAAATCATCACACATTCGAGATTATCAGGAGCTTCTGTGAGATATTGAGGTGATCATTTGTTAATAAACTGCAGGTTATTCTGGATGTGATTTACTCCGCTTTCCAGCTGATCACCGGAGACAGATAAAGCACCTTAGAAACGAAATCGTCAGTCTGATATCACTTTATAAACAAATGCACACAACAGACTGGTTATCAATAAATACTTACAGTATTAAACAATCTACAATTTAAATAAATGCATAGTTTTGGATTTGAACACAATCACTGAAGGCAGGAATGGACTGGAAGTTAGCACTGGGAGGAATGAAGGGAAATTACTGAAAAAAAATTCTCCAAAGAGTGTTATTAGATAATGGGAGATTCAAAATGAATAAGGGACTGTCTCAGAGAGAGAGAGAGAGAGCGGGGGTGGTTGGGGGCGGGAGTTAGATGGTGGATGGAGAGAGAGCGAGAGAGAGAAAGAGAGAGAAAGAAAGGGTGAGAGAGAGAGAGCGAAGGAGAGAAAGAGAGAAGAGGTTCAGTGAGTTAGATGCTGCCTCAGACAGAGAGAGAAGGGATATTCAGTGAATTTAGTGATAGACATGCTCGCCTTAGTAACTAAATGGTCAGTATGACATCACTTTCTAAGCCAAAGTACACAACGAAACATGTTAACAATAAATGCTTACAATGTTACATCGTTCGCAGTGACAGGTTGAGTAAAAGAAAATTAAATACTGAAACATTGTGGTAAAGATCATCATTTATCTTTGAGAAACGGCGGTATAAGCAAGAGGCATGATTTTTTTTCCATACGGCACACATAACTGGCCATATCTGATCTATAATTTCTTTGACTAAAGCTAAATGAAAATAACTATCAGGTTACTGCAAAGAACGGGCCATTCAATACCGCCCGTTTTAGGCCAACGCCAGGGAACAATTCCCACCTCAACATCTTTGTGGTAAATAGTATCTCTCCAACTGACAGTTGGAGACATTGACCACTGCAGTAATCATAGAGACATGGCCTAGCGTAGAAATAACTGAGGCAGGGTTAGCGCACTAAGCACTGGGTCAATTGATATTAATCCTCTCTCGGGGCTAGAACAGTAATAATTGATCCGGCGCATGGATTAATAACATCTTAGACAGGGCCTGGTGCAGAAATAACTCAGATTGCCTACAATGTAAGGTAAACAGAAACATGATCTATTGGAATAAAGACAGGGACAGGGCGAATGTAATAGAAGGAGATGTATGGACTCGTGCATCAGCAACCAAGACAGGGTTTAGCGTTGTATATACAGACACTGGGTCCAGAGCAGTAATAACTGAGACTTTTCCGCATGTAATATAACCAGAGATACGGCCGAATTCAGGAACAGTTGAGACGAGGCCGAGCACTGAAATAACTGAGGCAGGAACTGGTGTAATATTATCATAGACATAATCCATTTCAATATAAATGAAGTCAGGGTTTGGTGCAGTAATACTGAGACAGGGCCGAGTGCACCAATTATTGATACAGCATCGACAGTAATACAAACGAAGGCTGTGCCTAGTATCAGCAATTATTGAGCAGGATTTAATGCAGTAATAACAGACTTGGCCTTGTGTAGTATAAACAGAGACATGGTCTACACAGAAATAACAATGACAGGACCTATTTTAATATAAACAAAGGCAATGTCTAATGAAATATAAACGGAGGTGGAGCCTAGTGTAATATAAACTGAAACAGAGTCTAGTTTAATATAAACTGAGACAGGGTCTAGTGTGATATAAACTGAGACGTGATCTAATTTAATATAAACTGAGGCAGGGTCTAGTGTAATATAAACTGAAACAGGGTCGATTGTAATGTAAACATAGACGTGTTCTCTTGTAATATAAACTGAGACGGGCTCCAGTGTAATATTACCTGAGACGGAGTCTAATGTAATATAAACTGAGACAGGGCGTAGTTTTATATAAACTGAGATAGGGTCTAACAGAATATAAGCAAAAACGTGATCTAGTGTAAGATAAACGGGGGCATAATGTCCTGGAGTAAAAAGTGAGGCAGTGCCGAGTCCAGTAATGATTGAGACAGTGTCTTGTGTAATATGAACACCGACATGGTCTAGTTCAGTAATAACTGAGGCAGAATCTAGTGAAAGGAAACTGACACGGGGTCTACTGCAGTTTCACCTGACACAGGGCCTTGTCTAAAATAAACTGAGAAAGAGCCAGTGCAATAATTACCAACACAGGGACTGGATTAATATCAATAGAGATGTGGGCAAGTGCAGCAATAAGAGAGAGGCACGGTATTATACAATAATAACAGTGACAGGGCATCGTGTGATATAAACAGAGACATAGACTGGTGCAGCATTAGCCAAGGCATCCCCTAGTTTAGTATAAACGTGACAAAGTCTAGTCGTGCAATAAGAGAGCCTCGTGTCATGTAAACAGGAACGTATTCTGGTTTCGTATAAGCAGAGACAAGCACTAGTGCAGTAACAACTGAGACATGGACTATTATCATATTAGCCAAGACATGATTTAGTTCAGTGATAACTGAGAGAATGTATAGTGTAATATGGCCTTTGTCAGTACATTGACTGAGATTGAGCTATTATAGAAACAACTGAGACACAACCTGTTGTAATATGATCAGATACATCACTTAGTGTAATATATACAGACAAAGGTCAAGTTTAATATGAACTGGGAAAGGGTTCAGTGTAGAAATGATTGAGACAGTGCTTGTGTCAGTATTCACTGTTTCACTGCCATCTACTGGACGGACTCTACTATTGCAGATGTTGTGAAAATGTCGCTTTTTGTTGCTGCTTCCGACTTTAACGATAGAATCATCGAATTCTTACAGCGCAGGAGGATGCCATTCGGCCAGTCCTGTCCATGCTAACCCTCTGAAGGAGTAATTGACCTAGTGCTACTGCTTTCTCCGTAGTCCAGCATTTTATTTCTTTTCAGATAAGGATCCAGTTTCGTTTTGAAAGCATCAATTGTCCCTCAATCCACCACACTGTCAGACAGTGCATTCCAGATGCTAACCACTCAGTTCGTGTAAAGTTTTCCTCTTATCTTCATTGCTTCTTCTCCAGGTTACTTTAAACCTGAGCTGCCTGGTTCTCAATCCTTCCACCAATGAGAACAATTTCTCCCTATCTCCTCTGTCCAGACCCTTCATGGTTTTTAATATCTCTATCAAATCTCCTCTAAACTTTCTCTCCTTAAACGAGATTAAAGCCAACTGCTCCACTCTTTATACATAACTGGAGTTCGTCATCCCTGGAAGAATTTCCATGAATCTTTCCCGTGTCCTCTCTCTCATGCCTTCAAATTCTTCCGAAATTGTGGTGCCCGCAATTGGATGCAATTCTCCAGTTGAGGCCTAACCAATGTGGCACACACGTTTAACATAACCTCTTTGCTTTTATATTCTTTTCCTCTATTAATAAAGCTCAGGATGTTGCACGCTTTATTCACCGCGCTCCTTCGACTTGTCCTGACACCTTCAATAATTTATACACATAAACACCCAGGTCACTCGGCTCCTGAAGCCCCTTTGGAATCGAACCCTTTCTTTTATATTGTCTCTTTGCGTTCTTCCGACCAAACTGAACCACTTCTCGCCTTTTCTGCGTTAAATTTCATCTGTGACTTGTCCGCCTTTTCCACCAATCACTCGATGTCTGTTTGAAGTTCTAAACTATGCTCCTCATGGCCCGCAATGCTTCCACATTCGCATCGTCCGTATATTTTGACATTGTGCCCTGTCCACCAAGGCCCAGTTTATGAATAAATATTATGAAAAGTAGGCGTTGTAGCACTGTCCCTTGGGGAACTTCATTATAACTCTTCCCCGAGTCCGAAACTCAAACGTTCAAAACTACTCTTTGTTTCCTGGCACTCAGCCAGTTCCCAATCCATGATGTTCCCGTCCATTTTATTCCAGTGAGCTCCAACTTTGCTCACAAGTCTGTTGTGCGGCACTTCATCAAATGTCTTTCGGAGACCATGTCAACCACGTCAAAAGCATTACCCTCATCAACCATCGCTGCTATGTCATCAAAAAACTCAAACAAGTTAGTTAAATGTGATTTTCCCATAACAGATCCACGCTGGCTTAATGTATCAAGAAACCACTTCTACTGATGTATCGGCTCATTACCTCCTGTGAGAACTCCTAATACTTATGGTGCAACTGTGGCAGATTAACGTGGCTGATTTGCGCACTTAAAGGTCACGAGAAGAGCAAAATGTCTCAATTCATATTGATTAATTCTTGACGATCTTGTTTCAACCGAAGAAACTCTTTCGAGTTATCAACAGTCACAGATTGCAACTCTTTCGAGTACAATCACAGTTCTTGGTTTCCGGGAGTGGGATATGAACCCACAACCCTCTGATTCAAAGGCGAGGGTGCTATGAACAGAGCCACAGCTGACCAAGGCGCACATTGTAGGAATGATGGGAACTTTAATGACCAACTCAACCGGTGTGAAGTGAGGATAGATTTTTTCTTCATGGAACCACCTGAAATGTGGTGGCGGTGATTTTCTCCGATTCTTCAGGTGCTACAGAGCCTCCGAGGGCGGGGTGGGGGGTGCTGCGGGATGTATGGTGGGGCTGGTGCGAGTGCATGAGATAAATTCGATAGTTTTTTTTTAAATGCTGGTACAATCCTGAGGAACTGAATGACCTCCTTCCCAGCCGGGAGCACGGGTTCATTCTAGAAGTCTATGACTTATTGGCTCAATCCAACACTTTTCATTTTGCACCTATACTTCATAAAAAGGAAAAGGAAAATAAAGAATATATATATATATATATATATATATAACAGCGCTTTTCACGATCACCGGAAGTCTCCGAGTGTTTTACAACCAAAAATGCACTTATGATGTGTATTCACAGTTGTAATGTAGGAAACACCGCAGCCTGTTTGAGCACAGCAAGCTCCCACAAACCGCAATATGATAATGACCAAGTAATCTGCCCCTTTGCGTATTTTAAAATGTTTATTGACTGATAAATGCTAAGGCACCGGGGATAACTCCCCTGCACTTCCAGATAGAATTGTACCATGGGCTCTTTCACATCGACCTGAGGGGGCAGATAGCCCCCAGTTTAATGTCAGAGGGGAAAGTGCTGCCAACTGAGCCACAGCTGACAACCAAAGTCCCTTGTGAATGAATATGACATAAATAAATATAAATCCAGGCATCCAATGGCTCAACTATACACATAGGTACATAGTTAAATCAGACTGAACCTGGCCCCAACGGTACCACAAACCCTATCGTGGAGTTCCGCTGGTAGAACAGGCACTGACTGTAGGTGTGATCTTGAACCTGACAACAGAATAGCTCCTTCACTGTGTGAGTTGTGCTCTAAGATCCAACCAGTTTGTAGGTTAGCTAGAACTTCACGGTAATTCAAATAATTTGTGGACCAACTGGCTCATTTCCTTAAACAAAATAGTATTCATTGGGTCATGAATCGTTACAGGTTTGGAGATCATTAATAGATTGTGAAACACCAATCGATTAGGAGTGCTGAAATGGTTGAGGATTATTGATACAGCAAGAAACATCATTCAGTTGCAAGCCATCGATTGTATGGGAAAGTTGAAGGTTTGGAACTATCAATAGATCAAACCATTAATAGATTGAGGCACAGCTGATGTTTATTAAACACGATCAATGGCAAAAATACTAAGAAATATAAATTGTTTTGCAATATGACAGCCTGGGAACACCTATTGTTACGAAAGTATAATAATTTCATAATATTTTTCTGGATTATAGTAAAGTAGGTTTATGGGAGTGAGTATAGTTGGTTCTGTCTGTGAGATTAAAATACATTTGGAGTCAGATAGACTGCAAGCTTGGAATCATCAAAAGAAGCTAGGTGTAGAAATGTGTTTGAAATGCTAATGGATAAACATGGGTGTTGGCTTAGCATGCAAGGTGGGATGGGAGTTTGCCTTTTTAGATAAATGAAAGGATTGTATGGATTTTAAGTTCACAAGTAGCCAGCTAAGCAAGGCTAAGGAATGTGTTTATTTTTCCCGAAGGTTACTGATAATATTGGAACATGACTTTTTCTTTATTATGGGAAAGGTACCGCTCCAAAGTCATATGGAACAATAGAATTTACAAATTAAGGAGAGATAAAATTATATAAAGGAGAATGAAAGGCTATGTGAAGCGAGGGCCATGTAAGATCTAACAGGAGTGTGTGAAACAGCCTTCAAGAAGCCTCCAGCCTTTTGTGCATAAGCCGGCTCTGTCCAGTAACTGAATTTGGAGCAAACCATTTGCAATTCCACTGCCAAGTGAGTACTGGGTTAACTTGCTGGTTTTCTTTGAAACCCAAGGGCCTCTTCTGCACTGTGTGATTCTGAGATTCTGTGATTCTCTGATTTTGGACTACTGCCTTAAAGGGGGTGTGTAACTGAGAGCCAGGTTAATTCAGAATTTTAGGATTTGCTACAGCATCGTGTAATAGCAGTGTTATGTATGTTTTTGAAATCTTTTATTTTGTCAATAGATATATTATAATTTAATTTTTAAAATCTCTAAAAGCCTTAGTGGACTCTTCACCTCTGAAGCCAGTTCACTCATCTTCTCTTAATAATTACAAATTGAAAACCTTTGTGATGGCGTGACCATGTTTCCCTTGTGGATTTGGTCCGCCTGGCCACATATCATCTGCTACGCCATAACACATGGATCTGGAACTATCTCTCCATTCGCCTGTCACTGTTTCTGTTAGTTGGCACAGCGACAGTTACTCCTGATAGTGGGACATTGAACATGAATGGCAATGTGCACAGAGCAGGTAGTTATCCTCGTTAAAGGTAGAGATCATCTTCTGCAATGAGGGAGGATCAATTGTGTATTAAGGAACTCTGTGCTATTTACCTAAAAAATATTTCCCCAATATAATATTAATGACTATATTAATAACAATGTTAATAATTCATTTTGCCGTAGTTTTGAACATTCGCAAGGGGTTTAAAGGTATAAATTCAGAGCAGAAATTTGTGTGGAATGGTAATTACTGAATATTCCCACATTGATTCCTCGTTGGAGGCTTCATATCACAATACCATTTCCCTCCGATCCTAAAATGTCTCACAATGCAACTGCAACCGTATGAAAAACATGAGCTTGGATTCATATCGTCCCATAGAGCACTGACCCTATATTCATGTTCAAAAATGTGATTCAAATCACTTCAGCCACTTCACCGACTCAGTTCTGTCCAGTTCATGCACCATGTCCGATCTAACCAGAATCTCCATCGCGGCGATCCTGAGCACATCTCATCGGAGTAATGACATCACCCATCCAACTCGTGAAGAATTGATTCTCTGCACGAATGTACTGAATGGAAAGCCTCTCGGGAGTGTGGTTAAAGGGCTAAGGGCTTTTGAATTTGCGACAACAATCTGTAATACCCATCGGATATATTTCATTGTGACAATAGGTTTTCAATCAATATTTTGCCATAAAGAAAGTCATAGTTCATGCACGTTTTTCCCGTGGTGTTCAGAATGTTGTGACTGCACCAGAATCACAGAGCAGCAAGAAATTACCAGGGAAATGTGAAAAAATGTATGTATTCAACCATCTGCTATGTTTCTGCTGCGATTGAAGTAATTTGGTTGAGGGTATGCTGAGTGCTTTGTTGTACGTGAAAAGGCCGCATGTTGCACATGTTATAATCCCCGTTTCTCATCACAGTCATGAAACCGCTTTCTAACTTTGAGATGAAGATTCAGCATCACCAGGATAGGATCATCAGCACCGCAGGGATATCTCCAGGTTGCACTTGGTGACGTTCAGCTCGTCAGTTGTCAACAGCCAAAGAATTGGAATGATCCAGAAAATCGGGAAGGACTGAAAGCACCAGACAGACACAAATGGAATAAAGGGCCTGCTGTAAGTTATGGAGCAGTCAATCGTAAAGATTAAAATGTGGAACAGCATTTTTCAGGCACATCCACCCACACTCCACCGATCCATCCATCCAAATGAAGAAGAGTCATACGGACTCTAAACCGTTAACACTGGTTCTCTCTCCACAAATGCTGTCAGACCTGATGAGCTTTTCCAGCATTTTCTGTTTTTACATCCGCCCATCCATCCATCTCTCCAACCCCCGATCTGCCCATCTTTCCATCACTCCACCTGTCCATCCCTCCATCCGTTTATCTATCTATCTATCTATCTATCTATCTATCTATCTATCTATCTATCTATCTATCTATCTATCTATCTATCTATCTATCTATCTATCTATCTATCTATCTATCTATCTATCTATCTATCTATCTATCTATCTATCTATCTATCTATCTATCTATCTATCTATCTATCTATCTATCTATCTATCTATCTATCTATCTATCTATCTATCTATCTATCTATCTATCTATCTATCTATCTATCTATCTATCTATCTATCTATCTATCTATTAATTCATCTATTCGTTATCTGTTGTTCATTATGTTTCCATGGTTAACCATGAAATAATTACTGCAGGAGTGAGTTCTGGAGGTTCAGTCGGACAGTGGTCAACAGAAGCCCAATAACTGGAAGGAATCTCGATGAGCATAAATTGCATCTATTCAACTTCCGATTTGAATTATTTTTTTGCCGCTTCATCGTCAAAACCAGAACCCGGCTCCAGCTTTCGTAATTCGGGCACAATCTCGTGGAAAGAACATTAATGGTCGCTTTTCAGTCATTCGAAAAATACCCAAGAATATAGCTGCTTTCACCTTGTTTGTGCTTCAGGTCGCTGACAACCGCGTGTATTACTGTTTGCTGAGACCCTCAGTGAGAAAGGCCTCGGGGCAACTCGCACCGTTCCCGTGTTTTGTGAGATCAGTGAAAATAAGATTAATTAAGTTCGGCAACCAGGTGGCGCATCAGGCCGTGGATTCCCACCTCCTGACAGATACTTTCTTAAAAATACTTGAGGAGAAATGGCGTTTGATCTCGTATTTATGCCCATTAGTGTGACGTTTCCTTAGAGACCCATAATTGGGAAGTTTTAGTTCAATGTTAATCAACAGCCCAGCTCCAGTACATTGGGATGGGATGCCCAGTTATTCTGTTCGCCACGACAGATTCGGCCCCTTGTTTTAACTGATTTCAACTATGAAGGTATCTGTAATTACAGAATAATACAACAATTCCCTAATCCCTGTCGTCAGACTGTTTTCCCCAGATTTGAAATGACTATGAACGTAACGCAGTCCTTACAGACCGGCAGAATTATATAATTTCTGTTGAGCGCATTAGTCTTGAATTCAGCTCATTATAGATAGATTTTACGAATGA
This sequence comes from Cetorhinus maximus, assembly GCF_964194155.1. Taxonomy (NCBI): domain Eukaryota; kingdom Metazoa; phylum Chordata; class Chondrichthyes; order Lamniformes; family Cetorhinidae; genus Cetorhinus; species Cetorhinus maximus. Next base: position 5,793,078 of record NC_135901.1, on the reverse strand, counting down.
CAACAGTGCCCGCGGCCGCCTCCCCCGTAGTTATGTTTGTTTCTCTCGTTCTGACCTTCCTTGCCTTTCCTGTGATTTGGAAAGTTGTTTTCCACTGTTCCTGGTTTGACGTTGGTTGGATCAACAGTACAGTGCGTCGGGGATCTGCACTTCTGCCCTGACAGAGGATTTGGCGGACTGTAGAGTTACAGACTCAGGGAGTATCATGGGGAATTACATCACACCCAGTCCTCGTCATTATATCACTTCTTAGTAAGTATTTCCATCCCAGAAAAAACCCGTTCTCCCCCTGACTGCTGTAACCCACATGTTATTATTTGTAAGGTGATGCTGCTGATGATGAAGCTACTTGAAATAATGGTGATGATGCTCCTGATAATGATGACATCTACCCAACTACTTTATGTTAGGATGGAGCCATCCAGACACAGTGATCGGGTCGGTTGCTGAAATGATGCCGAAGCTGAAATGATGCCGAAGACGGCATTAACACCACGTGATCTGCACCTTCAAAACAAATCTCCATAACCATACAAAGAGTCATACGGACTCGAAACGTTAACTGTATTCCTCTCCGCAGATGCTGTCAGACCTACTGAGTTTTTCCAGCTATTTTTAATTTTGCTCCATAACCATTTGTTCTGGTATAGTCAGCAGCCCGGGCAACATCCACAGCTCCCGAATAATCTGATCGGTGAGAATGAAAACAAGAAGACAGACATCGTTGGTCAATTCTCTTCTACATTTAACAGATATACCAAGATAACGGAGCTGAGGCTCTGAACTGCGACGCAGCCGAGTATTTCTGTGCACAAGCCCGACGACAGAGATACGGCGGATCCCGGGCAAAATGCCAGAACGAGCGGCTCAGTTAATGCTCAGCAGAGGGCGCTCGAACACCGGGAAACAAGGGCAAATATTCAGCCTTAGTGTCAGATTCAGGCGGAGCTTCCTTAAAGGAGCAAGAAACCGCAACATTCTGTTGGGCCATGACCTCCGAGCTCCAAGGCCGTGTAAGTGGAGGATACACCAAAGACGCGCCGGGGAACACCCCGCCCGGAGTTCCCAGGCAAGGTTTACACGGCAATTGTCCGGGAAGTGGAAACTTCCCATGGGCAATTGCTCTGTACTGGGAACAAACAGAAAATACAATTTACATTGCAAACCTCGGATAGTTCCGACTGTCTTACGTCAAGAGTTGCATAGGAAAAGTTATAATTAAAACCATTTCTAGCTTCTGGGTAACTTTGTACAGAGCAACATCGACGCCCACGAGTCTCCTTCCACACCGCCGAACTCCCAGGGGCTACCCCCGCCTCTCAGACTCCAACTCCCCCCACGGGACACCCCCAAGCCCCGAGCCCCCAGGGGACTCGCCGCACCTCACGACTGCTCTCAGCCGCCCAAACCCAGCTCCTTATATAAAGAAAGTCCAGCGAATTCAGTAAATAGACGGAGAATTTCTCACCGCCTGGCAGCGGGGGACCCTGTGGATTGTAAACGGAAAAGTGAGACGGAGAGAAAGAAGCTTAAATAAAAGCAGAAGTGATATAAATAAATCGAGTTACCAAATCCAGGCAGGAAGCAGAAAAGGAGAGAGCGGGTTAAAATTATTGAATCGTGCGATGGCAGTGATTGAAAGGAGGATCTGAACATTGTCCCTGTGCACGCGAGTGCCGCCTGCTCCACGGTACATCAGCCCCACACTTTATACCGAGTGTTTAAAACCTGAGAGATTTACCTGTGAAGATCAGCGAATGAGGTCCCCATGGTGAATAATTTCAGTGCCGCCTGCTCTCACTAGTTAAAGATTTGAAACATTGAGCTGTGACAGGCGAGTGTGCACCTCGTCTACAGATTAGCCCTGTGTCTGTCTGTGCGTTCAGACACCTACACAATGCCGAATATAAAGTTGAGACGAAGAACGATGGGCGATGCATAGGGAGTTTGATAAAAATGAGAATCAGTATGGTGATAATGCAGAGAAACACTAACAGAGGGACATAAATGAAGGTGAGGTTGATTACATTGAGTGGTAGAGAGACATATTAACAGAGAGAGATTTTTAATGCTGAGGTGATGACAGTTAGTAGTACAAGGGGAGAATAGCAGAAGGGTATTGATGCAGAAATGTATTTATAAATATAAAGGCACAGAAAATAAACAGTTGATAATGGCTATTCTCCCATATGACACTTGGTGCAGTGAACTGCGGGAAAGGGATCATCACTGCTCTGTGTAAAACAAATGGACAAGAGAGACTAACACTGACTGAAGTTCTGGGACACACACAGTCTGTAGACTCCTCCACAGGAAACATGAAAATTTGAGAATCTTGGGCGTTTTAATCAGGAAAATGGGCATGACGCTAAAGGAAACAATGGGAAACAAAGGCAAACATTAGCACACAGCTAACAGAAAATAACAGTAAGTTAAAATAAAACAAACTCGTGGTATAGGAATCTGAGCACCTTTACTGTGACTTGAGTGAGGGCCTCCTCAGTGCATGAGCTCAGTGCCTGGTCGTACACAGTTACTCAAGAATTAAGCAATACTCAATTATTAGTGCACTGTACAATCCCTCTGTTAATATTAAACCAGAGGTCACCTCATTTAATACTGCACTGCACTGTTACACTAGATGATGTCTTAGCTATTACTGCATTAGATATGCCTCCACTTATGTTAGACGAGGCCCTATTTTTGTTATTACTGACCACAACATTTTAATGCTTATGTTTATATTACACTAGACACGGCCCCAATCGAACTACACTAGACCACATCTCACTTTATATTGCATTCGTTCCTTTTTTCAGTTATTTGCAATAGATTGCATCTTTGTCAATGTGATCCTAGGTCATATCTCAGTTATTATTGCAAGAGGTCATCTCCATTAGTGTTAGGCAACATCCTGTCTCAGTATTACACAAGATAATGTCACTCTTTATATTACAATAGCCTGTGTCTCTGTTTACGTACATGAGACCCAATCTCATTTATTGCGGCATTACACATGTCTGCTTGCATTACGCTGGAGCATGCCTGAATTACTACTGCTTCAAAAGGCTTTGAAGTGTTCGATGAGCCATGATTGTATTGAATGGCGGAGCAGACTCGACGGGCTGAATGGCCTTCTCCTGTTCGAATGTTCCTATGCTTCCAGATCCCGTACTATTGGCATTATTCCGAAGCAGACACTAGCCACATAGCCAAGTAAGGTAACGAGCTGCTACTTAGTCTTTGTGTATGTTGTGTACATCTGCCAGGATATTGGCAATGTCACTGGACTCCTCATATTGTAACCTGGCCCCCAGTTGCTGGGCCAGGAAAGATGCCGAGTCTGAGGTGCCGGCCTTCAGATCAGAAGTCTAATTGAGGTCCCGCCAGTCCGTTCAGGGCGATGTTAAACAATCTCCGGAATACTGGGAAAAGAGTGGGGCGGGCGGATTCTCCTGGTGTCCTGGGCCAACAATCCACCTTAAACAAACACCACCCAATACAAACACATGCATCAACCTCCCAGTTCATTGCTGTGGGGAAAGGAAGGCGGCAGCACAACTGGCAGAAAGAAAAGCTCTCCTCCCCCACCCCTGTACACCAGAGTATTGTGGGAGGGGCTTTCACATCCGGATCACAATCCAAATGAAGAGGCAGAAAATTGCAGTCTCCTTTTATCTTATTCACACAACACTTAGCCAGCGACCCGGGAACCGTGCGGCCCATCAATGTTCTCAAAAACACTGCGCTGTGCAAATCAACTCGGCCCCGCGAAAGTATTTCAGTCCAGCTCTGAGGTCCTGTCTCCCAGTGCAGCCCAGGGCTGCAGTCTCCAACTCCCCGTCATATAAACCCTCAGCTCCAGGCAGCAGAACGATGGGAATCCTCCTTGTTTTCATCCTGTGTGTCTGTTTACCCCGTGAGTACCGATCAAACAAACCGACATTGTGTGGATTTAATATCAAGCTGCCCGAGTCCATCCCAATTACAGACACTGTCTGGGGTTTTTAACCCCGTTCTGTGGTTCGGCTCTGATGGTCCATTAAACTTTCTCTGCTTAATTTCCAGGCTCTTTCAGTCAGTCAGTGACACAGACCCCGGCAGCGGTGACCAGAAAGGAGTGTCAGTCTCTCACCATCACCTGTGTTTTCTCCGGTGCTTCGCGGTCTTATTACCAAAGGGGACATTTCTTCAAACAAACCCAGACCGGGACAGAGCGGGAGCGGATATCCAGCGGGGGGAGATTTGTTGTGTCGGTGAATAAAGCAGAAAACACATTTTCGCTGGAAATTCGAGATGTGAGAGTTGAAGACACCGCCACCTATTACTGTAAAGCTCAGTACGAGTACAACACACACACAGTGATGGGCCTCGGCTTCCCGCGATACAAAAACTCTCACTGCAGATTATCACAGAAACAAATGAAAAAGCGGAGTTAATCTGCAGTTAAACCCCCACAGTTCCGCCTCACACCGTCTGCCCCACTGTCTAGTTTATAATGAGATTTGATTATTGCCGTTAACATCTTGAGTTTTATAAATGCCGAGTGTGCGCGGATGGTGATGTCTTTCCCAGGATCGGTGTCAGTGAATGGGGATTTGGAATGACTGATCCCAGTTACAAACCCCTAACACCAGATGTGATTCTGGTCTAACAGCTGGAACCGGGAGCCGCTGTCCCCGCTGTTTAACTAATGTCCCCACAGCTCACCAAGTACCCGGGGGATTTTATACTGACTTGTAACACTGTGTGGATGGAAGGGGGAGTCACAGTGGGAGAGAACTTAACAAATACCTCTGTATAATTTAAATATAAATTCTCGGGGCCCGGATAGTGAATTGTCGGGTTGATGTTATTAGCGCTGTCACCTGGTTACATTTCATTGTAATTTCCACCATTCAGATATCTTTCTTTGATATTTTTCTCGCTTTATATGAAGCGAACATCTCGTTCCCGGGACCATTTACTCAGAGCTCAGGGCCTCACAAAGAACAGTTTGAACCGAAAGAGACTTTGAAACATTGAATATTGTTTATTTATTTAAATCCGCTGAATAATTGGGCAGTTTCTACTGTCTGATGACGATTTCCTGGCAGGTTGGGGTGTCGGTGGTTGTTGTACCGGGGAGACAGAGAGCCCTGTCACTGTGGTGGGAGACTAAATATTTGGATGGATCCGGGACAGTGGTGACTGTCACAGCCGGTAAGTAACTCCAAACCCCGCCGGGTTACAGCCTGTCCCGGGTAATGTTCACCATCAGTTTATTATTGATATCAGAAGAGTTTGGGTGGGATGTGGGAGTTGACGGAATCGGGACCATTATTGGTTTAACGGGCACATCGGGGACAACATCAACATCACGGACTCACACACTCTGAATCGCTTTTAATGAGCGCAGATTGTCGGCAATCCGGACTCCACTCCCGGTGTTAACTGTGACCGAGGGAACTGTCTGTCACTTAGAGCCCGGGAGCGGGGTCACAGAGCTCTCTCCTGGGCAGCAGATTGCAGTCGCGCAATGTGAATGAGGTACCGGGTGACAAACTCAACACAACTGCGGCCAGTTCGGGTACCTGCAGCGGCTCGTTCAATACCTGACCCGGGAGAAAAACGGGACAGTGACACAACGGACTCCAGATATAAGAGTTCCTGATGTGGGTCCAGATGGAATTTTATTATTGGACAATCAGTGACTGAAATTAGTGACATTGTCCCCGCCATTTCTTTCAGATGCCTCCATATAACCAATCAGTTTCCTCCTTTTCCGCCTTCAGACCGAAATGTGAATGTTTGGGACTGCAGACACTTCTCTATATTGAATGTTGATGTTTGAGAGATGGGATTGCTGTAATTCATCTGTATCCCTGATTACTATGAACCGAAACAACACAGTGCAGTGAGCGAGTGAGGGTAATGCATTAATCTTATAAAGGAGAACAGGGACAGAAGGAAACAATTATAAACTGGGGGACCGTTCGTTGATAACCAGCAAGAAATAATTAATCTAAAGGGAGAGAAGGATTGGATGATTTCTGGGCGCCTTTCAAAGTACAATCCGACTCCAGGGTGTTGGGTGAGGTTTGTGGAGGGAAGGACTGAAATAGACTCCAGTCCAGAATGCTATGTAAAGTTTTGTTCCCCTTACAGAAGAGAGATCAATCTGCATTGGAAGAAGTGCAACAAAGGTTCATCAGACTGATTCCTGAGATGAAGGGATTGTCCAATGGGAAGAGGTTTAGTCGTCTCGGTCTATATTTCCCAGAGTTTAGAATAAAGAGAGGTGATTTCATGAAAACATATGATATACTGAAGGGTTTTGACAGGGCTGATTCTGGCTCGGAGTTTCCCCAGACTGAGGAGTATAGAACTCGGGGTCACAGTTTCAGAATAAAGAACTGGGAAGGAAAAAATATCTTGACTAGAACCATTGTTGTGAATCTGTGGCATTCTGTCACTCAGAGAGCGGTGGGTGTTCAGTATCTGTTTGCTTTCAAGACAAACTTCCATAGGCTTGCGGACACAAAAATATCAGGGATATGGGGAGAGTGCGGGAATGTGACGTTGAGGTTGTAAATCAGCCAGGATATTACTGAATGGCTGAGCAGATTTGAAAGGTGTTATGGCTGCTCCTGCTTCTATTGAATGGATTCTCTGCTTTGATTTCTTACACTCCTGAGGAAAGAAATCAGCAACAGTCCACATCTATCTGGGAAGATTGAACAGGCTGGGTCTCTTCTTTCTGAAAAACAGAACCACGAGGAGAATCCATAGAAATCTCATCAATAATGAACGGTTTTAGTGTGGATAAATTGTTCATTTGTGGCTGAGTCCGAAGCAATAACCGGCAACATATGACAGTCACTAACAGAACAGATTTAAGACAAATGAATTTAAACAAAGGCAGTTCAGAATGTGGAACTTGCTGCCTCAGGGAGTGGTTGGAGAGAGTATTGATATATTTATTGGAACACTTGAAAATACAGGAGGGAGAACGGAACAGACCGACACAGGGAGCTGGATGGAAATGGTCAATTAGATTTCGGGTGGGGTCAGGCTGGAATTGATAGTATACACAGGCTGAATGGCCCATTCCTCTTCCGCATTCTTCTTCCTCGATAATGTAACATTGAGAGAAAACTCCGCCCCGTGAACCCGGGAGAGAATCAGTCAATGGGAGGAAAGAATTGAAATTGTCAGAGAGCCGGAAGAGGCAGTTCCCAGTGAGTAACAGTAAAACCACTGCGGAAACTGAACAGACTGAACCCAACCGACAACTGAGAGAGATTGGGACAAGTTCCCACGGTTGCAAAAAGCGCAAACAGCACAAAATAAATGTGAAATAAAGAGAAAGTGAAATTAAAGAAATAAAATGAAATTAATTGCACCTATTTGCAATTAAGCTGAACTGGAGAAAATAGGACCCTATTGATAGAACATAAAGGAATAGAGCAAAAGGCAGAGAGAAATTCCCGAGCAGTTTTAAACCGCAGTAAATGATTGACCTTTCACCACGAGAGATGCTCACTCTTGGTTTGGCCCAATCGGTGCTGATGAACCCCATCAGTTTGTATTGGATCTTGCTGTGCGCAGTGATGCCACACAGCTGTGTTTCTCTCCGACAAACATGGTTTTTTGGAAACCAGTTGCCTCGCTGAACATAAAATGCTCCCTCGTGTTTGTTTCTCACCAAGGAAAATAGAAACCGGAATGTAATATAATTCATAGAATTATCGAGCACGGAAGGATGACATTCGGCCAATCGTGTTGGCGCTGACCCTTTAAAAGTGCAATACAAATGTTCCCACTGCCCAAGAATTTTCTCTAGAGCTCTATATTTGTATTTACATTTCCAGCACAGACCCATTACTCGTTTGAAAGTCACTATTGAATCTATCCCCAACACCAATTCAGACAGTGCAGTCCTGATCGGAAGAACTCGCGATGTAAAATAAAACATCACCTCATTCCCTATTTGATCATATTTTCATAACAGTGAACACGGTTCAAATAGGCGTCCAGCAAATAAAATTACCGCAAAAAGCAGAGCTATTCACGCGATTGACAGATTCTCCTGGACAAACAGTGGCTGAACAAAAATATAGTGTTCATTTTCTTCTCCTACAGATTCCAGTTCCATAACTTCCCGGATTTCGCCTCTACAAACATCTGCTGTCGGTGACACCGTTACTTTAAACTGTGGATATTCAGGGTTCTGCACAGTACACTGGTACCGTCAGTCCCCAAGACAGGATCCGGAATATCTTATTCAGAGACGCACTTCAGGAGAGGAGAATAAAGAAAATGTTGCCGGGGGGAGAATTTCTGCTTCTATCGATTCTACCGAGAAAATCAGCCAGTTAAAGATCTCCAAACTACAATCAGCGACTCCGCTGTTTATTACTGTCAACTGAGTCGGCGCACAGCACAGTGATACAGAGCAGGGAGAGAGCTGTACAAAAACCTGCACATGGTGCACAGTGATACAGAAACCGGAGGGCGCTGTACAAAAATGCTGGGATTACAGACAAACAGTGATAGAGAGCACTGAGAGAGCTGTACAAAAACCTGAATATGGTGGGATTACAGACACACAGTGATACAAGGCACAGAAAGAGTTCAAATAATTGTCCATTTTCAGGTTTAAGTTGAAAGGAGCATACACACTCACACACACACATACACACACACACACACACACAGAAGGGGGGGGGGGGTGGTGGGGGAAGGGAATCACTTTACGAATGTATTTTCAATTGACCTTACAATTTTGTGTCACAGAATAAAACCCTTAAACACATCAAGTTCGCACGTTCTTTCTGGCTCCGCAGAGCCTTTAATATTTTTATACTTCGAGCCGCCTACAATACTCCCGCCAAAATAATTCATTCAATTATCCATTCTCCAACAAGCTATATGCACTATTTGGGCATAAATGGTTGAAGGTGGCCTGACAGCCTGAGAAAGTGGTGCTAAAACATTCGGGATTATCGACATCATAACAGCGGCATAGAGTCTAAAAGCAAGGGAATACTACTGTTCCCCTGGAAAGCACTGGTTCCTCCTCAACTGGAACATTGTGTCCACTTCCGGGCATCGCACTTTAGGAGGGATGTGAATGGTTTAGAAAGGGCGCAGATAAATTTACCAGAATCATCCCAGGGATGCAGAACTTCAGTTAATTGGATAGATTGGGGAAACTGGGCTTGTTCTCCATTGGAGAATAGAGGGTTCAGGATAGATCTGATAGAGGTCCTCAAAATCATGTGGCCTTGGGCTCCAGATCAAAATAAACTGTTTCTATAGGTGGGAGAGTAGAGAAGAAGAGCAAGAGGTTAGTTTTCGATTCTCTTCCTTGCTGAATGGGCCGTGGAAGGCAGCGGCTCCAACAGTTCAATGCGGCTGGGAAGGGCCCCTATCTGTGGCACAGGGAGTGCGGGCGGCACTCTGAGAGAATTGTCCGCAAATTCGCGGCTGTTCAAACCATCGCTTTTGTCCATTAAGACCGAATGTTTATATTGAAGTCACTTTTCGTATAAATCGAGCCTTTTTACCCGCATACACGTCAGATATGCACAGCCTGCTGTATCACACACACACACACACACATACAGGGCCGACTGTGTGTCACAGAAACCTGGCCTCCGGTTTTCAATGGCTCAGGGCAAAATATTTTCAGCAGGATAACAGCAAGGTGATTGGCTCTTTCTCCCATTGATCCGGGGTCAGGAGGTCACGGCGTATTTTCAAACTCCGCCCAGCTTTAAAACACCCAGCTTGTAAATCGTGTCACTTTTGACCGGGACCTTGGAAGAGGGGTAAAACTGCAGTTCTTAAAGAGGCTCTGCACAGCTCGAGTTGTTTGGCTAAGTTTTAGTATTTAGGAGGGATGATTAGTGGTTGAAATATGGATCGGAAGAATGTGACATTTTTTAATGCATTGATTCGGTCAGGTGGCTGAACATCAATTGCTTATTTTTAATAACTAAAAACGATTTCGTACAATCAACACGTAAAGTACAAACAATAGTTTTCGAGGGGTACATGCCATCAATTCATTACAATGTTATTGTAATAAACACAATCGGATCTTGTTTATCCTCTTAAAGCACAGCATATGGACTTGGGAAGACAAAAAATAATTAGGGCCTGGTGAATGCTAACAGAGACAGAGCCTAGTGTAATAACCAAAGAGGAAGTGGATAATAATGGGGATCCATTAAAACATTCACAGAGAAAGAGCCTATAAGGTACAAACTGCAATTTCTGGGGACCTTATGTGTTGTGTGTCAGTCTAACTTCTATCATGTCAGTACATTCGGCAGCATTTGACTCTCACTGTCATTCTGATTCTTACCTGGTCTCATGTCACTGAGCTATGCTGGCTTAGGCCTGATGGCTAACAATGTTTCTTTCAGTGTCTCCCATAAATGAACGTTCCACATGACTAAGCGCACTTTAGATCTGCGCAAGCACTAACAAGTTACATTCAAAACTACATTGGGCTGCATGAGGTACCAAGACTCGATAATCGTCTCCCAAGTGTCTCCCAACATTCTACCACCTCCCAAAAATAACAGGGAAAATAATTGCTGAATCTATTTGTTCAAGTAACTGTAAATAATTATGGAAGCTAATTGTCTCTCTGTAGAATTCCAACAGTATAAATAATGGTCTGTTTGAGCTTATCACAGAGGATCACTGTCATCACTCAATTATCACTGGCACAGAACATCTCTTCTCATAGAAAATGCACGGCCGAATATCTGGTGTAGTTTATGCCATTTACTATCCAATTCTTGCTGCTATTGGAGTTCCGGGTAAGTCTTTGGGCTGAACCATCAATTGGACAAAGCACTGTGTTATGAAGCTGGTTCTGTCAATGACAATTAAAAATTGTGATATAGTCATCTTCAGGCATTTCTTTAAACTCATTTGATCAGGGGTATACAAACTTTCTATCGTTTTAATATTTCTTTGTTTTAAATTCAAGCATTCATAATTAAGTCTCTGAGACACCCAAAACTCTGCGTCTATTCCTTTACACCATCCCATGCGAGGCTGCTCAGGTCACTAGATTGCTTTCTAAAAGGTAATATTCTGGTAACCTTTTCGAAACCTATAGTTCACGGATATTCTTCTACAAGTGAAGAACTTGAGAATACATTTCCAACGATACCAACTTTGGGTAAATTTTGATTTTGTGTTAGTCTAAAAATGGCGATTGCCGTTGTAATATCTGCCTTGAATTATGGTTCCATTGTTTTCAGGTGAATTATAATTCTGGAGGGATGTGGAATGAGCTGCAGGGTCATTATCAGCCATTTCACATTTCCGCCTCAAGTTAAACTTCACCTGCTTGAAATGGTTGAGGGGTGAAATTGGCCTTGAGCTGTTAAGCAAGCTGGCTGCCAGTTTTACACTCGATGCAGTCCTCTGTCCCATTGACATCGGAGGCGTAGAAATCGGACCAAGTGTAAAACTGTCAGCTCATTCGATCCAGCCTAAAAACTGTTCCTGTCCCATGGAAGTCAAAGGATATCGGGTGCAGGTGGGAATGTGGAGTTGTGGCCATGATCAGGTTAGCCATGATCTTATTGAATGACGAAGCAGGCTAGAGGGGCCGAATGGCCTGTCTCTGCTCCTGATTCGTACGTTTGTATGTCATTGAAACACTCGCCCAAGGTTACTCATTTAATAGTTTAGTGGCATTGCCACTATAGTAATCTTCCCTTTGAGTTTGGGCCCCTTTACATTACGCCAATCAATCACTATTTCCCATTCTGCGCTAAAATTGTCCTTTAATTTGTTTCATTGTGAGTTTGCTGTTATAACGAAAGCCATGAAGTTATGAACTAAATGCAGTCTAAAAATCAATGCGGAGATCTGATCAAAATAATCACTGGTGTCAAATGTTTTTAATTACAAAGTCAATCATTATATTTACCGAGTAAGTTAACATAAGTAGTTATGTTTCAGTTCTTTCTCACTTTCATGAGAAAACCAGGTGAATATTTAATTTTTGGAGTGTCTCTTGCTGAGGTGCCGCTGCTTTGTTCTAATAGTTTTGCTACTCAGTGTTCTAAAACATTTTTTTCTGGCCAGAGCTGGTTGAGCGAGGAATGAAATGCTGTTGTTTTGTTTCATACATGACAAAATCCCCGGTCGATAACCGAGATCAGACATGTTTGCAGAAAAATCGTTGTGGCTGAGCAAAGGAATTTACAATTTAACATAGACCTTTCAAGGGAATCATGTTTTGTTCCGCGAACGGATTAATGATCCAGAGGCCTGAGCCAATGACATGAGTTCAAATTCTAATTATACTAATTAATTTAAATGGAGATAATAAATAACTCTGGAGTAAAGTTGTAGTACCAGAAATAGTGATCAAGTAACTGCAAGATCATCGCAATAAACTCTACCCGGTTCACTAACGTCCTTCAGGGAAAGACATCTACTCCGGCCCATGAATGATTCCAGGTCACAAGAATGTTGTTGAACATTAACCGCCCTCTTAAATGACCCAGAAAACCACTCAGTCGGTCAGTGGCGGCTCTGAAAGGCAATTAGTGATGGACAATAAATGCCTGTGCTCCAATGTCGCCCAAATTGAGTGAATGAATGAATAAAAAGGGCCTGGGTGTAGGAGGGGCTAGAGCGCTAACCCGAGTTCCGGAAAGCTGGAAGGTAAGTCGAAACCGCTGTTAACTTAAGAGTCAGGCATTGTGCCGAACCGTGCACCACTGGACCAAACATACACCTGAACACATGAGCGTGTAAATGAACAATGGGCAAGTTGCATGTTTCTGTCATTATGTGCAGCTCTAAATGAGCATGATAAGGTCTAGTGATAGGCAACGCTTAAATAGGTACCAATAGGCTGCAAAATTTGCATTCCGTTCAGTGCGAGATGAAACGCGACAAATGGGAAATTCACCAAGAACCAAGCGTTTCCGATATTGGGGAGGCATAAAATCGGGGAGCTGCATTGGGATATCCGTTTGATGCCCTGTGTATCGCCAGACTGGTGTTAATGAGACAGATTCTTCCATTCGATCCGGCCCAAAAACGGTTTCTGCCCCATGGGAATCAAAGGATATCGGGGGCAGGTGGGAATGTGGCGTTGAGGCCGTAATCAGGTCAGCCATGATCTTATTGAATGGCGAAGAAGGCTAGAGGGGTCGAATGGCCTATCTCTGCCCCTGATTCGTTTGTTTGTATGTCCCTGAAATATTCGCCCAAGACTACTGAATTAATAGTTTAGTGGTATTAGAATCTTCTATTCATTTCGGTTACAGGGCACAGATCGGCACGCTCCATACTTCAGCCGCTCAAACGTCAGAACTCACTTGGCTGTGAAGACAAATGTTAGGGATAAAATTGGTTTTTCCTGTAGCTCAGAGTGAGAGAGACTCCAAGCAAAATTCAAGCCATACCGGATTTTTACTTCATTCATTGTGCACTGTCCCAAAGAAGAATTTCAGCGCCAATATTTAGTTTGACTCCCTTGGGGTATTGAATTGCCTTTTGGCCAATGGGGGTGAAGAGTGGGAGAAGAACTACGGACATGATGCTGGTTACATCTAGGTTTGCAGACTAACGGCTTTTAATTATTTTAAACAAGGATTGCTCTGGGACTCGAACTGTAGCTCCACCTCTTCATTGGTGTCACAGGGCCTGAAAACTATCGGTCCCGTTTTGAGGCCCTCTAAAGGTAAATGGTATCCATGAAAATTAGATTAATCCAAATTATATCAGCTTGGACACCAGCAATAATCCAACTTGTTGATTTAATTAATGCTATTAGAACGTTAAAGTATGTCATCCATCCACACTTACAGGTAGCTTAGCCACCGGGATCTGAGATGCGTGATCCAATCTAGGAGAGGGCTCAATACTGAGTACCAAAAATCTACTGAAAGTTATCTTGTTTATATACGTAGATGGACGATGGGAAATGACCTCCTCAGATCATCGTCATGCAATATTTATGTGGTCATGTGCTCTTACAGCTGCAGATTTACATATGGCACCACATGTGCTCCATTCTCGCTGCGGTGTGCTTGATTTCTTTCGGGAAGATCAGACAGGTTGGTGTACATGAACACCAGAGATAGAAGCAGCAGAAGACCATGTGGCACGTCGAGCCAGCTCCTCCGTTAAATGCAATCATGGCTGATCCTGGGCTTCAATCCACTTTCCGCCCAGTCCACATATCATTTGATTCCCTGAGACGCCAAAAATCTGTCTATCCAAGTCTGAAATATTCTCAACAATGAAATATCCACAGACATCTGGGTATAGAATTCCAAAAATGTACAAATCTTTAAGTGAAGAAATTTCTGCTGATCTCCATCCTAAATGATCGCTCTCCTATCCCGAGGCTGTTTCCGGGGTCTTTAGATTTTCCAGCCAGCGGGAAAAACCTCCTCATATCTATCCCGTCAAGTCCCTTGAGAATTGTGTTTGTTTCCATGAGGTTGCCTCTCATTCTTTTAAATCCCTGAAAATATAAGCCGAAGTAATTTAGCCTTTCATCATCGGGCAATAAACATCACACCTCAGCAGAATGGGAACTGTGGAAACGTAGACATGTCGCCTCCAAACTAGCGGTATTTCAGACATAAATCATTTGGTAATTGTCCAATTGCATTCACCCGACACATCCTGCTTCCTAAATATCCTCCCGTGGAATCCTAACGAGCCAACTTAAATGATGTCACAGTGTACATTTCAATAACAGAAAGATAATTAATATGTCTACTGTATTTAGAGGAAATGTCCTGTGATATGATCCAATATCTAAAAATGTTCCAGTTAACCTCGAGGCCTTCAGCTGTTATGTCCTAAGCTCTCTGAAATTCCCTCCCTAAAACATTTCGCCTCTCTCCTTCACACTCTTCCTTTAAGCCGTCCCTTAAACCTATCTCATTCTCATTCTTTTTCGTCATTTGACATAATATCTCCTTATGTGTTTGGATGTCAAATTTTGCTGTATCACTCTCATGTTACGCGTTTGGGCCACTTTTTTACTTTAAAGGCGCTACATAAATGCAGCCTATCCGTGTTGTTTATGCTGAAACAGAGATGACATTGAAAAACTATTAATCATTGATTTGGTTGTCTTATATAAACGAGGATGAAGTATCAGAAGCCTGTAGCAATCACGCCCCTTCTTGAACTTTACAATGTTAATTTTGTTGTTCCTCTCAGTTAACTTGGTGGCGATTGTGATCCTATCCCGAGGAAGGTGTAGTCTCTCCAAATGCATCACTCGGTACCTGGTGTCCATGGCAGTGACGGATCTCCTAGTTGTTGTGAGCGCTGTGATATTCAATCGGATCATTGGCATTTATTTTCCCGTTAGTTTTATGTCCATGACTCCAGCCTGTACTCTCAGTACCGTGCTAATCTACGCAGCCACGGAGAGTTCTGTTTGGTTAACCGTCGCTTTCACTTTTGATCGATACATAGCCATTTGTTTCCAGAAGCTGAAAACAAATTATTGCACCGAGAGAGTGGCGGCTGTGGTTATAGGAACTGTCTGTCTGTTAAGCTGTTTAAAAAGTGTTCCCTGGTACTTTATGTATGAACCACTCTATATAATGAACAGTGTACCGTGGTTTTGTAATGTAAAATCAAGCTTCTACACTTCACTCGCTTGGACAGCCTATGATTGGTTTGCACGTATTTTAAATCCGGGTCTGCCATTCCTCCTGATTATGTTGTTCAATGCTCTGACCGTCAGGCACATACTCACGGCCAGTAGAGCCCGCAGGAGACTCCGGGTTCACAACAGCGGAGAGAAGCAGAGTGATCCAGAGATGAAGAACCGGAGAAAGTCAATTGTTTTACTCTTTACCATCTCGGGAAGTTTCATCCTGTTGTGGATGACGTACGTTGTAGATTTCCTGTATGTGAAAAATACAAACGAACCTTATTTCACAGGTTCCAATTTCAACGGCCCCAAATTCATACGCCAAGAAAGTGGAAACATGCTTCAGCTCCTGAGCTGCTGCACCAACACGTGTATTTATGCAGTGACCCAGAGAAAATTCAGAGAGGAGCTGAAGAATGCAGCAAAATATCCTTGGAATCTAATTGTGAAGTTAGTAAACTAGGAAAGTCACAGGCTTGAGTTTCGGATACTCGTCAAAATGTATATTTTTATCTCTGCGTTTTTCTCCCTGACATGTGGGGTGAAATTGGTCTTGCACAGCCGTGTAAAACGGGCTCTAAACAACCTGCTACCAGTTTGCATCCTGTTTCACTGACGTGTCAAGAGAAGAAAATCGGACTGGATGTAAAATCTACAGCCGGTTCGTGATCGCCAGGCTTGTGTGACCAGTCCTTCCAATCCTGTCCCGCCCTCCTTTAGAGATTTCTCTTTAAGAACATAATAAATGGGAATAGGGAGGGCCAAGTAATTCCTCCAGCCTGCGCTTCATTTAATACAATCGTGACTAAAACTTCTATATCAAAGCCACGATTCTGCTCCGTCCCTTTATCCACTGGTTCCCTTAGTGCCCCAAAACCCATCAGTCTCAACCTTGAATATGCTCTGTAACTGAATGCCCACAGTCCGCTGTCATAGAGAGTCCAAAAATTGGCGACTCTTAAATTTCTCATCATCCAATTTCCACATTCCTTATCCTGAAACTATGACCCTTAGTTACACACTATCTAGATGAAGAAACATCTTCTCGGTGTCTGCTTGTCAAGTTCCCAAAGAAATTGAAACATTTCATTGAGATCACTTCTCATGCTCCGAAACTCTGGGACTAGAGGCCCATTCTACTCAATCTTCACCCTGTCTCTCTGGCACAAAACAGCTCTGTCCCAGTTCCTTCCTCCGGATACCGAAGGATAGCGTAAAGTGACCTGGTGGATTTGCAGGTCAGTAAAGTTCACAAATGAACTCCTGAAAGTGCAATACATTACTTGGTGATGCATATTTACATTGGCCATTAAAGTATTTCAAACGAATGTGCTAACAGCTGTAAGGAGTCATTTACACACCAATGTTAAGCCTTCAAGAAGGAAATTCACCACCGGCAGATCTGTCTTTCTGTGAATATTCCAAGTTCTCTTTGCGGGAACATATTTGCCCTGTACTCCCGCTATTCCCTCCTTGGATGTCCCCCACTGTTCTGACACAGTTTTCCCTGCTCGTAGCTGCTTCCAGTCCACTTGGGCGAAAACGTATCTCATCTTTGTAAAGTTAGCCTTTCTCCAGTTTAGAACTTTTATTCCCGGCCCAACCTTATACTTTTCCATATATATGCTAAATCTAACTGAGCTATGATCATTATCCCCAAAATATTCCCCTAATGATTAGCTTTCCGCCTTCCCGGGCTCATTTAAGAACATTAGCTCCAGAATTGCCTCCTTTCCTTGTTAGGTTTTCTACATACTGGCTAAAAAATGTTCCCCTGGATGCAACTTAAGAATTTTGCTCCCTCCCTAACTTGCACACCAAAACACTCCCAGTTAAAATTTGGGTAGTAAAAATCCTCTACGATTGCTGCCTTATTATTCTTACACTGCTCTGAAATTTGATTAAATACTTGATCCTCTATCTCTCCCTAACTGTTTGGGAGCCTATAGTACACACCCAACAGCGTGTTTGCCCCTTTTGTGTTTTTTAAATTTTACCCAGATGGCTTCATTTGATGATCCTTCCAGGATATTATCCCTCCTCGCTGCTATAATTGATTTCTTGATCAGTATTGCGACTCGCCATCCTCTTTTATCCCTCTCTCGATCTCGTCTGAATACCCGAGATCCAAGAATGTTGAGCTGCCAATCCTGCCCTTCTTTTAGCCAAGTCTCGGTCATAACTATGATATCGTACTCCCACGTACCCATCTGTGCCCTCAGCTCGTCTGTCCTATTCATCAGGCTCCCTACATTAAAATATATTCCATTTAGCCTTGCTAAACTCTCTTCTTTCTTATCTAGCCTATGATCTCTCTGCCTTCCAGACTCACTTACTAGCATTTTAACTTCTAATTCCATATCAGCTTCTCTCCCCGTTGAACTACGTTTCAGGATCCCATCACCCTGCCAATTTATTTTAAATCCAATTCAATTTAAATCCATTCATCGCTACATTGAGAGTCACAGGGACATTCCTGAAAGATCACAATAAAACACAACACTCAACAAGAAGAGGTCAGGAACATTTCCAGAATTATATTAGATGATTTCAATTCGCATTTATAATATAACCGACCTTTATAAGTTTATTTATTTCAATTTACATAATGTATTTTACTGCAGTTTCTGTGCCTGACTGTAATATTGAGCAACCCTTCCCCCCCCCCCCCCCCCCCCCCCCCCCCCCCCCCCCACCCCCCGCCCACCGTCGGTGTCCTGCATCCTTTGGCCGTGGCCTGTTCACAGTCTTCATTTAGAACCATAGAACCATAGGAAAGGTACAGCACAGAAGGAGGACATTCGGCCCATCTTGTCCATTCCAGCCAGAGGACACCCAGGTGCCCTTTCTAATCCCACCTTCCTGCACCCAGCCCATAGCCCTGCAGCTTACAGCACTAAAGGTGCAGATCCAGGTACTTTTAAAAAGAGTTTAGAGTTTCTGCCTCTACCACCAACTTGGGCAGCGAATTCCAGACGCCCACTA